>NC_139250.1:23824315-24182677 GCF_977018435.1 Lepisma saccharinum | reverse complement strand
GCTTCGAATCCCCCTGCCTGGTAGTATGCTGCATCGGTCTTGGAGAGTTTCAGTGTTCCCACGGCAGTCGAGGTAATCCCGGGGTAGTCAACCCTATCGATGACGGTGCCGTGCTTTCTAACTTCCACCTGCGAGAATAGGTACGGCACAAAATTATCTACGAGTCTTAGGTTTGCGTTGGCAAGAAATGCTTCGCCGTTGTCTCTCTTCACTACATCAAACTTGACGTACAAATCAGCTCTGTGAGGGTGAATGAATCCATCCCCGACGTCCACATCGTATTCTATCTCTCGATTCGCTTCGTTAAGGTTGGCAAACGTGCGACGGTTGGGAGGGAAGGACTGCAACTCGTAACTTTCGATTTGTTCCATGATGGCTATTTATTATATGTTAATCTCCACGACGGCAGTGGTCGCGGCTCCTGCAAAATCAACTACTTCCCTCTTCTTGTTTGTCACTGCTAATTCTATGTTGTCTATGCGATTACGAGATACAGGAAAGTATATCGGTGGGGGAGGGTGTGTAGATAATTGGCTCCATGAACTCAGAGTTTGGTTTGAACGTAGCGATAATACCTGTCTGCTTGTGACTCCCTGGGATGCCGTCAGAGGATTTGGTGATCATATCTTGATTATTTTTTTTACAGAGCAGTTCGGGTAGGTTGTTATTTATAGACCCCACCCCAATTTTTTTTGTTTTGTGTTCATGACGATGGTCGTACCTAATGCGGCGACCCGTTCGCCCAGCGAGACGTCTCTGCTGACGAGTCTCCCGAAAGCTGCGTGCTCCAACTTTCTGTCAGCATCATGACGTACTTCGAGATCGGTATTGGTATTGTAGGCAATATCGTGATTCTTGCATGCAGCATCCAGGGGATTCACACCCTTGTCGCCTCTTTTTAGTCGCTGTTCGAGTTTGGTACCGGGGCCGCGGTACTGGTAACCTGGCAAGTGCATCTTGAAGGGTAGCTTGTTGATGATGTCGTTCACGAGACCTCGACCTTCGGCCACGTTCCAAAATTTCGGAGGTAGGGTGTTGATGATTTTGATGAGGTACCCTATGCCTTTGTCGTCATTCACAATGAAGTTGGCAAGCTTGGAGCTAACCATGTCTACAATTCCTACCTTCTCGTTGCGAAAGTTGCTGTTGCCTGCATTCTCCTCTCCTGCAATAACCAACAACCTGTCTATGAGCTTGCGCACGTCGTCAACCCACACAAACTCTTTGGGCAGGTTGTTGTAGAGTTTGACGCCGCTGCCTGTTTTGACCTGGTTCCATATCGGCTTGATGAGGTTCTTGTATTTTTCACCGCTGCTAGATTTGACGCGATTCTGCGTAGCGTCGTTGTTTTGGTACAAGGCATCCGTCATGATCAAAATTTCCTTGTAACTTTGGTAATCTTCGTCTGTGTAATCTCTTGGTTGTTTTTTTTTTGGTGATGAGTTCCCACAGTCCAACCGTGCCGGGATACCTGTTCCAGCTGTTTTTCTCACCCAAATTGACTTTCACGTTGTCACCCTCGAACGTGACTTTCGATTTTCCGATTTTCCAAACCACGCCCTCGTTGAGTTCCATGGTTGGATACAATCCGAAAACCTCGTTTTTCTCGAACTAAACTCAACGGCCTGTTGATCAATCAATTTTCGGAACGCTGCTCTTCTTGCTGGAACAGTGACGATTTCGGATTCGCGACGATCGACATGACGAGGAAACCCAACGACGGAAATACAGAAACAAAATTAACGACTTTCTAAACGTTGCACCTCAGGCCGCTGATCTCCCGAAGATGGTCCTTGAGAACCATTTCACAAGGGATGCGAAATTCCGGCGTTGTTCTTGCTATGATTACAAGTTTTTTTTACATCCTCACAATCTCTGTTTACTGCGTGTTTAAATATTTTACATAGTAGCTCGGGCGGCAAATCAGTTATACGAGACATGTTGTTATTATTATTATTTTTCACTCTATGTTATTTATATACCCCACCCCAATTTTTGTTTTGTGTTCATGGCGATGGTGGTACCTAGTGCGGCGACCCGTTCACCCAGCGATGCGTCTCTGCTCACGAACCTTTCGAAAGCTGCGTGCTCTAACTTTCTGTCTGCTTCGTGACGTGCGTCCAGATCCGTCTGCGTGGTGTTGTAGGCGATGTCGTGATCTTTGCATGCGGCATCCAACGGATTCACACCCTTGTCCCCTCTCTCCAATCTTTTCTCGAGTTTGGTGCCCGGTCTGCAGTACTGGTAGCCAGGTAAATGCATCTCAAAAGGTAACTTGTCTGGACATTGCAACGTTCGCCTCCGAAATAAAACCACTCGACGATTGTCGTGAAAATTCAGACGTTGTGTTCGACGACGCCATCCTGGAAAATCAAAATGAAATTCGCAATTTTTTCACGCAAGGTCGTCACAAAAAAAAATGGATTGCTTCTAGCTCAAACGTTTTCCAAAATTCCAAAACAGTTACTACGCGACAACGCTAATTTCATATGTTTGTTTCGTCAAGATCACACCAACCTCAAGCACGCGTACGATGACTACGTAGGCGGAGACATGAACTACAATCAATTTTCGGAACGCTGCTCTACTTGCTGGAACGGTGACGATTTCGGATTCGCGACGATCGACATGACGAGGAAACCCAACGACGGAAAATACAGAAACAAAATCAACGACTTTCTAAACGTTGCAACGTTGTGAGAAACGACGTATATAAATAAACGTTTATTTATATACGTCGTTTCTCACAACGTTGCAACGTTTAGAAAGTCGTTGATTTTGTTTCTGTATTTTCCGTCGTTGGGTTTCCTCGTCATGTCGATCGTCGCGAATCCGAAATCGTCACCGTTCCAGCAAGTAGAGCAGCGTTCCGAAAATTGATTGTAGTTCATGTCTCCGCCTACGTAGTCATCGTACGCGTGCTTGAGGTTGGTGTGATCTTGACGAAACAAACATATGAAATTAGCGTTGTCGCGTAGTAACTGTTTTGGAATTTTGGAAAACGTTTGAGCTAGAAGCAATCCATTTTTTTTGTGACGACCTTGCGTGAAAAAATTGCGAATTTCATTTTGATTTTCCAGGATGGCGTCGTCGAACACAACGTCTGAATTTTCACGACAATCGTCGAGTGGTTTTATTTCGGAGGCGAACGTTGCAATGTCCAGACAAGTTACCTTTTGAGATGCATTTACCTGGCTACCAGTACTGCAGACCGGGCACCAAACTCGAGAAAAGATTGGAGAGAGGGGACAAGGGTGTGAATCCGTTGGATGCCGCATGCAAAGATCACGACATCGCCTACAACACCACGCAGACGGATCTGGACGCACGTCACGAAGCAGACAGAAAGTTAGAGCACGCAGCTTTCGAAAGGTTCGTGAGCAGAGACGCATCGCTGGGTGAACGGGTCGCCGCACTAGGTACCACCATCGCCATGAACACAAAACAAAAATTGGGGTGGGGTATATAAATAACATAGAGTGAAAAATAATAATAATAACAACATGTCTCGTATAACTGATTTGCCGCCCGAGCTACTATGTAAAATATTTAAACACGCAGTAAACAGAGATTGTGAGGATGTAAAAAAAACTTGTAATCATAGCAAGAACAACGCCGGAATTTCGCATCCCTTGTGAAATGGTTCTCAAGGACCATCTTCGGGAGATCAGCGGCCTGAGGTGCAACGTTTAGAAAGTCGTTAATTTTGTTTCTGTATTTCCGTCGTTGGGTTTCCTCGTCATGTCGATCGTCGCGAATCCGAAATCGTCACTGTTCCAGCAAGAAGAGCAGCGTTCCGAAAATTGATTGATCAACAGGCCGTTGAGTTTAGTTCGAGAAAAACGAGGTTTTCGGATTGTATCCAACCATGGAACTCAACGAGGGCGTGGTTTGGAAAATCGGAAAATCGAAAGTCACGTTCGAGGGTGACAACGTGAAAGTCAATTTGGGTGAGAAAAACAGCTGGAACAGGTATCCCGGCACGGTTGGACTGTGGGAACTCATCACCAAAAAAAAAACAACCAAGAGATTACACAGACGAAGATTACCAAAGTTACAAGGAAATTTTGATCATGACGGATGCCTTGTACCAAAACAACGACGCTACGCAGAATCGCGTCAAATCTAGCAGCGGCGAAAAATACAAGAACCTCATCAAGCCGATATGGAACCAGGTCAAAACAGGCAGCGGCGTCAAACTCTACAACAACCTGCCCAAAGAGTTTGTGTGGGTTGACGACGTGCGCAAGCTCATAGACAGGTTGTTGGTTATTGCAGGAGAGGAGAATGCAGGCAACAGCAACTTTCGCAACGAGAAGGTAGGAATTGTAGACATGGTTAGCTCCAAGCTTGCCAACTTCATTGTGAATGACGACAAAGGCATAGGGTACCTCATCAAAATCATCAACACCCTACCTCCGAAATTTTGGAACGTGGCCGAAGGTCGAGGTCTCGTGAACGACATCATCAACAAGCTACCCTTCAAGATGCACTTGCCAGGTTACCAGTACCGCGGCCCCGGTACCAAACTCGAACAGCGACTAAAAAGAGGCGACAAGGGTGTGAATCCCCTGGATGCTGCATGCAAGAATCACGATATTGCCTACAATACCAATACCGATCTCGATGTACGTCATGATGCTGACAGAAAGTTAGAGCACGCAGCTTTCGGGAGACTCGTCAGCAGAGACGTCTCGCTGGGCGAACGGGTCGCCGCATTAGGTACGACCATCGTCATGAACACAAAACAAAAAAAATTGGGGTGGGGTCTATAAATAACAACCTACCCGAACTGCTCTGTAAAAAAAATAATCAAGATATGATCACCAAATCCTCTGACGGCATCCCAGGGAGTCACAAGCAGACAGGTATTATCGCTACGTTCAAACCAAACTCTGAGTTCATGGAGCCAATTATCTACACACCCTCCCCCACCGATATACTTTCCTGTATCTCGTAATCGCATAGACAACATAGAATTAGCAGTGACAAACAAGAAGAGGGAGGTAGTTGATTTTGCAGGAGCCGCGACCACTGCCGTCGTGGAGATTAACATATAATAAATAGCCATCATGGAACAAATCGAAAGTTACGAGTTGCAGTCCTTCCCTCCCAACCGTCGCACGTTTGCCAACCTTAACGAAGCGAATCGAGAGATAGAATACGATGTGGACGTCGGGGATGGATTCATTCACCCTCACAGAGCTGATTTGTACGTCAAGTTTGATGTAGTGAAGAGAGACAACGGCGAAGCATTTCTTGCCAACGCAAACCTAAGACTCGTAGATAATTTTGTGCCGTACCTATTCTCGCAGGTGGAAGTTAGAAAGCACGGCACCGTCATCGATAGGGTTGACTACCCCGGGATTACCTCGACTGCCGTGGGAACACTGAAACTCTCCAAGACCGATGCAGCATACTACCAGGCAGGGGGATTCGAAGCAGGTACAAAAATCAAAACTCAAAATCACACAGTACTATTTCCCATGCGTCTGCTGCCCGGTTTCTTCTCGGACTACAAGGAGATCATGTGGAAGGGCGGTTTGCGCGTCACTTTTCGCAGAGCTGCCAACGACAACAACGCACTGATGCGATACAGCACTTTGGGCCCGGACGGGACTACCTTGCTTCCCAACACACTACCCGACGCTGCCAAGTGTATTGTAAGGTCCATGGAGCTGCGCGTGCCAGTGGTAGAATACGAATCAAACTATGCTCTCAAGTACAAAGCCGACATCCTGAAGAATCCTCAACTGTCCATTCAGTTTTATGGCTACCAGTGTGTGCAAAAACCTGCTTCCGGCAATCATTTCGAATTTGACGTAACCACGCAATTCAACAACATTCGGTACGACATGCCCGAGTTTGCAGCCGTACTCTTCCAGACAGGAAGGGGTAACAATCAGGAGAAAAATTCAAGCCAGTTCGACAACTGCAAGATTAAGAACATTTACCTCAAAAATGGTAGGAACGAAGTTTTCCCACGTGAGAACTACAACCTAAACATCGCAGAAGAGGACTACCTGAAACTGTACGAGGCGTACACAGCTTACAAACGAGTGACTTCCGGTAACGTGGACGTGTACTACAATCCAAACGAGTTCATAGCTCACAGACCCATGTTCGTCATCAACACATCTAAAAGAAAGCAGGTGGTTGTTAACGATCGCACCAACATCAAGATTGTGTGCGAGTTCCACGATGCCTTGCCTGCCGACACTCTGTGTAGCGTCATCCTCATCGCGAAGAAAACTTTTGTGTATGATGTCAGGAACGAGCGAGTAACCGAACAGTTTTAAAAAAAAATAATATACTAACCAAAGGTCCTTTGTTAACCTGCAACGCTGTGTCCAGGATGTACTGCAAGAAGTAGAAGTTGATAATAAAACATCTTCTTACAATATATATACACACTGCCTGTCAACACCTTGTTTTGTGGTCAATCTGAAAATATAATAAAATTAAATCATGCTTGAGCGCGCAAAAAAACTTCCCCTTTGGCCATGCACATGCCCCTTAACTTGCCCCGTGGGACACGTTCTGTTCTCTTACGAGAATTAATATAGGTTGTCATAGAACCCTCCAATTCATGACTTAGCAAAAAATCTGTTTGGGGATTCATCACGTACACCTATACGTGGGAAAAAATATGAATAGAACCTATGCTCGGAAATCCAAAATAGCGACCGGAAGTGGGGTTATCTTGGAAACAGTAAAACTTAGGAAAAATCTGTTTGGTGATTCATCACGTACGCCTATATGTGAGAAAAAGTATGAATAGAACCTATGCTCGGAAATTCAAAATAGCGACCGGAAGTGGGATTATTTTGGAAACGGTAAGACTTAGGAAAATTCTGTTTGCGGATTTTTCATGTACGCCTATATGTGAGAAAAAGTATGAATAGAACCTATGCTCGGAAATCCAAAATGGCGACCGGAAGTGGGATTATCTTGGAAACAGTAAAACTTAGGAAAAATCTGTTTGGTGATTCATCACGTACGCCTATATGTGAGAAAAAGTAAGAATAGAATCTATGTTCGGAAATCGAAAATAGCGACCGGAAATAGGGTTATCTTGGAAACGGTAAGACTTAGGAAAATTCTGTTTGCGGATTTTTCATGTACGCCTATATGTGAGAAAAAGTATGAATAGAATCTATGTTCGGAAATCGAAAATAGCGACCGGAAATAGGGCTATCTTGGAAACAGCAAGACTTAGAAAAAATATGTTTGCTGATTCATCATGTACGCCTATACGTGAGTAAAAATATGAATAGAACCTATGTTCGGAAATTTGAACGAAGCGAACAGAGAGATCGAATACGACGTGGACGTAGGGGACGGGTTCGTTCATCCTCACAGAGCGGACCTCTACCTTCAATTCGACGTGGTGAAGAAGGAAAGCGGAGACGCGTTTCCCGCAGCAGCAAACTTGATACTCGTGGACAACTTCGTGCCTCACCTGTTCTCGCAGGTGGAGGTGAGGAAACACAACACCGTCATCGACAGAATAGATTATCCAGGCATCACGTCGACGGCAGTGGGAACATTGAAATTATCCAAAACGGACGCAGCATACTACCAGGCAGGAAAATTCGAAGCCGGGACCAAAATATCGACGAGAAGTCACACGGTGCTCTTTCCCATGCGTTTGCCCGAGGATACCCTATGCAGTAGAACGTGGAGAGAAACCTTGGTGATTTTTTCGAGTAAGATGTTGGCAACACTGCGAGAAAATAAGGCTTATGCCTTACAAGAGCAAACCATTAAGACGAGCCTCACCGAGCCTCACTTTCGGTCGCAGAACTCTCCACCGTACACCGTACGTACACCGTAACCCTCACATGAACGTGGCACTCAAAAACAAAACAGAGGACGAGATTATTTTGACATTGGATTTTACGTCACTCTACCCGAGCGTCATGGTAGCAGCTGGCCTCTCCCCTTTCAACGTGAACTTGGGAGTGGCGCAAATTCCACGCCGCCGGAACGGACGTTCCGCCCGGTACGGAAGTTAATGTTTATCGCGGCGTCACGAATCCAACCGGCTGCACGGAAGCTGATCTTCACATGTATTTCTCACAGGACACGCTCAACGCCACGTGCATACGCAAGATCATGGCCCTGCGTAAAAAAATCAAAAAATTTAAAAAAACAATAAGACTTTACCGCCGGGCAAACTGCTCGAAATAAACGCCAAACAGAACACGGCTAAATTAATAATAAATAGTATGCACAGGTAAATGTACAAATTGAAAGACACCCCCGAAGAGATTTGCCCCTACGTCAATCAATTTTACGTTCGAAGGCCGTACGGGAAAACCTTTTACTTTTTTGGTTGGGCACCACGCACTCCTGGCGAGGTTATAGGGGCCAGGAATCCTAAAAAACAACAATTATTATTTTGTTTGTTTGTTTGTTTGCGTCACAATACATGCGCGCGTGTGTGGCACATCGTTCCCCCCGAGAGAGGTTTACAAAAATCACAATATACAAACATTGGCCCCCGGGACTTGGAAAATTACGATATGGCGCATTCGCTCATTACTGTTGCCAGCCATAAATCTCTCTCTCTCTCTTCATCTTACAGCAAAGTTGGCATCTCTATTTTTTTTAGTTGTAAGTAAATTGCCAACACACACTAGTTAATAATGCTACATATTATACGCGCACACGCACACACATACTATATTACCATCCACCCATCTCTCTCTCTTTTACGGCAGTACATATTTGTTGTCGGCTCTCCTTGTTTAGTGTGTGTAGGTTGGCAAAAATTGCTTTATGCGCTGTAAGGCAAGCCTCAAGGAAAGTTGTCAGCTCCTTGCTTTAGGCTAGGTTAGACCAAAAAAACCTTGGTGATTTTTTTTTTCGAGTGAGGAGTTGGCAAAGCTGATTTTTACTTGAGGGCGGTCAACCGGGTTGATTGCACAAGCAAAGTTGTCAGCTCCTTGCTTTAGGCCAGGTTAGACCAAAAAAACCTTGGTGATTTTTTTTTTTCGAGTGAGGAGTTGGCAACGCTGATTTTTACTTGAGGGGCGGTCAACCGGGTTGATTGCACAAGCAAAATTGCCAGCTTCTTGCTTTAGGTTAGGTTAGAGCAAATAAAGCTGTGGGTAAGCTGTCGGTTGTTTAACTCTTCCCCCTCTCTTTTTTTTCTTGTAAAAAGCTATGGCAAAAGTACCAGTGGGTTGGCAACCTTGCTTTATGCACTGTAAGGCAAGCCTCAAGCAAGGTTGCCAGCTCCTTGCTTTACGTTACGTTAGACCAAGAAAAAAAAACCTTGGTGATTTTTTCGAGTGAGGAGTTGGTAACACTGCAAGAAAAAGGTTGCCAGCTCCTTGTTTTAGGTTAGGTTACCCCAAAAACCTTGGTGATTTTTTCGAGTAAGAAGCTGGCAACACTGCGCCATCAAATAAAGCTCTTGCCTTACGAGAGAAATCCATTAAGGCGAGCTCACCACTTCAGCTCACCACAAGAGGACGTTGAATTCCCCAAACTGCACTACTTACTTCGTGTAGAATAATATGACGTGATATTATGATATGATTATATTAATAATATAATGTGCCTCGTCATTCCATTGATTGATCCCGATTGAGCACACAAAATATGCTATAATGTCCACTCCTAACCGACCTCCGTAGCGGAGTGGTTAGCAAAGCGCGCTACGACAGCATAGGCCCCTGGTTCGAATCTCAGCTTGACCATAGGTGTTCTTGGTAAGTATCCCTTAATCAATATCATCGTATCATCACTCATTACTCATCTTCATCGTCGCTATTTGCCAAAAGTGAAAGAATTGCGACACTAAATAGCAAATATCCAATCAAATCGAACATCTTCACCGATTTAATTCTATACCGTACAAAATTCCCACTTTGTTACTGCATCTTTCTTCATTTTACAGTATCTTAATTGTTTTCCGATTGGAAAGCAATTGGAATGTTGTTTTGTGCAGTTGATTATGCATTATTTCGTTGTTTGGATTGTTTAATTAACGTCGCATTAATTAGTTTTAGACCAATCGTGACAGAGTGATTTGATAACACAAAGGAAGGGAGAGACATGTTAGAGACCACTGCTCTCTTTAAAGGTAGCAAGCATTCCGTGAATACGACTGAAGTTACTGCAGAATATTATGGATAAGATTTGATTAATTTTTCCTTTTATTTCTGTTCCGGTTATTTTACTTCGCTTTTATTCTACCACTCGTGTTAATCGTGTCAGCGAGGAAGAATTATATATTCGTGAAATGGACGATGGGACAAAAAAATCTGTCTCTCTCACGGTTCGAAACTGTGACCACAAAATATTGTCTTCTTTTTAATATTGTCTTTTTCTCAAGGCGATCCATTGCCTCTCCGATGGCGTAGTGGTAACTTCTTCGAATTTTAATCAAAGTCTTCCGAATTCAATACCAGATATAGGAACATTTGGTTCGGATGCCACTTTAATCTGTACGTCCAATGCAGAAACTAGACTTAAACAATTAACGTGCGGCATGTGGTCTTTGATGAGAATCATAATCTCAGTGAACCTTCTTGACAATGACTCAAGTATCACTCGAAAGAATATTTCCTTACGAGTAGCTCTTGTTAAGAAACCAGTTCCTGAATGAAATGCTCTTCTGAAGACCTCGTAGCACCCTGCTGTTTGTTGTGGCTGGAGCATGAGTCAAGTGACAAATGCTGTCAATGCGCAATCCTTCCAGAGAACACAGATCCACCAGGCAAACTTAAGCGAATATTTTGTTATTTGGGTTGCATAAACAACAGCCTTTAAAACGTTACGAAACTCTAGGTCCCGTGGCCCAGGTAATTCTCTCTTTTACTGCACATGTAAATAGTAGTAGTGTAATAGAGATATTGAGTAATAAATTGCACATATAAGACACAGTGATAAACATACGACAGTGAAATTGAAACAGTATTTTATATTAAATAAGGTTAAACAAAAATGTAGATAATGTCTAATTTAGGGTGATATTATGAACATAAAAATCTTCATTGTGCCCTGTTTATATACAGTGTTCAGAGAATACAATGACGTTTGAACTGAAAAGTTCGATACTAAGGTTATTACTAGACAATGAGTTGAACAACTTGCACATTCTCCTCAGGGGTTCCATTTCTGCCATGTTGGTTCTTCCATGCAAGATTTTAAAGAGATAACACGATAACACGAAAGGATAAATTACATACGCCTGCATGTTTCAGGGGCTTGAGATGTAATCGTGGTTTTTTAGTACATCCATGAGGCTGAACACGAAAATGACACCCGTTTTATTCCGTCTTGCTCTACAGCTACCAGGTTATTAATATGTAGTATACGTATATTCACTTTGCCTTGTCTGTAAGTATGTTTTCTTTAAATCTGGTCACTTTATTCTACAGGTATCTACTAGTTTAATGCGATCGAATTTTCACCTATTTGCATTTCAGTAAGAGCCAAAGAATCGTTACTCGTGATAGTTTTCACGAATTTTGTTGTAGTGAACATATGAAGAGCAATTCTTCAATTTTTGTACACCATGATTTTAAAAAATATAGTCGAGAGCCTTATACATTCGGTAGACCTACGACGCCAGGTGTCCCGGGATCGAATCCTGGCCTGGGCATAGATGTTTGAGTGTCCATTCATCAATTTCATCACATCATCACTCATCCTCATTTTCGGAAATTGGCCAAAAGTGGCACAAAATGCAAAGTAAATCAAAACAAATCAATCAATCAATACATACGGTAGACACATGAGGCACACATGATCTGCACAAAAGAACGTAAATAACTGTTAATCAACAGGGTGTAGTTCAATGTGAATAAGAAAGAAAGTTGTCCCAATGATGTCAATATATTTTCCACGCATCGATAATAAATATTTAATTTTTTCCTAATGTTTGTTTTGTCTAGTGTCTAGTAAGGTAACTTGAATCCATTCATTATTGCAATTTTATATATATATATATATACACATACACATTTACTATTATCCTCCAATATATTAACAAGCGAGCGTTACCACGTTGCCTTATGTAAGCAAAGGTTACACTGGCGGTGTTTTATTGACCATTCTGTAATTGAAAATACCCACATCAATAGTGGCGTGTAGAGCCATTAACAAACACGAAATGTAGCCACTTAGGAACATATAGTTGCCTTCTTATTGATTTTTTTAAACGTCCAATAATGATAGTCATGGTAATGGGATTTTTCATATGTCGTGTGCGGAGTAGACATTGTTCGTATGATATCACAGTCTTACGGCATAGTTGGGAATCTTTGGAGGCTTAATTTATGGCCAGTATGCAGGATATTTCAAACATCATCTGACTAAAAATAAATACAAAGATTTGGCTCCATATTTAGGTAAGTAGTTACAAGTATTTTCATAGTTGATATAGATCATCCAAAAAAACCGGGACTTTGAACGTATATAACTTTTGTACAAAAAGCGACAGATACATGCATCTTACACTAAACAACAAAACCATGCTCTATATTAACGTTCAGTGTGGGGAAAACATTACTATTTTGTAAGAAAGTAGCTCATATAGGGGATAATTTTCTTGCTTGAAAAAAAATATCCATATAAACAAAGTTAATATCCAATATAAGTTTAGGGCCTCCCCGTTGGTAGCGTTGCCATCTTGTAATCAAGCGGTACCGGGTTCAATACCCGGTGGAAGCACATACTGGTTCTGATCCCACTTTAACCTGTAGGTCTAGTCCCGATTAGCCTTGCTGTGGATAATATGAAACTAAAACACCAAGTCAACCAACTAGCCAATATAAGTTTAATGCCTCTATATCGATTTTTATACATAAGTTACGAAAGTTCACAATCTCGGTTGCGTGGCTTTTTGGACACACTGTATAATTGATATTAATATCCAAAATTTCAAATACCGCACTGCATATTTGTAAACAATTTGTATAGCACTACCGTTACGATTGTAAAGCAATTACTGGAAATTAATTACAGGAATATAGATAGCATTTAATAACTTGAGGGATAGAGACTTTCGTTGTATATTTACGTGTACATTATGTGTTCATAAAAGTCAGTGTGGTTCCTTAAATTAGTTGACAGCCATCCAATCGGTTGGAAATAATTCTGCAGTGTATAAAATGGCTCTTTTTATTGTGTTGTACTTCATTTCACTTGATATTAAATTTCCAGACTGTCCTTGAAATATATATATATCATTTGGTTTGACATAACACATTCTTAATTACATACGTGCATTATAATATATGCAATTTTCTGTTTTCATTCTTAATACATGGTAAGGCCAAATACATTATTAGGTGTGTAAAATCTGTACTTTATTTGTGTAATCGCAGTTTAGAAACATAACGTTGCGTTTAGAAACCTTCCAATGTTAATTTCGACAATGAACTGTGGTATCAAGAATAGTTGAGTCGACAACTTCAATAACCTCCAGAGGCCCAGAAAACTTTTTTAGTTTATTTTTATTTAAATAACGATATTTGAATATATTTTGTAGCCATTTGTGATGAAAAATGCAAACAAAAAGAAAAAAAATCCATGCCCACAATCTCCATAAACCACGGTACAGTATACTGTACTCTGGGACTATTCGGTGAATGGTTCTTATAATTTTTGGGGCACTACGGGGATCACATTATTGTTTTTAATTATAACTAGACATATTTATTGATTGAATATACCTACTCTTCTCAACAGAATACATTATATTCTACACTCATACACTATTATATTACATTAAAATATTCCATTTGATCTATTTTTACTAAACATTTCAATGTGATGTGGTACATACATACTTTTGACTGTACTTGTGAATTGAGGATATGTTTTTCTTCTTTGGTAAAATGTAAAATCTAAACTACGTCAGCAGGTTTCATGAAAACCTTTATATCAACAGGATTTGTTTTATACAGATAGAATATTTTCAAATAACACACATCGGAAAATTGTTATATCACCTCATGAACAGAAACATCAAATTCTCTATCTTGATTCAGACATCCTAGCTTCACAATACCAATCAAGGGACCTAGCTGTAGTTCTTACGTAGAGCTATCATAATCGAATACTACTTGAAAATATGTCTTGATAGCAAGGAAACCATTTTGTGTCATATCACTTGTAATGGGTACACACAGTGATATGCCCATGAGTTTTGAAAGAGGTGGTTACGTCCAATTATTTTGCTGGTCAGTCCTTATTTGACATTTTTCTAACTTTGCCTGTATTTGACGTTTTTTATAGGAATAATGGTTCAGACGGGTGGCAAGCCACCATTTATACCAATTAATTCTTATTATTAAGTACTGTAAACAACTCATTAATAAACATCTACAATTCAGGAACGTTCTATTGACTGATTGATTGACTTGTTTTCTTTAAGTCCACTTGATGCACAGTAACGCTAATCGGGACTGGACCTACAGTTTAAAGTGGGATCCGAACCACTATGTGCCCCCACCGGGTTCGAACCCGAGACCCCTTAATTACAAGGCAATGACACTACCACTGCGTCATCGGGGAGGAACAAGAAGGTTCTAACGTAGTGAATGCCCACTCCTCCTCATACTGATCTGGCAAGTTTTATCAACTATTTTTACACAGGGTGGTAATCCACCATACGCCGGAATACAATAGTAGGTCAATGTGTTGGCCCCAATTGTCAAAACACAACTATAGGCGGTCACCATCGCTCGCAGTATTTGGGTCACCAAGTCCAACGAAATAGCATGGCAGTCAGAAACAATTCGCTCACAAATATGCTGTTTGTCCCCGATTCCAACAGTGGTGTGGGCTACTGGCTCTCGATCTGGGTGCCACCCCCCCCCCCCCATACACACACACATCTTGGAGTATCCTTCGCATTCACATAACAGAAGGACTTCTACCCATTCTTCAGTAGCCAACATGGGTTTACCTGCAAGAAGAAAACGCAAACATTTCACATTCATCTTCATGCGCCTATGGTGCGGGACTTTTGGACCACCCTGTAGAATTTCCTTCTAAATATATTGTGCCAAATAGTGAAAAGTCAATTTTGCTGCAGGAAGCAATACTAGGTGGTGATTATTGATGGTAATCGAAGTGGTAAACACATTAGTGGTAAACTCTTTGCATTGTAATCAAAGGGTTCCAGTTTCGATATCCGATGAAACAACAACTCAAACTTTATGCATTACGGTTAATCGGGACTGTGTTAAAAACGCCAACAAAAGCCCCAGCGGGGAATCGAACCCTCAACCCCTTGGTTACAAAACTTCGAAGTCAGCCATTTCTATTTGTGTATCAAGGTCAATCGAGAATAGTAACTTACTTTCTAATCAAATCAATTTGCCAACATTTGGACTCGAACCCGAAACCTCTTGAATACAAAACACCAGTGTCAGCCATTTTGTTTTGATTTCTTAATAACTGTTCGTGCATAAATACTAATCGGGACTCAACACACTTCGTTTTTATTTGAAAAAGAACATCATTATCAGGCAATTTGGCAACATCGGGAATGGAACCCGGGGACCTTTTGATTACAGAATAAACATCCTATTTCCAATCATTTCATTTTCTCTTTGTGCACAAGAGCTAATCGGGACTTTTAAAACTAATAGAATTGAATATGTAATTTTGCCAACATTTGGAATTGAACACTGAACAATTTGGTTAAAACATCCGCCATTGCACACAAAACACGGCCGCCATATTGTTTTTATTCAAATACTATTTATGCACAGATGGGCTAATCGGGATTTATAATGGGGAAAAAAACAATTGACTTCATTTCACTACGTACTGAATCGAACCCGGGACCTCTTCATTACAAGGTGACAACTTTAACCACTAACCCAACTCGATTTTCGAACATCGCCATCTTGTTGGGTTTATGGACGCAAAGGCTAATCGAGACATTTCGATATTGACGTCGCCGCCTTGTAATCAAAGGGTCCCAGGTTCGATACCCGGTGGAGCATATAGTGGTTCGGATTCCCACTTTAAACTGTATGCCCAGTCCCGATTAGCCTTGCGGTGTGTAAAGTGGACATAAAACACTAACTCAATCAATCAATGAATCAATATTCACAACCAGGAATCGAACCCTCGACACCCCTTGTTTACAGAACAATAAACTTAGCCGCTAAGCGTTAGGGTTACAACACCTTCGCGCCATAGGCGCCAACTCCATGGGGCTTGAGCGGGCTCGAGCCCCCCCAATGTTAAAGATGTGGGGGCAGAGCTCTCCAAATAATTTTAAGAGGATCTAATGTATTATTTTGCTTCTCTTGTAAAGTTTACTCTGAATTGTGCCACATGACCACTAAACCATCAACTTTGGGAGGGCAAAACACATGACTTATTACTATATAGTAAGTATGTAATTATGAGTATTGTTAAAATTTTTACTAAAAGAGTTTCAAAAGACGATGTGCATGAACTAGGGTAGTGGATGGAACGTTCGGGCTACAAATTGCTCTCATATGACATTCAGAACGAAATCATTGACATATTAGGGAGATCTGTTTTGCGCTCCGTAGTAGCAGATATTAAAGTAGGGAATATTTTGCTATTATGGTTGACGAAACTTGTTACATATCCATCCGTGGACAATTAATATTCTGCATTCGAACTGTGAATAAAAATTTTGATATTTTTGAGGAATTCATGGGCTTTTATGAAATTCTGAACACTGAGGCCAAAACTTTAAAAAGGGAGAGAGTGAGTCATTCATTAATTTATTTCAGTGATCAGAGCCCCCCCCAAATAATTTTGACAAGTCGGCGCCCAATCGGCGCCATCTTTAAATCACGTTCCTTCATGACATTGCATCTTACACAATGGTTGCGTGCGCATTTCCTCCACACACACACACACACACACACAAGCATAAGCACGTGTTAGGTTAGAATACATCAAGAAACAACGTCACGGGTCAATTACTCTCCTCCCTCTTCCACATCGCCACCGGACGTCTTCATGGTCAACAGGCACGTCAACTTTCTGCTGACTGAGCGATCTATCCGCTCATACACGGCTGTCACCGGATGTAACCTAACACCGTACGTGTCAAATTCTGCTGTGTCATGGTTTTATCCTGCCATTCTACTTCCATTACATAAGAATGCACTTTTCCGGACTTCGCTCTAAGAGCGTACTTTTTACAGTTAATCACGCAAGAGTCTCTACGCAATCCTCCCATTAAGTGCTGTACATGTACGTAGAGCTACGAGCGACCATTTACCATTAGGCCAGTCAATAAATATTTCATTGATCTGCTTCATTTTACTTCGCCCTTTGTTCCACTTTTGGCTAATTTTGCGAAGATGGGGATGAGTGATGATATGATGATATTGATGAATGGACACTCACAAACATTCATGCCCAGGCCAAGATTCGAATCCAGTACCCCTGACGTCAAAGCGTGATGTGCTAACCACTCCGCCACGGAAGCCGAATGTGCAAGTCAATAAAGGTTCTATGTCAGGAACAATTCCGTAAGAGTTGAATTTTGGTCAGTTGTTAGGACACAACTAGTAGCGCAAAACTCCAAAAGTTTGTGCCCCTCGAAGCGGTACTTCCCCCAGCGCCCCCCACCAGAAATATCAATTTCCTTTTTAAGTCTTATTTCTCATTAGATAGGCTACAAAAAATATTCTGTTTAATTTTTAGATCACGTCGGTAGTTTTGCCGTTAAAAATTAATCTTCAAATAGTGATTTTGTTGTATCTCTTTCTAAAGTTATTGCCTTGTAACTTTTAAGCAAATCCAATGACAAGAAATTGTATCGAATAAAAGTTGAAGCCTAATTTATAAGCTTTAAAACGATATAAACGTTAATGAAAGATACACTAAAAATATGCCATCAAAAGTGCGTCGTTATCACAGTCCGGTGGTTAAGTCTGGAAACATTAACTTTTTGATACAATCAAGAGACTTTGTAGAATTAATTGTTGCACCACTTAAGACATGTTCAGTAGAATAGCAAATCGCCATCTTCATGCTTACGGCCGCCATCTTGAAAGGAGCCCGCCATACTAGATAATTTTTATTTGATATATTTCGGGAAGGGGTGGGGTGTCACCTGTCAACTTTCATATTCTTCAGAAATAGTGTAAACTTTTATAATATATCAACAAATCTCTTTTTGAAGAACAAAAATAGTAGTTTTGTAGAAAACTCACTATTTATAATATTTTATCAGAATAAATGATAGAAAGTTTTAATTACTAGAAGACTTTAGACAAACTGAACTCTTAAAAGACTATTTTTCTTTTATAGATTTAACTTAAATACAATTTTTAAAAGAAATACAATTTATATACATCCTAAGTTTTGAAATTTATACAGTATTAAATTGTTTTATATTTGAAAGAAAAAAACACATATTCATTGTAATTGATGAAACGATAATACCGAAATATGTTTTACAAAATATTTTGTTATGAATTTCTAAATATATCGTTTCCCTTTTTGATCAGGTCTTCATTTCTAATCCTACATTTGGATAATGTAATATAGGCAAGGTTTCCATTAAACAACAAACATTTATACACTCTGTCTGGAATCTCTGTCCAACGTCTAATGTACCCCCACAAACAGGTTTTCCCCGAATAGTGAGTTTTGGCTGCCTGAATGGTTGGGCGTGTAACGCTATACTAGGGTCAGTTGCAGTTGCCAACAATATTTAAGCTGGAAGCGGCTATTAGCAACAGCAACTAGAAGTGAATGAATAACCCGTTCTAGAGATTACAAATTATTTTTATGCGTCATACTTCTCCCTTAATAGTGCGGGCGTTTACGGACTAAATCAGCGAGAAGCACGAGGCAAAGGCCCTGTAAAAATATATCGAAGGGTCCGGCAATGAATGGCACTTTTATGCTTTCTCCATCGCAATCATTGCTTGGTAGTTAAATTAACGTCTTCCCTCTCCAGAAATATCGCTGCAATATCCAACGACAACTTTAGATTTAAACTTGCTGCCCACTGTGTATAATAAAAAAAAACCTAGAGATTAATAACACATCCTATTGTGCTGTTTAAATCACCATCCGTACGCCAAACCGTCGCGATTAACCCAAACGGTCGACGCGTGACGTTTGTTTTCGTCACACCTTTAGTTCAACCAGCACTTGCTATTCGCTAGTGAATGTACAGTCATGTTCAAAAAATCTGTCGCATGTATTTTTTCTACGTCCAACGTCTTACGAAATTATGTTGGTTGCTCTGAAACAAGGAAGTGTTGTGAAATATACGATCCTCCAATCAGAGTGAAGTTCGATTCGGAGGAGCAGGAGGCGTGACTCACGGTCTTGTCCACAGGAAGTTCAACCAATGCAGCATTTCCAAATATGAGATAACGTCCCCATTGGTTAAATATTGTTTCAATAATGCGAATCAGCAGAAAGATTACGCAAAAGTTTACTTTGTCGTTTTAATGCCTTTAATCGTTTCAAATTAGTATTAAATTGTCCCAATTATAGTTCATGAGCTTAATATAATGTATTCATGTATGTGTTTGACAATCATATATCACTCATTAGAACAATTTTCACATTGTTTTCACTACGTGAGATGACATTTCATTTACATTTACGATAAAATAGTGGTTTGGGTGTAATAACAGTTTTCATTAATTAATTTAGAGATGCATTTTTATTTGTTGAGTTAATGATTAGGTTAATTCGTTATTTCTCGCGAAAAGAGGGAACCACAGCTGAAAGAAAATACACAACTTGTATTATTGAGGTCAACATCACTTTTTACACACATAGGCTAATCACGACTCGGGATACATTTAAATTGAAATCTGCATCATTATGCGACCTGACTGGAACTCGGAAAAGGACACACTGATTACAAGACGTCGATACATTACCACTTGGTCTGGCGAACGCCAATAATAATGAGGGGTTGTGGGAGTGGGAGAGGGGCGACGGAAAGTAGAAAATAAATAGTATTTTTGGGGGTTTTAATGTTATATTTATACACATACCAACCTAAGAAAATATTTATTTTGATACATGTGTGTGGGGGGTGGGGAAGGGGAAAAAGAGAGGGACAGAAAGATATTGGGAGATATGGGACGAAGAGGTGATTGTGAAAATGTTTTATTTGACCTTCAGTAATAAAAACAATGAAATCAATGATGATTATCTTATAAATACCATATTTAATGTAAATTTGTTTTAAAAATGGGGGCGGGGAACTGTTTGTTTTACGTTCAGTGCAGGATAACAAGTGGAGACACATAGTGGTTCGTATCTCACTTTGAACTGTAGGTCCAGGCCCCATTAGCCTATCTGTGTATAACGTGGATTTAGAATTCAGTAGAAAATAACGTCGATCTAGTATTTTGGATTTTAGATGCGTTGATACCACTAAAATTTCCAATTCTTATAATAAGAAACCTGTCCTCATATTACCATTTTGAAAGAGAGAGAGACAATTGTATAATCTTTCGTTGTTAGTTTCAAAGAAGACTAATTCAAATAGTAACAATGGGAACGAATAAAGCTTACGAAAAGTTTTTGCCACCGTGGGGATTTGAACCTACGACCATTAGAGTGACAACCCAGTGCAATAAGCACTACCCCACGAATTCGTTTCTTCTTACGGCTTGATTATGAGTTAAGACCAATTCGTTCAATATGCATTAGAAATATAATCCCCACCCGCCTCTTTATAAACAACACACCCAAACGCTCCTTTGTAGCAAATGAAATAAAGGTGGTATGAATGTCACAAAACATTTAAGCAAAATCTACTATATTTACGACGCATGGAGAGGCTACAGGTTCGAAAATTGAGGTTGTGAAGTGGCTTCTTGTAGTGGTAGGGTAGATATTCGTATGGCAAGGTTCCAGCCTTTACTAGCCAGTAATTTCCGAGAAAAAAAACTTCAATTTTTTTTATGATGGTAAATTGGTTCGGGGATAGGCTATCAGTATTACACGCCGAAGATTATAGGTTTGACTTCTGTTCGATTACCCCTATTATTATTATATATAGCAACTAAGTATTGTATTTAATTAATAATTTAAAGAAATAAAAATGTTATATATATATTTTAAAAAATAACACTCCCTTCTAATGATTTTTCAATGTTATTTTTTAAAATAAATTTTCAGAATATGTTTTTGAATTTCTCATCATTTTACTAGGATCTGCATAAAAATGATCCATGTGTCATATTCAACGAAATGTCATGTACAGCGAACGTTATACATTTTTATTTAAGGGAAAATTATCAAGAAACAAAACAAATAAATACTATTGACATCCTTTTGTGAATAGTATTTATTTTACATTATTTTTTGTTCACCATGCATAGTCGTATTCTTGTAAAAAGCATGAAAAACAATATATTCTCTACATTTCGCAAAGCAAATAATATACGAATTTTCGTAATAAGTAAAATGCAATAAATAATTTTTCGGTTTAATAAGAAATAAAAATCGCAGAGTTAACCGAACGGTGAATCGAACACAGAATTTTACAACCCATAAAATGCCTTATAGCCTTTGCAATGAAGTGATGTAGATTCAATTAATAAAATTTCATGCAAAATCGCACGTTATAAGATTGTTCAAATATATTAAATCAATTTGTTCATACGTTTTTTATACTGTCAGCCATTTGGCACATCTCGTTACAAAATCTCAGCACATCACCATTCACTAGTTAATCGAATTGAATATTGATTCACTTAACAGTTCAATGTGCAACAATAGTTTCGACTCATATCACGTGAGATGTAAACTCAATTCAATTCTCTCATTGTATGTAACTTGTATGTTGAGCTCATGTAGAAATATCAATTATGAGCTCTAAGCTAAATTTGACGCTACAATCGCTTGATCAACTCTTGCGTCTCGCTGCCAGACATTCTACGTTCCTGTTTGCTCCAGGTCGCTTCTGCATTTAATTATCATTGTTTTTACCTCTGTTTCATTCTCATCGTCGTTATAAACTTAAGTAATTTCTACTGTTTACAGTAGACAGAATCTACTGTTAACAATTGTAGTACTCTACTGTGTCTCTCGGAAATCTACTCAAAATCAATGATTTCCTACTGAACACTTTCAGTTGGCCTAATGTGTAATTACAGTTGAGGAACTACAAGTGAAATATTCTCTTCAGTACTACATGTAATATTGCATGTACTGTGTTTGAATGTGAATTCAAAATTTTGTGTGCGTCAGCACTTAGGCTATTTTGCACCTGTCACTTTATACGGGGTCCAGCCCCTTACCAGAACTAAAATAACATAACTGTAACGTCGTGTTGTAACTAAAATATTAAAATATTCTGAATTCGGTTAAAAGCTGAGGCTGTAAAGAGGCACTCAGCACCCACAAGGACCAAACGCAGGACAACACAGAAAATTATACTGGCCATGGGGCCAGTCGCCAGAACCTTGTTCGTCTGCAAACTGAAGTCCAGGGTGTACTACGTGGAAGCAATAATTGGGTGTAAATACTTCGTGGAAGGTCATCCCTTACACCCTTGTAGTGTGTTTAGCTCAGCATGTTAGCTGTAAATATAACTTTTTATTCCTACTCACTAACAATTTGTTTTTATATCTATTTAAAATTTAAACCAACCTCACTTCCATATAGTACACCCTGAACTGCATTTTGCAGACTAACGAGGCTCTGGTGCCTGGACCTACTGTTAGTATAATCTTTGTAGGACTGCGTGTGTGTTGTCCTTGTTTGTGCTGACTGTCTGTCGCTTTACAGCCTCAGCTTTTAACCCAGGTAAGGATTTATTTTAATTTTCAGACACGCTTTTATTTTTGTCATGATAAGGGGCTGGACCCCGTATAGCGTGACGGGTGTAAAATACCCTAGGTTTTCAGGCACACAAATTGTAATTCAAATTTAAAAAATCTTAACATAGATGTTTCAAAACACCTATTGATATACTGAAACCAGTACAGTAGAGAAACTGCAAGTGAAATTAATTTATTCAGTATAGTGTATAATATGTTAAGTTAATATTTTGGCTGTAAATATTAATTTCATACCCCCTTATTATTTTTTGTATTTATATCTTTTTGAAAATCTGGACATAGTAGATGTTTCAAAACACCTATTGATCTACTGAAAACAGTAGGCAAAAGTTTCATTGGAGTAAGTAAGCTTTATTCGTTCCCATTGTTACTATTTGAATTAGTCTTCTTTGAAACTAACAACGAAAGATTATACAATTAACTCTCTCTCTTTCAAAATGGTAATATGAGGACAGGTTTCTTATTATAAGAATTGGAAATTTTAGTGGTCTCAACGCATCTAAAATCCAAAATACTAGATCGACGTTATTTTCTACTGAATTCTAAATCCACGTTATACACAGATAGGCTAATGGGGCCTGGACCTACAGTTCAAAGTGAGATACGAACCACTATGTGTCTCCACTTGTTATCCTGCACTGAACGTAAAACAAACAGCTCCCCGTCCCCATTTTTAAAACAAATTTACATTAAATATGGTATTTATAAGATAATCATCATTGATTTCATTGTTTTTATTACTGAACGTCAAATAAAACATTTTCACAATCACCTCTTCATCCCATATCTCCCAATATCTTTCTGTACCTCTCTTTTTCCCCTTCCCCACCCCCACACACATGTATCAAAATAAATATTTTCTTAGGTTGGTATGTGTATAAATATAACATTAAAACCCCCAAAAATACTATTTATTTTCTACTTTCCGTCGCCCCTCTCCCACTCCCACAACCCCTCATTATTATTGGCGTTCGCCAGACCAAGTGGTAATGTATCGACGTCTTGTAATCAGTGTGTCCTTTTCCGAGTTCCAGTCAGGTCGCATAATGATGCAGATTTCAATTTAAATGTATCTCGAGTCGTGATTAGCCTATGTGTGTAAAAAGTGATGTTGACCTCAATAATACAAGTTGTGTATTTTCTTTCAGCTGTGGTTCCCTCTTTTCGCGAGAAATAACGAATTAACCTAATCATTAACTCAACAAATAAAAATGCATCTCTAAATTAATTAATGAAAACTGTTATTACACCCAAACCACTATTTTATCGTAAATGTAAATGAAATGTCATCTCACGTAGTGAAAACAATGTGAAAATTGTTCTAATGAGTGATATATGATTGTCAAACACATACATGAATACATTATATTAAGCTCATGAACTATAATTGGGACAATTTAATACTAATTTGAAACGATTAAAGGCATTAAAACGACAAAGTAAACTTTTGCGTAATCTTTCTGCTGATTCGCATTATTGAAACAATATTTAACCAATGGGGACGTTATCTCATATTTGGAAATGCTGCATTGGTTGAACTTCCTGTGGACAAGACCGTGAGTCACGCCTCCTGCTCCTCCGAATCGAACTTCACTCTGATTGAAGGATCGTATATTTCACAACACTTCCTTGTTTCAGAGCAACCAACATAATTTCGTAAAACGTTGGACTTAGAAAAAATACATGCGACAGATTTTTTGAACATGGCTGTACGTTTCTTACAATCTACATACGATTGAGAAGGCAGGTCTTGCAAACGATACTATTTCAAAAATGTCAATTTTAACAATGAATCGTGCAATTTATTGCGTATATCATCAACAGGACATCTTATAAAGCATGAAAAGATTAACAATTTAAATCTATTTACACAGAAAGAGACAAACGCTCAATGCGTCAAACAACGCTTGCTAATTGACCACACGTCCTGCGTGTATTCTTACGAAACATTCATAATTAATTTCGCACCAATCACAGAGCAGAAATTTATACATATGTATGTTTAACAACGAACATTAAAACGTTTAAACGTACACTAATTCTTGATGCTGATTCTAGCGTTCTTAATGCTACTGTTAGGGGTAACGTGAAAAAATGATTCTACTAGAATTAAAAGGGTTTTCTCAAGTATTATCAGTTATTTTCAAGTTTTGCCCGATTAGTCACAATTTTCTGTATTACAAAGTAAGGGTCCAATTATCGCGCAATCGCGGCACTATTTGATTCTCGAACACGACCTGCGTGTCCGTTAATTTTGCCTCCACGTGCTCGGCGGTTCTTTAACCACGTCCACCTGGCTTCTAACAAGAATATGTATTGCACAAAGCATCATAAGCGTGATTTAGATTTTTAGTTCGCTTGGCTCTATTTGCACGAGTTCATTTGAGCAGAAACTGTTATTGGTTCGGTTTTGTTCGTGAGACACAAAGGGGGGAGGGGGAAGGTCCAAAAATGAATCGTCGCCTCAATGCAGCATAAAACAGAATATGAAGTGCAGCAATTGTCTGATACTACATTTTTGCATTCCTAATGCCACAGCAGAGTATTTACGTACCTAGCGTACAGTGTTCAGTCGAAAGCCCAAAACACCATGCTCGACCTTATGGTCCTTTTCCATTCAGTAGTGTCCCATTTTCGCTGGAAGGCAAACGGCCGCCTTCTATTTGATTAGATCGACCGGACCATGGCCAGGCACGTCACTCCGCTGAACGAGGAAGTAGTTGGAGAAGCTGCAAAACGTGTCGTGTACTGCCGATTCCTCCTGATGAAGTGAGCAGACTATTTACCGGATTTACGGCAAGCCAACTAGTACGAAAGGTCACAACTTGAGGCAGCACAAAAAAGAGCTATCAGATGGGGGCACCATCTTATGGCCGAAAATTGAACTTCTTGAAGCTGATTTTTAGCGTTATTAGAGTTCGATTTTTCCTTGTGTAAGGATTGCGAATATGTAATATTCGGAAACGTTACAGGCGTTTCTGAAATTTTTGGAGGCATTCAAGCTGTATGTGGAAAGATAGTAAATAAATAAACATTAGAATCCTACGTTTATTATTTTATTGGGTGTTCCTATGTTTACAATTATTATGATTAGTTACAAAAGTATGTGTATGCTAAGAAGTAAATAAAAACTTTGATTTTCATATATTTTTTCCAGAGTTATTGAAAGAAAGTAAAGGACAAAAATTAGGTTTTAAAAAACTGCCAGACCCAGGTTCGAATCCTGGCCTGAGCATGAGTGTTTGTGAGTGTCCATTCATAAATTTCATCACATCATCATTCATTCCGATCTTTGCAATTAGCCAAAAGTGGCAGAAAATATAAGTAAAATAAACAAAATAAAATCAACAAACTGTCAAGCGCAGTTGTGGAGTTTCTATTGTAAATCCTCAGAATTTCTAGTGAAAAATGTGTGCCTGTATAGCCTCACAGAGTTTCTTGTTGTCTGGTTGTGCACTTGAAACTTTCAAGCGCAGATTCGGCTCCACATGTAGACTATTTCTGTACTTGTTTTTGTTTTTTACACCATTAATGAGAAACCATTCTCTGAGCTAATTGCGTACTCCCTCCAAGTAGTTCATTAACCCATACAAATATATATACTATGTACTATATGTCCAGAAAATAAATGCTCGGTTGATGGTGGCGTTTTAAGCAAAACTTCAAAGTTGAAAACTTTTGAGTTAAAATGTGTGACTGAACACATCATTCCCACCTCAGTTTTTTAAACTAAAGTATTAGCTTTTTGGTGAGTTGCATCCCAATAATGTATTCCATAAAGATCTCCATGGGTGGCACAAGATAAAAATAATGTATCGGTCTGAAAAAACAACTACATCTGAAAGAAAATAAGCTACGTAGAAGAAATTCACGTCGCCAGCAGTGAAACAATTCGAAAACTTACATGACAAGTAATTAATATCTACCAATAGAAGGTGTAGGTGAGTGGTTAGTGATATGGCTTCACGCTCTTAAGGATGCTTGTTCGAGCGGGGTTATAGATTTTTTTCTTTTAGTTGCCAATGAGGCACCAACATGTGAGTGTTTCAATCCACATATAGACAGTGATTTTTTTTAAATCCGTAACCACAGCACATACATTCCTTATCCAGGATTTCACCTGCTAATTTTGAAAATCACTTTAGATTTTTCCTTCATAAATAAATAAATAATAAATAACCCATGGTGCGACAGCCCTCGAAGGGCCTTGGCCTATCTCACGACTGCCAGCCTTCCTCTCACACTCCTACCTAGAGGTATGGAGAACTTCAACCGGTATTGGGTTGACATGAGGTCACCACGTCGAAACCTCAGCCGTTATAGAAGATTTCCGAGACCGGGTTACGCTACTCACTTGTAGCTCCCAAATTTCCTCACGATGGTGGGTTGCTACCGGTCCTATACACAGGCCGAGAACCCAGGCGGACTCGAACCCATGCCGTCCCTCAGTCGGATTATTATATACAGCAGTGTGTATATATATATATATATATATATATATATATATATATATATATACAATTACAATGTTAAGATCTAGACTAAATCTGTCGACTCAATTAACCTAATATGCTTTTAGCTACTTTTCGTTTTAAATTATTTTTTTCAATAAAAGCTCGAATTTTTGACGTGACTGCTAAGAATTTCCACATTAACGTTTCACTGTTTCTTGATCTTGCGTAGTAGTTATGCACCCGCGTTGAAGTCGATAAATCAATTGATTGGAAAAGATCGATCAAAGATCAATTGATGACCAAGCCGTGTGGGCAAGCAAGGGTGTTGGTTTTGAGTGATGACGTCATAAATGGGTGGGGTTTATTTTGTAAGGAAGGATTTGATTGGTGTGACGTCATTGAATGGGTTGTGATTAATTTGTGAGGAGTGTTTTGATTGGGGGGAGGAGGAAAAGTCGGTTGGGGAATTGATAAGATGGTTTCCTGTTAATGATGAGGTGACGGTTTGGGGGGGGAGGAGGAAAAGTCGGTGGCGGTTGGGGAATTGATAAGTGGTTTCCTGTTGTTAATGATGAGGTGACGGTTTTCTGGGAATGTTGATATGGGTTGGGGTTTCCTGTTGTTAATGAGGAAGTGACTACGGTTAGTTTTCTGGGATTGATGATATGGGTTTCCGTTTCGGTTGGGGGGTGAGAAGATAAAGGAGTTGGAAAGGAAATGTGTTGGAATGTTGAAGTGATATGGAGAGATTGTGGAACACGTGTTGGGACATGTCGGATGTTTCTTGGAATGGGCGTGTGGAAGTTTGTGGGAACGTTGATAAGGTATGACTGTGTGCAGGATACGTTAGTAGGCGGCGGAATGGAGAGCGGGCAAAAAGGAAAAAAAGTTTCCGAGAGGCAGCACGTGAATAGAATAAAAAAAGTTGTGTTCTCGGAGGAGGTGGAGATTCATAGTATACCGGGAAAAGAGGAGGACCGACGAGGCACGTGGGCGTTGGATGCCTTGCGCGAGAGAATGCGCAGAGAATATCAGGGAATTTGAGGAGGGGTAGGTAGGTATATAAGAAGTTTTACCGTGTTTCACTTACACAGTTCGACAGACTGTACGCTATCAGGTAGTAATCATCTGCGATTTTGCTGATACTTGTTCCTGGACGCCCTTGCTGCCACTTGTTTCTGGACGAGCTAGGTATAAAAATCTGTATTCCGAGGTGAGTACTATGGGTTTCGTATCCTGGATGCTGTCATTTGTCGGTGGGATGATTGGAAAATCATCCCCACCTGAACCGGTAACGGATGGTAGGCCGCTACCTACTTCTCAATGTTCACCAGAGCCGCCGATACGTCCAGGTGTGAGTACGGAAAAGAATACGGATGTGCCGAGCTGGATCAGTGAAGAAGAATTTCGTAAATCGTGGGAAGAAAGAAATGCGGCACATCATACATACGAGAAAGTAAAAAAACAGCGTAAGCGAAACTGTATCGACGGTGCTGGTGAACCTTTGAGAAAAAGGAAGCAGTCTGTGTTCAAGAATCTAACGTGCAATCCCTTATATGGATATACGGAACGTCCTCCAGGTGAGACGATGTGTCTGGCATATCCTGCTACGGTTTCTGGTCGAGGAAAAATGAAGTCTGTTAAACCAGAGAAGGCTGTAAATAACGGTGCAAAATTATTAATTTTCGATGCTCCTGTGAGGTACAGGGAGTCTCTATTGGTTACTTTTTATAATAAAGATTTACCATCGGAAACATATATGGAAATGGAAAGTGACGGTTTTCCGATCAACATGTATTTTTGCAAGAACCGTAGACATGGATTATGCGAGACACATTTTATTTACGAAAGAGCACCGGTATATTGCCACCTACCATACGGTGTGTGGTCGAACCGTGTGGTAGATGAGATAGCTGCTCACGGGTACAATGCAGGACCTTTCGCCGTATTGTCAGGAATTTCGTCATTTGACTGTATATGCCAAGAGAACGAATCGGAATTAAATTCGGAACATGTAAATATAGATTATCTACATGTTCCTCCAAAATGTGAGGTAAAAAAATATCTGATGATGGCGGATGAGAGACTGAATCGTGTTGTTTCAGGAATCGAATTGGTTCGATATGAAAATTTGGAAGAATTGTTAAATGACGAAATTCCACGTCTCTATCGGGTAGGATGCCACAGCCTGTACATGATTGTAGATTACTGCGATGTTTCGACGTTGATGCAGATGTTTCGAAAACATTATCGAGAGTCTGTGTTAACGTTGAACGAAATTTTTAAATGGTTCAAGAGCGGCATAGGTTTGGAAGACCCGACAGGCGTAATGTTGGGGGTGAAAGGTCGTGTTCTGGACCCTGAGGAGCTATCAGAGTACAGTGTTAATCCTGTAAGAAGAAGTGACCTAAGCAGAAAATATGATTTTCTTTCTAGCATCTTCAAGGTTGAAGATCAATTCAGTCGAAGTTTGAGTCCTCCGACACGTCGATTTCCGACCATCATAGAGGAGACGGATACTTCCGAAGCTGAAGAAAACTAGAGGGGTCTAAGGTAAGAAGAAAAAATATTACCTGTATTCTGTACATGTTCTTTATTTAGGAGAACGAGGACGTCAGAAATTTTCGTCGTCGTCATCCTCCACCAAATCCACCACAGATGGAGAAGAAGACGGTGAATCCTCCTCCTCCTCCTCCTCCTGCTGGGGGATTTGTGGAGGAGACGGAACAGGCACTACCTCTCCGCCAGGAGGCGCAGGGTCAGCAACTTCTTCGTGCGGAGCGGCTCCAGGGATAGGAACTCCTGCCCCAGCAGCTACGATGATTTGGTGCTGGAAAAGTTGCCGGGGCAGGTCGCCGATTAGACGAGCACCGGCATCAAGAGTTGCTTGGTGAACTCTGAAAAATAATAATAACAGCAATTAGAAAAATAAAATATTATGTATTGAGATGTTTCTTGAACGACGAAGTCTGAAAAAAATAGTCTGTTAAAAAATTATGAAATGGAAAAAATATAAAAATAGATACCTGTTCCAATGCTCGTCGATCTGCTCGGCAGTTCTTCTTCTATCCTGGAGCATCTCCGCACGGAATAGCTCGCCCTGCTGAAAAAGCTCGCGAAAAAGGTCCGCGAGCGTTTCAGCAGCAGCGACTATTCTGGTGCTCTGCTGAGTAGCAAACTCGTGCTGACGCCTGCTAATTGCCTCCTGGTTTTCGAGGTGTCGCAGCATGGTGGCACGTATGTCTGCGACGGCCTGTTCCATTTCGGTTCTTGTGACATGTCTCAAATAATTTGTTATGAAATTCATCCATTGTTGCTGAAAAGAAAGATATTTCGATGTAAATTGTATAATACTGACGTGTGCATAAATAACAGTTTTTCTTTTATTTTCAGATGGCATTGTTACCTTTTGATTTCGACCTTTTGTATGCTGACCTTAAGAACGAGAATCAGAAGGGAGAAAGAAGAAACCTATGGAATAAGAACCAGGCTAAGCATGCGGAGAAACATATTGCGTGTTACGTCGACTTTTGCGAAGAAAACAACTTAGCGGAAGATCTGTTAAAAAATCTGGAAGAAGTGTGCAAAGATATGGAAGTAAGAATCGACAATCTCATAAAAATATTTTCATGTATAATCGGGAAAAAAGAAAAATCTGCGGCATTCGGGGATTTCGTTGAAAATATAAAACGTGGGCAGTATGTACCTTCCCATCTATCTCTTCGAGTGTGCTTTGAATTGATGGAGTTATTTAAAGGTGTCAGACAGCAGAAAGAAGAGGAGAAAATGGGGGACGAGGAGAAAGGAATGGAGAAGAGAATGGTGGAGCTTTTGAAAAAGAGAAAATTGAACAGCTAGAACTAACATTACTAATACACTAACACACTGTTCAATTTTCTGCGGTTGCATGCGAAGAGATAGATGGGAAGTTTATTGATTTGTTGCAATACAACTATTCACCTGTAGAGTTTCATTATGTGTAACAATTTCTGTGTATATATTTTGTAAACCGATGATCGGCACTATTGATTTGTTGCAACACTGATATTATATAATTACTCAGCTGTAGAGTTTCATTACGTGTAATTTTGTAAACTGATGATCGACACCAATAAAGGTTGCGATGTGTAAATATGAACTTATTATTTGACAAAATGAAATTAATATAAGGTACTTACATCGTCCCCGTTCTCCATTCTGATTCTTCGTTAACAATTTCAAAGTGTGAAATGATCGTAGAGAAACATATGCAGCTGCCGCAAACACAGATTCCAGTATCATATCGCTTTTCAAGATAGTAAGTTGATTGCTGAATCTGGCTAATTGGTATATCCGGTAAACTCTGATTGCATTATCATATCAAATTGGTGTCAACACTTGCGAGATGAAGTCACTGCTGGCTAATTGGCATATACGGGAAATTTGGACCGCAGTATCATATCAAGTTGGTGTCAACAGTTGCGAGATATCTAATTGCTGCATGTGGTTAATTCCTTGGCAGACTCTGATAGAAAAATAATAAGGGTCTAATTAAATATACAGCTGTCTGACAGCCCTGTCGAGAAGTGTTGAGATAAACTGTTCTAATATAAAGTTCCTTCTTTCTGTTTCCCCAATGTAATGTTATGAACCGATCGGCAGGAAAAGTCTACAAATATGGATGTTATTAGTTGAGGCAGGTGTCTCCCATAATAAAGATGTATTTTATAATATTGGTTATATATGTTTCATAATAGGATTGGGGGGTATAAGTCCACTTTATGCACAGTAAAGCTAATCGGGATCGGACCTACAGTTTTAAAGTGGGACCCGAATTTCTATAAGCTTTCACAGGAAAATGCACAGTAAGGCTAATCGGGATCGGACCTACAGTTTGAAAGTGGGATCCGAACTTCTATAAGCTTTCACAGGGAATATATATAAGTATAACATATATATATAATATATGATATATATAATTTTTGAACTTGACCTCGATCTTTGACCTTGACCTTAACCTTCGACCTTAACCTTAACCTTAACCTTGGCCTTAAGCTTTGACCTTGACCTTGGGATTGACCTTGACCTTTGACCTGACCTTGACCTTGAAAATTTCAAATTCGAATATCTCGGCTTCTAATTGAGGTAGAGGGATAATTCAAACGCTATTTTACTCAGAAAAACATGCTCTTTCAGATGAACCAGGTTTCATCCTCCGCCAGTTTTCTATTTTCTTTATTTACGGTCGGAGACTTTTGATGTTACAATCAAATGAAAGGTCTTGCCGTGCAGATTCCGAATATGTCATAACTTCCGGTCTAGCTGAATTAGGACCGCCAGGACGACTGTTTAAATTTTATTTCCGGTCGGAGATCTTTGATGTTACATTCAGATGAAAGGGCTTGCGGTGCAGATTACGAATATGTCATAACTTCCGGTCTAGCTCAATTAGGACCGGCAGGACGGCTGTTTAAATTTTTCGCATTTATATAAGTAGTTATGCACCCATGTTGAGTACGATATTTCAAATTTGAATAGCTCGGCCCCTAATCGAGATAGAAGGATGATTGATATGTTGTCGGACTCGGAGTGAAGTCCTCTTTCCGGTGAACCAGGTTTCATTGTTCTAAGACCAGCGGTTTCCTAGTTTCTTTATTTTCAATCGTAGACCCCCCTTCCGACCACTCTAATGAAAGGTCTCGACGTGCAGATTACGAATATGTAATCAGATTCGCTCTACGTCAATTAGGGGAGGAGCTAGAGCCTTTTGAAAAATTCCGGTTTTTTTTTTTTTTTTTTTTTTTTTTTTTTTTTTTTTTTTTTTTTTTTGCGAAAACTTAAAATCGCTGTAACTCGGCTCCTAATTGAGCTAGGAGGATGATTGATAGCTTGTCGGACTCGGAGTGAAGTCCTCTTTCCGGTGAACCAGGTTTCATTGTTCTAGGACCAGCGGTTTCCTAGTTTCTTTATTTTCAATCGTAGACCCCCCTTCCGACCACTCTAATGAAAGGTCTCGACGTGCAGATTACGAAATTGTCATCAGATTCGCTCTACGTCAATTAGGGGAGGAGCTAGAGCCTTTTGAAAAATTCCGGTTTTTTTTTTTTTTTTTTTTTTTTTTTTTTTTTTTTTTTTTTTTTTTTTTTTTTTTTTTTTGCGAAAACTTAAAATCGCTGTAACTCGGCTCCTAATTGAGCTAGGAGGATGATTGATAGCTTGTCGGACTCGGAGTGAAGTCCTCTTTCCGGTGAACCAGGTTTCATTGTTCTAGGACCAGCGGTTTCCTAGTTTCTTTATTTTCAATCGTAGACCCCCCTTCCGACCACTCTAATGAAAGGTCTCGACGTGCAGATTACGAATATGTAATCAGATTCGCTCTACGTCAATTAGGGGAGGAGCTAGAGCCTTTTGAAAAATTCCGGTTTTTTTTTTTTTTTTTTTTTTTTTTTTTTTTTTTTTTTTTTTTTTTTTTTTTTTTTTTTTGCGAAAACTTAAAATCGCTGTAACTCGGCTCCTAATTGAGCTAGGAGGATGATTGATAGCTTGTCGGACTCGGAGTGAAGTCCTCTTTCCGGTGAACCAGGTTTCATTGTTCTAGGACCAGCGGTTTCCTAGTTTCTTTATTTTCAATCGTAGACCCCCCTTCCGACCACTCTAATGAAAGGTCTCGACGTGCAGATTACGAAATTGTCATCACTTCCGGTCTAGCTCAATTAGGAGCCGAGCTATTTCCTTATCTATGTCCTTCTTCCTTTGTCGATAGATAAACATTTCACACGTTCCTTCGTTAAGAATTTATCTACATCCTGTTTCCTCTGTTTACAGATAAACAAGAAAACCGTTACATAGTGATATCAATGAGGAAAACATGTGGTGAAGACTGTTAATCATTTCCGGGATAACCACATAGGGTCAGTAGAACCGTTAGGATCGGAGATAACTGTTGCGTCATGTTTGCGTATATAAAGAACGGCGTTCTCTCCACAAAACAGTCTTCGTGAAATAATCATTGTACGATCATGGACGTACACTTATCCGCTGACGATCTGTTAGTGCTATATCGTGACGGATATTACACAACATCTGCACAATTACGGGAAGTGTTGGCGATTATTGCGCAGAAAATCATCACGGGAGAAAGTATCTCTTTGGTCGAGGAGTATGACCACTTACTACGGACAGTGACAACATCCGCACCCGATCTTTCAGGAGGAGGATGGACAGATATTCCCGAAGAGTCCCCCGGCCCCCCGTCGACACCTGATTCTGTATCCCGAGTCACCAAGAAGGCGCAGGCATCCGACACAGGAACTTCTACAAACGCTGCATCCAGATCACACCCGGAGCCTTTGCCAGGACCGTCATGGAGACCGGACCCCCCAGCAGAACAGCCATCAAATGGGAAAGGTAAGAAAAGGAAACGTGCTTCAGTGTCTCGTGAACAGATAGGGAATATAACATTACATAACATTCAAGAACGTGAATATCCTAAATTCCGTTCCAAGGGACGACGTGTTGAATTCAGTTTCTCACACCCTCCAGAGAATGTCGATCCTCACACTTGGATTCGCGAAGGTGTTGAAAATCTTCTCACCTACGTTAAAAAGGACACCAAGGAAGAAGACAAAATAGGTTTAACTCTGTCTAACATATCTGACCCAACTGTGAAAGATATTTATATCGGGTGGCATAGATGTGATCAGTTACATAGTGATATGGTGTGGAACATTATGTACAAAATATTGCAAAGTGCAAAAACCTTCACTGCTACAGATCGCTTAATTTTACGAGCGGACCATGTCAATATACCTGTTGGAGGGGGTGGGGGTACTCGAACATATTGTCTACCTAATTACATGTTAAGCACTCGAAAAAGAAGTATTGTCGGTGTGCCAAATAGAAAAAAACCACTCTGTTTAGCTGAAGCTCTGGTCATAGGGAAAGCCCATGCTGATAAAGACCCGTCCTATACTCAATATAGAAGAAACAGAAATCTTCTTAAACCTGTTTTCGAACTGATGCGAAAAGCAGATGTAGATCTGACAGACAATACGTGTACTGGAAGTGGAATTCCGGAACTGAGAAAATTTCAGCAAGTTCTCCCTGAATATAAGATTATTGTATACAACAATCTTCGTGATGTTAAAGATGTTTTGTTTGAAGGACTGGTTGAAAACGCTTCCAAATTTATATACCTTCTCTATGATAATACCAGACAGCATTATGATGTAATAGTGAACCGTGTTGGAGCATTTGCGGCAAAACAAGAATGTCGCGGGTGTAACGAACTCATATTTCAAAAAGCTCATAACCATCTGTGTAAACAATTGTGTTGTATGTGCCGTTCAACTCCACCGTGTGTGCCTGAACAGGGTGTTCGTAGAATATGTCAAACATGTAACAGAATTTTCAAAAATGAGAACTGCTTCACAAATCATGTTTCTACACCGTTCCGAAACGGTACTGTCTGCAGCGAAATCCAACAGTGTCCCCGATGTTTCAGAATTATTCTCACGAACAATAGATATGAGAAAGTACATAGATGCAACATGAAATATTGTACGGTATGTAATTGTGTGAAACCTGTAAATCATTTCTGTTACATGTCTATACCGAAACCTAAACAAAACTCAAAATTTCTATTTGTGTTTTACGACTTTGAATGCTACACTGACATTCCTTATTTTGAGAAAGAAAAAACTTTTCTTCACGTTCCGAATCTTATCGTGGTGCAGACGGCCTGTCACGCATGTTACAAAAAAGAGGATTTAACAGTTCCGTGTTCTGTTTGTGGAACAAGAGAGTTTATATTCTGGGATGACCCTGTAGACACATTTCTGTCCTATCTGGAATTGCAGCATAAGTTTTCCGACATAATCATCTGTGCACATAATGCACGAGGTTACGATTGTACATTTTTATTACGGAGAATGTTGGAGAGAGAAATGAAACCTCGTGTCATCTTAGATGGTACCAAAATCATCAGCATGACATACCAAAATCTTCATTTTGTGGACAGTCTCAACTACGTTCAGACAAATCTTGCAGGCTTTTCGAAACTTTTCGGTTTGCCTGTTCAGAAAGGATATTATCCGCATTTGTGGAACACCTACAAGAACAGAAATTACATCGGACCGATGCCTCCTCCTTCTGCATACGGTTATGAATACATGAAAACAGTTGAAGATCAACACCGTTTCATGTCTTGGTATGACGTCGAATGCATGCGAAACATACCTTTCAACAACAGAAACCAACTTCTCCAATACTGCATCAAGGATGTTACCCTGTTGAGACAAGGATGTCTGAAGCTGAGACAGAATTTCCTAGACATATGCAAAATAGACATTTTCAAGGATTGCCTCACAATAGCATCTGCCTGTTCACTAATTTACAGACAGAAATTTATGCCTGCTAACACTATAGGAATAATTCCTAAAGGAGGTTACCATCATGCAGATCAGATGTCGAAGTTTGCATTGAAATGGCTAACCTACGTTGAAGAACAGAATGATGTAATACTTCTTCACGGCGGACGTACTCGTGAAAAATATGTCATAGGAGGACGTTACAGAGTGGACGGTTATCACGAGGAGACGAAAACAGTGTATGAGGCCCTGGGCTGTTACTGGCATGGTTGTCAACGTTGCATATCCGTTAACAGGGATATGTATCCAAAAGATGACGATGAAACCGATCAGGATAGTAACAGTCAGAAACACAGTGACATGTTGAACACTGCAGCCTTCAGATACGAGACAACATGTCGTAAACTTGCGGCTTTACGTTCTGAAGGATACCATGTCGTCACTATGTGGGAATGCGATTTCAACAAAATATTGAAAGCAGATCCTGAACTGAATAGATATCTATCGACACATCCTATTGTTTGCTGCATTCCTTTGAATCCACGAGACGCCTTATATGGAGGAAGAGTTGAAACAGTCAGGACTTATTACAAAATCAAGGAAAACGAGAAATTGCAGTACAACGATTTTACAAGTTTGTACCCTTATGTTAACAAATACTGTGCCTATCCTGTCGGACATCCTACAATATTTCTAGGAAATTCTATTCCTCCGGTAAATAAGGTTTTGAACATGGAGGGACTCATCAAATGTACTATTCTGCCACCGAAAACCCTTTTACATCCTGTTTTACCTACAAAAATGCACGGAAAACTGATGTTTGTATTGTGCAAGGAATGTGCTTTTAGATTAAAATGTGAAGGTACATGCAGCCATTCCGATGATCAGCGTATACTTTCAGGAACTTGGGTCATAGCCGAGGTGCGTAAAGCTTGCAGTTTAGGCTACAAAATGATGTCCGTGTCGGAAGTGTGGAAGTATGAAACATCGATGTACGACCCTGTCACAAAAACTGGAGGACTTTTTTCTGGTTATGTCAACACCTTCTTGAAAATAAAACAGGAAGCGAGCGGGTGGCCTTCATGGTGTCAGAACGACGAGGATAAGCAGAAATACATACAGGAATATTTCGATAAGGAGGGTATTCTGTTGGAAGAAAACAGTATCGAAGTCAATCCCGGGAAACGTACTCTGGCTAAACTCTGCCTCAATTCTTTATGGGGCAAGTTCTGCCAACGGGACAATCTTTCCCAGACAACCATCATCAAGGAATCGAAGGATTTCCTCGATAAAATGACTGACCCAAATATCATAATCGGAGGAGTCGTATTCATCAATCAGGACACCGTTTTAGTGAACTGGAAATATGTTGAAGAGGCAGTCAGTCAGAACAGGAAAGTAAACGTTCCTATCGCTGCCTTCACAACATGTCATGCTCGTCTGAAACTTTATGAACTTCTAGAAAAATTGGGTGACAGGGTATGTTATTGTGATACAGATTCAGTAATTTACATAGATAGTGCTGAAATGGAATACCATCCCCAGACAGGTGACGCACTAGGAGAACTCACAGATGAATTGGCAGATTTCGGCACCGATGCGGTTTGTGAACAGTTTGTTTCAACGGGACCGAAAAGTTACAGCATGAAAATAACAAAACCGTTCTCCGAAGCACGGTATATCTGTAAAGTGAAAGGGATTACATTGAATACCTCCACATCAGAATTGATTAATTTCGATACCATGTGCGACATGATAAACAATGAGAAACCTGAAGTTATGGTCGAAAATATTTTCAGAATCAGAAGAACAAAACAGTTCCAAGTCATCAGTACAAATGAAAAAAAGCTGTTTCAGCCAGTATTGTTGAAACGACAATTCGACCATAAACATTTATCGTTTCCTTTCGGATACTGTGCACACTAAAATATGTCTGTAACGGTCCAGAGTTCGAACCCTTCGGGGCTGATATAAAACGTGTTCGCAGACTGACAGACCTTCATTTTTCTTCAGAATCTGTAAGACGTTTCTTCAGCATGATTCCTAAACTTTCTCATCCTTTCACCATGATGGTTTGCGGAGCATCAGGAAGCGGAAAAACTACTTTTGTGACAAACATGGTCGATTCCATCGTTCATCTTGTAGAAGGATTCGTCAAGAAAATCATATGGTGTTACGATCAGGAGAACAGTATTCCACAAAGTCTTCGAGATGTGCAATATCATAAAGGTATCATCGATTGGCAGTCGTGGAACGGAAAAACTCCTACACTCATAATCCTGGATGATCTTATGATGGTTGCACAAGGGGAAAAAATCGCCGACCTTTTCACAAAAGGCAGCCATCACAAAAACATTTCGGTGGTGTTCATAACACAGAATCTTTTTCACCAAGGAAAAAATTGCAGGGACATTTCGTTGAACGTGAAGCACTTTGTTATTTTTAAAAATCCTCGAGATATGAACCAATTCACTGTTTTTGCACGACAACTTCATCCTCACCGCATGAAGGAACTCGAAAAAGTATATATAGATGCTACCACGCAACCTTACAGTTATTTGTATATTGATCTCTCACAGTCAACACCGGATCCTTTACGTTATCAGACAGACGTTTTCAACCAGAATTACTCAACTGTATATCTTCCTCAGGAATGTTTAAAACATCGAGATGAGGAAAACGAGGAAGACACGTACCAACTCACGTTCTAACAGGAATAGACATTCCACTTCTTTCAAGAAACATTCACCTTTCTTGCACGTGTTGAAAAATTCACCGCCCAAAATCCGTAAATCATTATTGAAAAGTGCTCCGAAAAAGACCATACGTTTCATCAGCGAATGCTGTCTGAACGTTTTAAAAGGAAACGTGAAAATTAAACCGTCCGCAAAACGTCGTCTGACACCTTACAAGTCGGTCATACGCAATCTAGTGAAACCGAAAGTGAACATCGAGAAACGCAGAAAGCTTCTTGTTCAGAAAGGAGGATTTCTACCTTTACTTCTAGGCTCCTTGTTGTCGGGTCTTCTCGGTACTCTCATTCCTCATTGAGAAATGACATCTTCTTACAAAAAAATGATCGTCCTTTCACCGGAACAGTTAGCACGTATTCGTGGTTCCGAATTGTCTGTGACTCAAAAATTATCCGTTCTAGATAAGAAGATGAATGATATTCTAAAAATGAAAAATATATCAGACGATCAAAAATGGCGTCTTTACAGAAAGGAACTGGACGAGTATTTATGGTTGAGTCGAAAATCCAAAGAACCATTACAGATTCCTATTGTGCAAGATAACGACGGTTCTTCTACTATTTCACCAGAATCGCCGTATTTTCCTCAGAATCTGGCAGAGACATTACCCCGTAATACACGTCATCAGTTACAGAATATCATCGATGAGTACCAATCCACGGCACAACATTTGATAGACGAACGTCAGGAAAAAACACTTCCGGATCCGAAAACATTGAACTTCTCATCGTCGCCAACGGAAAGCCCTGGACCGTCTCATCGACAGAAGAAGAAGAAGAAGAAAGTGACCGTCCGTGTTTCCAGGAAAACTACACCTTTTCTGAGAACACCTGACGCTTACAAACTGGTTCCTCTGAGAAAAAGCCGTAGACAGAGAGATCGGTCATGGGAGTCTCTAAGTTGAAACACAATACAATTCTCACCAAAATATATTACGATCCCCGACACCATGCTTCATTCTCATCTGTAGATCGTCTGTGGAAAGCGGTACGGGATAAAAATATATCCCGCGATACGGTAAAAAAATGGTTGATGCATCAGGAAACCTACACTCTCCACAAACCTGCGAGAAAAAAGTTTCCTCGAAATCATTACAACGTATGGAACATAGACATGCTTTGGGAAGCCGATCTCAACGACATGACATCGATACAAAAACATAACAACGGATACAAATATCTTCTGACAGTGATCGACGTATTTTCAAAATATGCCTTTGCATTACCGCTAAAAAATAAAACAAGCAATTCGGTAACCGAAGCTTTCAAAACTATTTTCGAAGAAAACAGACGGAAACCTGTTACACTACAGACCGACCAAGGAACGGAATTTACAAATTCTACATTCCAGAAATTTTTAAAAAATGAACATGTACAGTTCTCGACAGCAACAAATTATCCTGTGAAAGCGAGTGTAGTGGAACGTTTCAACAGAACATTAAAAGAACGGATGTGGAAATATTTCACCTCAAAACAGACAAGACGTTATGTAGATATTTTACCGCAACTTCTCGAAGGTTACAATACAGCAATCCACAGTTCCATAGGAATGGCCCCTCGAGATGTCAACGAAACAAACGTTTACATTGTGTGGAAACGTCTCAACAAACCTGACAAACATGTTTCACAGCCGTCTTCAGATCTTAATGTAGGTGATATTGTACGAATTTCAGTCGTCAAAGGACATTTTGAGAAAGGATACGAACAAACGTGGTCACGAGAACTTTTCAAAATCCATTCCCTTGTTCAGCGAACACCTGTACCTGTATACATATTAGACGACTTAAATGAAGAACCAGTAAAAGGTACATTTTACAAACATGAACTGCAGAAAGTTTATTCGGATCCTGACGAAGAGTATAAAATTGATAAAATTTTGAACACCCGGGGAAAAGGAAAAAATTTGGAATACCTGGTTCGTTGGCTCGGATATCCGCCTAGTTTCGATTCATGGATCAAGGCATCTTCCGTAAAACAGTTATCGGGAAAATAATTTCCAAAACATATTTATATCAAAATATAACGGTACTGCGATCCAGTGAGTCTTCTGTGTTCGGCGAGAATGGATGATAATTTCTACGTTTACCTCCTATCATCTGCATCGGAGGAATATTTTCCAGACAACACACTCACCCATTTCACCGTAAAACTTGCTAAACGGATCGATCTGTCTCCAGAATTGTGGGAAGTCGGATTGGCAGAACTACATTATTCAACTCTATACGACAATGTTTTGGAAACTGATTCTGGAATGTTAACTCTTCCTGTTCGGACATATGCAAGTGCTGAGGACCTAGTCTCTACCATCATCGAATCTCTCCCCGACGACCTGGAAATAAGGAGATCCGTTCTCGAGAAATTCTGGCATTTTTTGACGGAACCGCAATGGGGAACATTTGGATCTACTACCTGTACGGATAACACACTCTATATTAACGAACAACCATTTTATTTTCCTGCAACAACATATACGATAGAGGATCTGATTTATTTCCTGAAAACAGACCCTGCTAATGTAGCTGTTCCTACTCATCTCAGGTTTTTCTTCAAACAGGCAGTGTACAAACATCTATCCGTGATAGGGGTTCCGAAGCCTGAACCTGACGATGCTCCAACAAATACCGTTACACCCATAGACGAAACTGATGACTATGCTAAATTTCGATATGACATATTGAAATCTATTTATTCTACGCACGCAATGTCCAATAGTGTTGTGGATAAAAACCCATACATATTTATTTACTCTGATCTGGTGAAACAACAATTGGTCGGGGGAGAAATGGTACGTCTCTTGCGTCTTACCCGAAAACAGTGTTCGGACACAAATACCTCTTGCACAGTACCCGTAGCCCATCAAACATTCGACCCGATTCATTACGTTCCTCTGGATAAAGCCTCTTTCGAAACAATAGAAATTGCGTTGTACAATAGAAAAGGAAATTTCTTACCTTTGAGAACTGGGTCCGTACCCACAATCGTTGTTTTACATTTTCGTAGAAAAGCAAAGTCCTTTTAAAAAACAGTAGACAGCTATTTCTCTCAGTCTTTGTCGAAAAGCGAATGAATCATCATGAATTCGCAGACCGAATATTATAGTAACCAAATCCGTGGAGGAATTGGGCCCATCTACCGTTCAACTAGAAATCAGAAAGGAAGAGGATTGGGGTCACTTTTCGCAGGACTGTTTAGAATGGTGAAACCTCTACTCTGGAGCGGTGCAAAAACAATCGGAAGAGAAGCTTTAAAAACAGGAGCTAACATTATCACCGACATTGCAACAACCCAACAAACTCCGAAAACTATTGTTCGTCAACGGGTACGTGAAGCAGGTCAAAATCTTCAAAATAAAGCACAACGGAAAATCGACTCTCTGGTAGGTTCTGGTATAAGAACCAAACCTGCAACAAGAATTGCTCAGTTGATGTTAAAACGTTCAGCCACCCGTATTAGAACATCTACGATCCGTAAAAAACGAGCATCCAAAAAACGAAGAAAAACATCTGCAAAATCTAGGAGAACACGTAAAAGAAAAATCAAACAGAAGGTCTCAGGGAAAGATATTTTTGGATAATGATGGCGGATAACATGTGCATGATCTCGCAGTTCGACCTCTTCCGGAAAAAACCTATTCAGCAAAATGTGGAAAAAACGTACACAGCCACCTACAAACCTATCGCTTCCATCGATAATCAGAATATAATTCAGTTTGTCATACCGGCGGCAGGAACTGATTTTCTCGATCTTTCATCTGCCTATCTTCGTCTGCAAACGCAAATGGTTAAACAGGATGGAAGTCCCATGAGTGCTTCCGAAACAGAAAATGCCCTCACAAAAAACTGCGGGGTCGTGAATTATCTTCTCCATTCACTTTTTTCCCAATGTACAGTGACTCTCAACGGCATTGCTGTAACAACCGCCGATAACAATTACGCATATAAAGCGATCTTCGAAGCAGCTATCAATTACGGAAGCGATGCCGCAAACACGCATCTCACGAATGCCCTATGGTATTTGGACACACCTGAACATCAAGATAAAATCACAGCCGACAACACAGGTTTCACCACAAGAAAAAAATTTTTCCAGTATGTTCCGACGATCGGAAATCCTACGGAAGTGACAGCCGTGGTCGACCTTATGGGAAAACTTCACATAGATTTCTTCCACCAGTCTAAATACCTGATCAACGGTGTTGAAGTACGCATCGATCTAGCTAGATCACGTGACGCTTTTTACATCTGGGGAGACCAGACATCACCTACAGTAAGAATAAAAATTTTAAAGGCTGTTCTCGAAATAAATCACATCATTCCTACTCCTACCACCAGTTTGGCCATAGACAGAGCACTCACTTACGCTCCTGCTCATTATCCGTTCACCAGAAGTGTCATCAAAGCTTATTCTTACGTCGCCGGAACGCAGCAGATTTCGATCGATAATGCTTTTCAAGGTCCTTTTCCGAATGTTGTTCTTTTTGCTATGGTATCCACCGCCAGCTTTCTCGGAGACAGTAAGAAAAATCCGTTCGACTTTAGAAGTTTTAACCTATCTTCTTTCCATCTTGTGAAAAATGGAGAACTCGTACCTTCCGAACCTTTACAAATCACCACAGGAGGAAACAACGGATTGATAACACGTGCCTATCAAACTCTATTTTCCGGTACAGGCATTCACCACGCCAATTACGGACACCAGATCACACGGAAAATGTTCGAGAACGGATTCTTTTTCCTGATTTACGACATAACGCCAGACTCTTCAGGAAACGACACGCACACCAGTCTCCAGGAACAAGGCATCATCGGAGCCGAGATGCAGTTTTCTCCTCAGCTGTCGGAAAATATAACATGCCTTTTGTATGCTGAATTTGAATCTGCAGTAGATATACCTAAAGATAGAAGTGTCATCCTCCATCAGTGAGACCTAATTTTCCATAAATATGTGTGCCTGTGTTTCTGACTCCCAGTGTTACCGAAATAGCTCTTATGTAAACATTATACTGCTTGTGATGGAAAAACCCACCAAAGTGATAACCCGTACTATTAAGCATAGTAGTGTTTCTTCGAAAGTGACAACTTCAAAACCTGTGAACATACAATTGTTTCCCGAACTATTTGACAACAGCCCAGGAAGCATAGAAATGACCAAAAACAGACACATTATTATACATTATTGAAAACATAAGCAGCATGAACACGTCGCAGATCAGACAGATTCTATCTCGAAACTGTTCCACCAGAAACATTTTTTACGGTGTTTACCCGAGAGATCTTTTACCTCGGACGTTTCCTAAGCCGGCCTTGGTCATTGCAAACACTGACAAGTCCGACTCCCGGGGTACACACTGGGTGGCCTTCTATTTCGACAAAAACAATGTGGCAGAGTATTTCGATTCATACGGATTTCATCCTTTCTATCAAGATTTCGTAACTTTCCTGAACAGTCATTCCTCGGTCTGGACTTACAACAGCATTCCCTTACAGGGGATATTGGCCACAACATGCGGTCTTTACTGTTGCGTGTATGCTTATTACAAAGCACGTCACGTTACAACCAAGGATTTCATCCAGACATTTCCACCAGGTATCAGTAAAGATGGATATATCCTGCACCGTTTTCGTCAGATCTTCAAATGTTTACCACATTCCAAGTGTCCCAGAGGGGAACAAACGTGTTGTTCTATCCACACGATCCAGGCTCGTGTCATGAAGAAATCTATTTAAAATGTGTGCTGCGTATCTTTCTCTCAGTGCCATCGAGACAGTTCTAGTGAACACATCATGGAACCTCCTGCTGTTTCTATAATGGAGAAACACGACAAACTTGTGACGCGCATGACTAATCAGGATGGTGTTTCCAAACGTAAACCTCGAAAACGTGTGCAACCCATTAAATTAGAAACCATTACTATCAAGAACGAGGCGGCTGACGAAGGAATGGATGTGACTACGGACTGTGATTTCATAAAAAGACGTAGGGAAATTGGTTTTTCCACAGACAAAATCGAGTGTCCTAAACTACATGACGTAGATGCATGTTTAGATCTCTATCTTGCAAACACATATTTTCTGAACAAGGAAAAAAACAAATACGTAGCCATAGGATTCGAAAAGGAATCCCCTTTCAATTTGGTGTGGGAGTTTTCGCAACAGGGGAGATCGCCCGTACGCATCCATTCTAAACAGATTAGAGAACTGTGTGCTTCAAAATCTGACTTACTGAATTACGTCGACACTGGTCGACGATTCAATTATTTGGTTACTGGAAATATCACCGTTAGTGGTGTAAATTTTTTCGGGAAACGTTGCATCTCGATGTATCAACATCATTCACCGGATGCTTTCATTTTCACAGCCTCTGAACTACATTTATTTATGTGTAATCTTTTCAGACCTCTGCAAAAATTAATGAACGAACGTTATCATAAATTACAACCCGAAATGGAGGCTTTTGTATATTGTATAAAAAAGAATATGGTTTCAGAAAAAAAAGAAGTACCCGATGTATTGAACTATTTTTATGTACTTTGGTACAACGAACTTATGATTGAAATATATCTTGAGAACAATCTTGGACACACATTGGTATTGTAAATAAAATCTGTTATATATTTGCTGTTGTAAACTATCCATTGTATTTCATATTGTAAATAAACCATTGTTACTTTTATGTATTATGTAAAATTACCATTATCGATGTCCATATGTAAATATATTTCACATCGTGATCGAATCATATTGTTAACCTATATCTACAATTATAAATAAAACATTTGTAAATGTTCAAAAAATTTTTTATTTCTTGTACTTATTACAATAGAAACTGTACATCTTCCAGACATTTTCAACTGCACAATTTTTTTTCACGTTCTCACATTTACTATGTTCTCTGCATTTTCCTGCAGTCTTTTTCACACTATCCAACTTTGGACATTCAAGTTCTTCCATGTTGCGCACAGATATTTTACCCATACGTTTTTCTCCAAGTAATTTTTCCAACCATTTAATTTTCTCCATACCTTTGACGTACACTTCCTGATTCACAAGCATAAAATATAAAACGTCTCCTAATTTCTCATACGGTAGCCACCCATCTCCCCAGTTCAGACCGTGTTTGTTGGTACGGAGCCAGTAATTCACCCGGCGATACTTTTCACTCAACAAGTGAAAACCATATGGAGATTTCACTAAACAGTCAAATGCGCTGTCGAAAGGAAATTTTAAAATCCCCACTTCTTTCCACACAAATTCTCCTCCTGCTCCGCGAAGACCTTGAATGTCCAAAAAACAGGCATCCATTTTGTTCAACAGGTGAAAACAGTTAAGGTATCTTCAATGCTGCCCCGGCATACGGCACACTTGTCCAATTGAGAGGCACAGAGACCACAGGCTACAAAATGTCGACACGGAAGAATTACCACACTGCAAGAGTTTTCAAAACATATTTTACAAAGTAGCACAGAATCCACACTCTGATTATCGGATGTTTTTTCAGTAGTTTCCACACTGTCGCAATATTTGCAACTTTTCGAATCACTGTGTAACGCTGCAACACTCTGTATGTAACTACAGGCTGGTATTGCCCGGTAATGTTCTAGAATCGGGCAATCTTCGGATGTCCAATCACACACTCCGTACCCACAATGGAAACATATTACCCTATCACTGAATCCTGAATAATAAAAACCTGCAGTGACTAATTCTTCAGCAGTCTGACGTAATCCTATTGGCCACTTTCTGTAAGTCTTGTATCTCGCATTCACCGACATATAATCGGTGGTAAAAGGACCGCCTGCTATCAGACGAGTATGGTAAGTATACACTCTCATATGTCGAACAAAGAAAACTCGTATGATACTGTAGGTATCGGGTATGAAGGTTCAGCCAGAATATTCTCAAAATCAGATACTGTAGGTGACGGGGTCCTCGGTATCGGCGATAAAGGTTCAGCCAGAATATCCTCAGGATCGTCGGGGAACAGCCGTCTGCGAAAATCGAAACCTTCGGGAGGAACCACAGGGAAACAAGGATGACCTTCTAAGTTAAATAACAATGGACGATCACAGCCAGAACACCACACGGAATTTCTGTCTGCCAGCAAAGAAAGCCACTCTTTCACTCTCTTCTTCAAAGCTTCGCCCAACTCTTCCTTCCTGCGACGTAGTTCGCAGATACACCCGTGACTCGGAAATCCTGTTCTCTCGTCACCTCTTCTTTTCCTCTCTTCTATCTCCTTCAAAGTCTCGCAGCGACGGTGAAGTCTTTTTCCTGAACCGTTGACCACGTGACATCCACACCAGGGAGATTCAGGTATCGCTACATACATAAACGGGAAATAACTCAGCAACCGATCCAGGGCCGTTCGATCGCTGTCCAGATCGCCGCAAGACCGAACAAGTTCCCAGAACTCTTCGTAGCTGATCTCGTAGAAATTCACACCATTATCAGACAAACGTGTACCGCTTACATCCATCCTCACATGATACTATTATCCTCCATCCTTTCTATTTATACCCTTTTCCCTCCTACGTCACCATTTCCGTTAAACAGACTTCAAACTACAAGGCTACGCCCAAAACATGTTCGGACATGTTCACACAGAAACGTTACACCACCCAGAAATTGCGAATTCATCCAAACCTACGCCCAAAACATGTTCGGACATGTTCTATTCAGACAGAAAACCGTTACAGCCATTTCCAGGAATCTCAGACTCATCAACGGTCTCAAAACGGGAGAATTTCAGACTCATCAACGCCATCTGTTTTCAAACACCGGAAACACGTACTCCAATTTATATATGACGTCACACGCCAAAATAGCGTAAAAAAACAAAATGGCGTCACAGAAATTAAAACAATTCATAATAATATTACAATATTTAATAATATAATCTGGTCACGTGACTTCCATTTTGTGACGTCACAGTCACGTGACTCTCAGAAATTGCAAATTCATTCAAACCTACGCCCAAAACATGTTCGGACATGTTCTATTCAGACAGAAAACCGTTACACACATTTCCAGGAATCAACGGTCTCAAACGGGAAACGCCCCCCCAAAAATAGACATATATCTCATCAACACCGGAAACCCTTATCAAGTCCTCAATAACAACAGGAAACCCGCAATCTTATCAAAGTCCCGAAAACGCCCCCCACTTATCAAGCTCCTCATTCACAACAGGAAATCCATATCATTAAGCCCCGCCCCTTTTCCCTCATCAACCAATCAAAACGCTCAAAACACCCACCCTTGCTTGCCCACACGGCTTGGTCATCAATTGATCTTTGATCGATCTTTTCCAATCAATTGATTTATCGACTTCAACGCGGGTGCATAACTACTTGCGTGATATGCAAATCAAGAACTGTATGTCTCGTTCACATTCCTTTCCACATTTTGTAAGAAGATTAATATCGAGTAGTTACTCTCAAACCCATTACATTTTATTAAAAATAACAGTCTTGCCGATATGTCTAATTAATTCCATCCTAGGTATACACTAGTTGGCACTGCACTGTAAAAAAAATCTGCCTTTCACGAGAGGCGAACACAGAACCATTGGTATGTTTGGAAGTTATCATACCGACTTGACCACAATGTCACTTTCACAAAGCATTTAATTTGTCCACTTAGGTTTCTGTAAAAAACATTATGCTACTTTATATGTTATTCGACAATAATTGCAAGTTTAGGTATTTAAGGGAAGTGTAGGGAAGTAGAGATCATGCACAGAAAAGCCTGTTTTGTGCGGGATAGAATTCACACACAGGAAGTTAGTTCCTTGATTGCTCTGCAAAGGACGTTACCCAAAGGGCCGTGGAAGAGTGGTCTCTGCCTCAACGTGTAGCAAACACGATACGATATATGACTATATGACGTCACACCTTTGTTCGATCATGTGGATCCACAATTGCAAACTCCGTGAAGTGGAGAGACGAGTAATTGTGTAAGCAAGTGATGTGGTTGTCAGGTGGGGAGGGAGAGAGGTGATGATGTTCTTTCAATTTTTAAGAAACGTTTGTATGTGGATAAGGAATGATGAGTGCAGTTATACAAAGTCGATATCTTATTCGCTCACTGCATCAACGCCTAAAACTACATATTTTTCAAGATAAAAAACAACATAAATCATTTATTTTAATAGAAACTGAAGAAATATAAATGGAAAATTGCAAGAGACATCACTTTATCAAATGACAGCTTCCCACGAGCCTACTAACAATTACAACATTAACGTTTGCGTCTGTTTATGGATTTAGAGGCAAGATTTAATAACATAGCGTCATCAGTAAACTCATGATGCAGAAGAAAATAATATAGTTACATCAATTCTATGCAAACACTAGATTTAAATAATACACTATTTACATTTTTCTGTTATTACATTTACTTTATTAATGTTTCATTTTATGGTTTCAACTTTATTAATGTAGTTTTGTATTGAGCAGTTTTAAAATTATTTGCAATTTCTATTAATAGTAAATACATTTGTCATCAAATACGCAATGAAAAGGTTTACAGGCTTGCATTAGTTGGCATTCTCTCCTTTAAAAAACAGTGCTATGGAGAGAACCGAACCGGGGACCCTTCGTGTGGCCAGTAGGTATCATAGTGACCGGACCACACAGTCCTTCTTGTTTTATCGCGTATACGTATATGCTTCTACATATGTTTTGAAATCGTATTGCACTATTGCATCTGCTATTCATAAAAAGTATATTACAATACAGTCAGTGTTCCTCAAAAATACGAAACATAATGTTTTCTTGTTAACTCTACATATTGTAAACGAGGACATTTAGAATTCGGTCACATATAGGATGGGCCATGTCGTGTATGATTCAACAGTCTACCTAAGAAGCCTGCGAGCTGAGCATGCGCAGTTCTACCAATCGCAAGCTTCGTGATCTCTGTCTGAGCCCACAATTCACACAGTGAACGCGAAGGTTCTCTCAGCAGTATGACGTCATCCTTGGTTGTTTTGCAGCGGGGTGCCCAAGAATTTGTAAAGGGTGTTTATGCAGTGGCGTATAAAGGGGTGGGCGACCGCCCGGGGCCTCGCGTCTAATGGGGTTCATACAAAAAATGTATTAAATGTAAGTGAGGCGGGAAAAAGATGGAAAAGGCTAATGTTTGTAGACAGTAAAATTAAAACATTTTTTTTTATCTGACTTTAAATTCTATTTAAACGTTATAATACGTCAAATCAGGGGCGTAACATTCAGGCTCTAAGCCTAAGGGGGCCCGGAAAAATTAAAAATTATTGCCATATTTCTCATGTGTAACATTTTCGCAAAAATTCACGAGAACTTGCGTAGACATTTTTACCCATTTATTCATTTCTTGAATAAAATGCAATTTCTCTTGTCTTTTCTTCTTTCTCTCGACCTTGCACTACCGATTCTAATATGTTAACAATAAAGCACCTCCAACTGCCACGAAGCAAGTGCGAGGCATTTAAATGCTTGGGTAGTTTGAAACTCAAGAAGGCAATGGATAATATAAGCAGTTCTTATTTCCATCCTACAACTTCATATTTCAGCTCCCGGAAAACAAAGAAAGACGTTATTAGAGTGACTGAAATTATTAAATATATTTTTCTTCAATAATTTGTTATATAAATATGATAATTTGATGACGTATCTCTGAAGATTTTGTATCATTTTGTCACATTGAGATTTTGTCACATAGGTAAAAAAAAAAAGGTAAAGTGTTCCCCTGTGCATAGCACCACGCCATGAAGGCGTATAGGAGGTGTGGGGGTAACGCCCCACACTTTCTTGATCCGGTCGTGAGTGGAGGTGATGTGATCAGCATCACGCCCCTGACCGCCTTTACCCCCCAGGGTTTCCCCCAGGTACCCATGTTATTCGACGCTGGGTGGGCGCCGGGGCCGCTTCCACCGTTAGAAAAGTTCCCGGATTTGAACAGGCCGGGGATCGAACCCGGGACCTTTAGCATGGTAGTCAGACGCGTTACCGACTGAGCCACCGCGGTCACATTGAGATTTCAAATTTAAAACAGGTTGAGGACTCGTGTTCTCATCTCACCCAGGACCTCGCGATATGTTGCTACACCACTAGGAATATGGGTTGTAATTGTTCTTCTATTTTGTTTAAAAACAATCAACCCATATATTATCTGATAGGGTGGACCTCAAAGGGTTAAGATTTTTGCCGATATCTCTCTGTCCACCCTTTTACCTCCTGTTAGAAGTAATTTAGTATTGGAGAAACTACACGAAAAATACATCCTAAGTGTCATCGACGAGGAATTAGATTTATCGGATTTTGCTTCTACACTAATTCTACTTAATAAAATAAATAATCGGATCTAAAAAAGATTAGAACCTGCGATCTTCGTACAACTGGGCCAGGTCTTTACCACTTTACCACTCCAACAAACTAACTTGAAATTTTGTCTTAAGGATCGTCAGCAATCTTGCAAACTTTGTTCACATACACTAGTTTATTTGTACAAGCTGGAATACACTTAAAGTCTGCAACTCAGAACTAGACTTCTGTGGCAACTTATTCTCTCCCGTCTACATTCCTGTTACAAAACTCATGTACAGGGCCGGATTAAGGTGGGTGCTATTAATGCTGTAGCATTAGGCCCATTCCTGAAATAGGCTAAGATGAAAACAGAAGAGAATTTTCTGAAAGCTGAACAGTTTTCTTTTGCTATACTAACCTGAAAACAAATCTTACAATGAAATTTGGAGCCTTAGTTTCGGACGCCTAGACACAGGTAGTAAATTTTTAACCTTGAAAGTTAGTTGTACAGAAAAAATCGACGGTTTGCAGCATCAGACCCAATTTCGTCTTAATCCGGCCCTGCTCAGGTATTGTAAATGGGAAGGGGCATTGTTTCATCTTGCAAATAATTTCTCATACCATCGTTAGTTCCAGATTTAGCCACAGCCACCGAGCCTGTATTTTCTAGACATATAGTAGGCCTACGTTGTTAAGAATTCAGAGAACAAAGTGTTAATGAACGTAATCGTTAATAAAAATCGAAATCCATCACTTAATGAAATGCTTGTTAATTAAGTATGTAAAAAAATATTATATCAAAGATACTAACGAAGAGCCTTTATCCCTTACAAATGCTTACAGGACACGTAGCTGAGTCGAGAGTTGTTACGACTGGAGTTGGCCATCATGAAAATTGTCAGAGATTATTTGAAGGAAACGTCTTTCCATGGATTATCATACACAGGAGGAAAAAGTATATTTCTTTCAGAGAGGTAAGATTTATATTCAATTCCTCTTTGTATTAAATTTAAATTATGCATTTTGCCAATTTGAAATAATTTTCATGAAACTTACAAAAATGTAATCTTATCTATTCCTAGTAAAAAATATTAGTGACTTCTTCGAACAGCTATTTTCATATTTTTGCAAAGAATAAAAAAACATTATTTTATTAATTTAATGAAAGTTTTTCTATCTTATTCGAATTCAATGCACTTCAAAGAAATGTTGATTTGCGATTGAGAACATGAGCACCATTTCATTGTTGTGGAAAACGTTATTTTATTGCAAAAACATTAAAACAAAGTAAAAACGCCCTTTCTAAACGGGTCGAGTTACGAAACGAGTAACAGATAAGTAAAGTAAGGTAAGGGTAAAAGATAAAGTTTGTCATGCATAGAATGGTGCCATGAAGGCATATTTGGAGGATGGGGGTGTAGGCCTCCACAAATTCTTGATCTCGGCTATTCTTGAGGTTATGTGATGAGAACCACTCTTTGGCGGCCTTTACAGCCAAGAATTACCCCTAGGGTGAGCCAGATCCGCTTTCTGCAGGGACAAGGCAGGAAAATTTCCTACCTTAGATCGCCCACCCGAATAGACCGCGCGGCTCCAATAACAGGTGAGTGCATTTTTTTTTTTTTTTTAATATTTATTTTTTCACTGACTCCAATCTTCCGTGCACACGAACAAAATGTTGGCGCAGCAAATACGCTGGAACTCAACATGATCATATGGCACTGTATTTACCCTGAAAAGTGCATTGCTTCATAAGTGCTCACTGTAAAGTGCGAGTCCTCAGGATACTCGCTAAGTCAAAATTCTGCTCTTGCGCACCAGAGCTATAACTTACTCGGCGTATTATATTTATGGATTATGTTATGGATTGAAAATATTTCTGCATATTTCTTGCTTGATATGCTGCCACATTTGCTTCTTTGCAACATGTTCTGCGTGAATGGAAGAAATGTTTGAGTGTGCATAATAGAACATTGACAGCATAAGTGGAAGATATATGTGTAACGTTTTAAAGATACCTTGAAGAAACCTTCACCATGGCATTTCTTGTGAAATTCTAGCCTGAGTTGATATATCACATCACCCACTTTACATTTTTTTAGTTGAATTCAATATGGCGACCAACATTTGGCGGACCTCCGCTTGACACACACACAACTATTGTCCCCTCAACCATGAACTGGTCAATTGTACCCACTATAACTTCTTTACGTTTTATAGAGTGTGTTTAGCAGGGTGGTTAAAAATAATGGATTTTTATTTTATGATTTTTTTTATTTAAATCGTTTCCTTTTCTTAAAGAAATCACTCACTAATATTCCTTGTATGGTTTTTGGCAGCATATATACAGATAGCCTATACGTTTTTTTTATATAGAGAGCCTTTTTCTATACATTATTCTATTTCTGATGTATATATGAACCTAGTATGGAAATGTTTGTTGAGTGTGTTAATGAAGCCGCAATGTTTCTTTACTGATTCATGATAATAACAGTATTTACAATTAAACATGATTAGTATCTTGTATATTTTTCAACACGAAATGTTTGCTATTCTTGCCCATAAAAAATTATTAAATTTTATATCAAGAAAAATTGAAGTGTGTTTATAGTTTACATATTACAATTTCTTATGAACATCAGTACATATATTTTTTTCCTTTCCTTTCTTTTCTTATAGCCTAATAAACACAGTTAAATGATAATAAGATTAATGTACTTTCACCGAAAGTGATTCTGATATCTACTAAATCTTTATGTACATAATTCTATAAATTATTTATTTAAAGTGATTTACGTATATCTGATTTTAAAAAAAAATCAGTTGATTTTAATCTTGATTTAAAACGCGATTTAAATCAACCTGCTTTAATCATTCCACGTTGAGTGTTAAGGGATTTTTGACTCACCTTGTATATCCGCATGCCTTTGATGTAAAATTATTTCCTCTACCTTTCACAGGATTTTATGGTTGGCTACATTCATCACAAGTTTAGTATTTGCTGCTTTACTTACATTCAAATCATTGACAAAATTCGAAGAGAACCCAACAATTGTTGTAATTGAGAAGAATTACAATGAATGGTCCACAACATTTCCTGCATTGACCGTCTGTCCTGACAATGTCACAGATGCTAATAAAATTAATGCATTTGTAGAGAGGTGAGTGGTAAAGAAATTACTAAAATATATATTCCTTTCTACGATTATCAAATATATAGTTTACACATCTATGTAAAATGTGAAACTGTATACATTGTGTCGCAAAACTCTTTCAAGAACGCTTGGGTACTGGTAGATATCATAAAAACAAGTAACTTTTCCCTATAAAGTTTACCTCGAAAACGCTTAGTTTCTGCGGTATAAGCGCTTAAAATCTATTCTGAACGTATGCAACCCAACATAGCAAACGCTTGCTTTGACATAACTACCAGGGGCGCGTGGCAGGGTTGCCACTAGCATTCCTCTTTAAGACTGACGACTTCAAAACAACAACTAGGGAGTCTTGCCTGAGCAAAATCCAAAACATTAATGATACTTGCGATGTTGTAAGAAGCATTCACAGTATTTATAAACTAACAAAGACAAATAATGAGCAGACTGAAATACAAGATTAGTCATTCCAAAATATCGGTAACTATTCCATCTCGGCTGAACGGATTTCTTCATTATTACAGAAGAAACTACTTACGGAAATGAGTTTCTGTAGCATTCTGAAAGTTCGTGGAAGTATTTTCTTCGATCGTGTAATCTATTCGACCGGGAAATCATGTATTTTTGAAGAAAAATATCTCTCCGACGCACAATTGCCTTTGCTTGTATTTGCTTCCTCTAAGTGAACCGGATGTTCCGTACGTTTCATGACGTAGTCCCCTGTCAGTGCTTCCAACCACGTCGTTGTTTTGCAAGAAATGAAGGTGATGTAAGTTGATTTTTTTAAAATTTGTGTCGCATTGTTTTACGAACAAAATTTTAACTATGCTTGCCTAACCTAACCGAACCTAACCTAACATTGCCGGAAATGGTTCGTGGGACTATCCGTAAATGGTTTTTGGGGCTATCCGTCAATGGTTTTCGGGGCCATCAATCAATGGTTTTTGGAGCTATCCGTGAATGGTTTTTGGGGCTATCCGTCAATGGTTTGTGGGGCTATTCAGGTTTTTCGGTTACGAAGGTTGGAAACACTGCATACCCATATGTTCCAAAACGCTAATCAAGCTGCTCCCGCCATATTTTATGTTACGCAAGCGAAAAAAGGAAGAACAATAATTACTTTTAAGGTGATAAATTCAAATTATTTTCGTGAAAAAAGCAAAATTACACCTTAAAGAATCTATCGCAATGCAGAATAGGTAAGTACGAATGTGAAAAAATGACGAAATAAACGAGTGAGAGGTGTTCTGCCGAGATCAAATAGGAAATAAAATATCTCTTTAATTGATTGATTGATTTGGTTTATATTAATTCGCTTTTCTGCCACCTTTGGCTAATCGCGAAGATGAGGATGATATGATGATATAACAAATGACGCCAATGTCTAGGCCAGGATTGAAACCCTAGACACAAGGCGCCGTAGCGAGCTGTGCTAACTACATCACCACGGAGTGTTTCGTGCATCATGCAATATCAACAATTGCAAAGGACACGTGAGATAGGCGAAATCCACGAACGAACAAATGTGAACATGATGTGTTTGCTGCCTCGTTTCGAACACGCAGACTGCAATGTTATTACAATTTATTATTAGAAAGTTGTGAACTAGCGCTATTGCGAATCGAGTTCGTTATAAAAAGCAGGCAAACCTCTATACTGAAAGAAACAAAAATCTCCGGCAGATGAATATTCTTGAGCCACTGCGGTGACTGAGTACGTTTAGTGATCAACACATGATCTCTCTACCGAATGTTCCGGACACGAGTTCCGACCTGGACAAATGTGTCACTGGATCTTTCGTCCTCGTATTTACTATTTGCCTGAATGTGCATAAAAATGACGTACAATGACAATAATAGAAATTCACAAGAGTTATCCCGGAAATTCATCTAGATGTCAAAATCTCGCTCGTTTGCTACAAAACGTTGTTTCCAGGGTGTACTAAAAGTTGACATTTTGGTGCCTTCCGAAAATGTTACTCTTACATTTCAATGTCGGTATCAATGAATGATAAATATGTACAATTTATAACGTGTACTCAATGGTTTACTTTTGATTTTTTTCTTCACGTTCTATGATAACAATGCGAAAAAAAGACACAAAATGAGAAAACTCATTCCCACATATGAAAAGAGTGGAAATTACGAGGATTTCTCTTGATGTATGTACCAATATTAAACGTTATCGTGAAGTGCGGAACAAACTAGTGCAGGCAGTGTGCACCGAACTCAAAGTAATTCATTTCAATGAAATGTTAATTTCCTCCTACAACTAGTTTAATAGAGCAATCAAGATGAACCAGTTTGAGTGGAGAGAAAGGGAGAGAGAAAGTTTTTAACTCGCATGTTCCTAGTATTGCAGATAATCATTATAATTTTCTTGAAACCCACTTTTAAAACACATAATTTTTCTTACATGCATATCAGTTGTCGCTAAAATTCATAGGTTGCCACTGATTTCTAAAATAAGTATTGTATGTTGGCTATTTGTGACCTTGGTCACATAACGGTTTGCTCTATGTTTCTTACGCGGGCGTTGTTGACACCAACCACGAAGGTTTCTTCGTATTGTGGATGACGTTGGATTTCCCCTATCTCACGTGTCCCTTGCAATTGTTGATATTGCACGACACACGAAACACTCGTGGTGATGTGGTTAGCACAGCTGGCTATGGCGCCAGGTGTGTCGGGTTTCAATCTTGACCTAGACGTTGGTGTAATTTGTTATTTCATCATATCATCCTCAACTTCGCGATTAGCCAAAGGTGGCAGAAAAGAGAATTAAAATAAACCAAATCAATCAATCAATTATAAAGATATTTTAGAATGAGCAATCTTGAATTTAAGTCTGCCCATTATTTGTCTTGGTCAGTTTATAAATACTGTCAATGCTTCTCACAACATCGCAAGTATCATTAATGTTTGGATTTTGCTCAGGCAAGACTCCCTAGCCGTTGTTTTCAAGTCGTCTCTCTTAACGAGGAATGCTAGTGGCAACCCTGCTACAGGCCCCTGGTAGTTATGTCAGAGCAAGCGTTGGCTGTGTTGTGTTGCATACGTACAGGATAGATTTTAAGCGCTTATAGCGCAGAAACTAAGCGCTTTCGAGGTAAACTTTATAAGAAAAAGTTACTTGTTTTTATGATATCTACCAGCACCCAAGCGTTGTTGAAAGAGTTTTGCGACACCCTGTATAGTATACTCCATAGACGTCGAGCTTATTTTAGTCCTTGTGCTGACTTTCAACACATCCGTATGTTTGAAGTAACACACATTTTGTAAGAAAGATTTATCATGCACATATCTTGTAGATGTAAAATGTTTAATTTTTATTTTAAATTACAGTGTATTAGTCGAAGACAAGAACAGTAAAACTGATGGAAATTTGTACAGAAGATTTGTTATTGCTCTTCCTAAAGTAGACGCCGAAAGTTTAAAGACTATTCAAGAATTTTCCAGCAAATTGACTCCACCTTCAATTCAACTGGGTGATTTGGTTAAACAGGTAAACAAAATCACATAATTGTGTACACAGAAATCTTGCCGATGCTCAGTTATTTGTTTCGTTGATACCTTAAATGGTATATCAACACGAAAATCATGCACGATATCTTAATAATAATAATAATAATAATTTAATGGCTGACCAAGAAGGTTTTGGCTAGTCCATTACTACTGCGTTTGTGTAATTAGGTTAATACTGTTTGCACTAAACATTTCGTTTTCAATTCCATTTATTTACAGCTTATGCAATGTCAATTATAGTCATATTTTTAGGAGCCACATTAATTGGTAAATACCACATTCATGTAATACATTCTTATTTTGAACATGGCTACTTCATAACACGAACTGAGTAGCATACCGTTCCGGAATTGCAAAATGTGCAGTGGTGTTTATAGATATACATGCAGTGTAAAATGTATTAATGGTTTCTTGCCCCAATGCTATTTCAGAGAGTTTGTGTATGTAGTAAAAAATCAATACTTTCATCAGTGACTCACAATATGGAAATATCAAGAGTGTTCATCTTGTGTTGACAAAAATTAATATATTCTCCAGATGGCACAGAATGTTGCTATTTTAGTTTCTTGGATAGACTGTTAATTCAATTTTCTGTATTAATGCTACATTTATATTGTGTGAAGCTAACATCGAATGAACTCATATATGATTTTTAATATAATTTCATTGTTAGCTTCAATTTTGCTACGATTTCTCTGTTCATCAAATGATATAGCACAGATAATACTTACTATCCTTGGTCAGAGAGCATTCAATTTTATGAAGATCATCTTGAAAGTAATGTCTTCTCCTTAACATATTTTGATTTTTTTACTGGTTTTAATAGAACTGCGCTGACATGTAGTGTGTTACCACTGTGTAGATATATTTATTTTTGAAATTCGCAAATAAAAAACATGGATGACAGAGCAAAGCAAAGAACAATTACTTGATTTCTGAAAAGAGAGGAATATATGGGTCCATAGAACCACTGAAAATGCTGGAGTCTATGGAGATGATGCAATCCACCCGCAGTATTTTTTCCTCAGAGTAAGATTTCATATCTTGCTCTTCAGTCATAGAAACGTGTTTTATTTTTTTATTATTTCTATTATTTTTTTTCTTTACAAATCAAAAAAATTGAAAATAAATTGAAAATGCTTTGGTGCTATGTACAAGTTCTAACTCCAGTTTGCTGCCTCGATAGAAACTGGATTCATGTTGCTTCCTTTCCATGATCATTTTTCACTTTGTTGATGAAGACTTTGTTGTCTTTTTGTACTATTTCACAAAGCACAGATATCAAACAGAGACCGCTTTATTTACTATCCTTTAAGGCACCTTTGATCAATGTTTTTACCTGCCGAAGGGTACTATAAAAAAAATGAAAAAATTAAAGATTGCAACAAGTAGGCGGATAGCCCGTTACCAAGACACACGACACACCGGCTCGGTCCCCTCGACAGACAAAGACCGGGCGTCGCTGCCTACCAAATATCTTTCTGTTATCAAAATATAAATGCCACGACTACGCTCAGTTCCTGCGGGGCATGAGACCCCGCATCCCAAAGTTCGGGTAAGGGTCTGTTTCAAGATAATAATATAATCAAAAGTTAAATTTACACTTACATAACCAAGACTTCAAATTATATTAGCCCTTTCTCATGCTTGAACTCCACCGCAATCGCACCCGCATCCCACTGACCAGTGAGGATACGCATACGATTCGCGATTGAAATCAGCATAATCAATTCTGGCGTCCTTTGGATTGATAAGGCCTCCGCCTCACTGACCAGTAACGGCGGGACACCTCTCCAACCAAAAGGAAGTCAGTTAATTTATACTTATTAGGCAAACTTACTTCAAAGAAATACCAAATAACGATTATAAATTTATTTACTAATCCATATATATGTTAGGATAAAAGAAAGTATACAATCTTCAGATCGAGAAAAATTTACAATGCCAAAATTTAATTTCTGTTCAAATAACTTCCGAAAAACATAGACTGAAACTTGCTTTCTCATAAAATACAATCCAGAGAGCTCCCTCTTATATATATATATATATATATATATATATATATATATATATATATATATATATATATATATCGTCCATATCCCAGCTTAACTTGGTTTCAATAAACAGGTGACAAATTAACAGTAATGATCGACAATTTCCATTAACCAAAACCAAAGAAAATTACATAAACTTCTTTCCGTAAATATCTATTTGTGCTTCTGTCATATTTTCACTTCAGTATTATGTTCTTTATAACTCTCGAGGTATACTACCCTCATCGGGGTCAACCTCCAATAACATTCATAACTAAAGATAAGGGGAGCCTGTCTCTACCCAATTACCAAAGCCATCTCTCGGCCACAAACTACAAATGTTCGCTTGGAATTCCATAACATAACAGGGGACACTGTCTACCCTCTTTGGCTACTTACATTGCAAAAGCAAAACAATAGACTTTTACATAAAACGAATTTCTATAAAAACATTTACTCGACCGGTCACCTATTATAACTGTTTCAAAATTATATCTAACATAAAACCAAAATAAGAAAACCCATTAAACGTTCCGGATACTCAGACTTTAGAAACGGACGTAAAACTATAAAAGTTATTAGATTTAAGAGACATCCTCTGACCAGAGGTATGCTCTCGGATTTAAGTATCAAAGAAACAAATTTATTTAAATGAACCTCCTGACCAGGAGAATTCAAAATGATTTAAGAATTAAAACAAATAACTCGACGAGAAGGAAGTATAACTTGAATTTATACCGGAGTCACACTGACCAGTGCCAACTTCGATAGAATTTATGAATCAAAATTTTAAATTATTAAGATTAAATATGTATGAATCAAATTATTTATAAGCCTGCCAAAATCCCCTTTAAGGATCATGCTGACCAGCACAAATCCAGAAAGGTGGCTTACGGAAAACTCAGGACATTGTAGAAGGGAGAGCTGACCAGCCACTCCCCTCACAACGCCTGTGTTCTCCCAGCCCTGGACCTCGACAAGCGATTTAATCACCTAACGATTCCGGAATCTACTGCTACACTCAATTACTCTGCCAGCGAGAACGCTGATATTTATACTTGCGAGATTGCGCAATCCTATTTCTCAACAAAAGATTTCGACAAACTGAAAAGTTATTTTTAGCATCTAACAATTACCCTTTCCAAAAGACATATCCAGAAACACAATGCAAGCTAAACTTATTTACAAACCCACGCAGCGCCGAACGAAAAGAACTCATTGTTGTTAAGGAAGAAAAACAACGCAAGCTTCTACTTGCTTTGCGTTCTTTCTCGTTGGGTCGAAACTGCGTTACAATGTTAACAAAGATAAAAGATAAAAATGTACATTCAAAAGATTAAAACTCCAAATGAATTTATTCGAGGGCTATTAAATATTAAAAAGATTTGCCAAAAATTTTTCAATCGTTACAAGATGATGGGGTATGAGCTATGAAGATCAGATCCCGACTTCGAGAAGTTATTTTCTAACTTTTCGTAATCCGGAACAACCGAGAAATACCAACGATCTTATTTAAGATAGGGTAATTCTTGATATTTTCTGCAGAGTAAGTGTCTGCAATTTCTTGAAGTTAATAGTGATTATTACAGAAGTGAAAAAACAAAGACTTGAAAAGAAAATAATGTGTAACAACAATTCGAGAATTTCACCGCATTGGTAAATTTTGAAAATTTCCCGTTCAGAAGATTTCCCGGCCTTGTCAGGAAATGACGAATCTTTTCAGTCCCGAATGTCAGGATTACTAATGATCCCTCCTTAACCCCGTCCCGTCCAATTGTTTTTTCTGCTCGCGCACCCCTAACCCAGTCAACATGATTCTAATGTACCTTGGGCGCAGTGGTAGCGTCGTCGCCTTGTAATCAAGGGATCCCGGGCTAGATACCCGGCGGAGGCACAAGTGTTTCGGGTCCAACATTAAACTGTAGGTCCAGTCCCGATTAGCCTTACTGTGCATAAAGTGGACTTAAAACACCAAATCAAGCAAAACAACCAACCAATCTAATGTCGCTTGTGAAAACATTCTTTCATTATATTGTTGTATGACAGTTAATTGTTGTAACTGACAGCCTGTAAATCGCAGAAAGAAACATTATTTGTAATACAGGGTGATTCTTATAGAACCGGCCTGACAAAATGAGCTGGTATGTGAATTATACCATGTAGATATTAACGTAATTCATACATGACGTACGTACCTTAGATAGTGTGCTGTTGAATGTGATCAGAGAATGTGTTAGAAGTATCCGCCGTTTTCAAGGAGGCACGTCTCAACCCGCGTTTGCATATTCGCCGTGACTCTTCCCAGTGTTTCCCCGATGATGTTCCTGATTTCAGCAGAAGTGTTGTCCCTTAAAGCTTCTAACGTTCGCGGTTTGTTTACATACACCCCTCCTTCAGTAAACCCGGCGTACTTTACAAGCTTGCAGATGTATAGGTCTGGTTGGAAAAAACCATAGCTTTCAGGTGACCCCATAGGTAGTAATCCATTGGTGTGATGTCAGGGGACCTCGCGGGCCACTCAACGGTGCCTCGCCGACCTATCCACCTCCCCGGAAACTGGTCATCACACATTAGTCTTATGGATCCTGACTTTAACTCACCCTGCACTTTAATAAAGTGCAACGATAAACAGCGCCCACTATGTGCAGCCATTGAAGAAGCTATTAGAAAGAAAATAAGTGATATTATACTTGATAATGTTGTGTTGCACCATGATAATGCCCGCCCCCACACCTAAATGGGGATTTCACGGGCTATTGCCGAAATGGGGTGGGCTGTGATGCCCCAAAACCCTTACAGCTCTGATTTGGCTTCCTCAGACGTTTCACGGTTTACCCTTTAGAAAACACCCTTCGTGGGGAATATTTCGACGGTTGGAAGACGCTTAACTGGCTCTGATATGGTGGGGTGAAATTACTGCCACAGGAACTTTTCCGAAATGAATTCAGAAATGGGTTTAAAGAAAGCGGAAATGTATACCAAATGAGGAGCAATACTTTCATTAGGCTTAGATTATTCACAATTCTTTAAAGAATTTGGCACCAAGTTTCACATTGTTCCTACTACAAATAAACATTTAATGATTGAGGGGGCATTACTTTCAGAACCACATTTGAATTATTATTTAGAAATAACTATACTTTGCAATTATCCATTTTTAGGTTATGTTAACTGACGAGGAGAGATATCTTAAAAGTAAAATAACAATTCCTAATTGTTGTTACATGCCCAGAGTTACATGGACAGAAAATGGGCTATGTTATGGGTTCAACACTGAACTAGGAGACGAGCAGTAAGTACAGACATTGTAGTTATTAATTTGTCATTATTTATTAGCTTGATAACTGAAACGTTTTCGAGACGAGAAGAAAACAAGTGGGTACACATACTCCAGGAATTCTTATGGTGTAAGTTCTGAAGCTTTCCCCGCGACGAGTCATGAGAGGAGTATATACATTTTAACAATATTTGAGTAGATTGTTATTTTGTATTTGTATAAGTGTAAGTATTTATATAAGTTTAAATTTAACTATGTAGAAGTAGTGCAATAAACCCGGTTCAGAAACATCTTGTGGTGAGCTGAAGTGGTGAGCTTGCCTTAATGGATTTCTCTCGTAAGGCAAGAGCTTTATTTGATGGCGCAGTGTTGCCAGCTTCTTACTCGAAAAAATCACCAAGGTTTTTGGGGTAACCTAACCTAAAACAAGGAGCTGGCAACCTTTTTCTTGCAGTGTTACCAACTCCTCACTCGAAAAAATCACCAAGGTTTTTTTTTCTTGGTCTAACGTAACGTAAAGCAAGGAGCTGGCAACCTTGCTTGAGGCTTGCCTTACAGTGCATAAAGCAAGGTTGCCAACCCACTGGTACTTTTACCATAGCCTTTTACAAGAAAAAAAAGAGAGAGGGAAGAGTTAAACAACCGACAGCTTACCCACAGCCTTTTTTGCTCTAACCTAGCCTAAAGCAAGAAGCTGGCAATTTTGCTTGTGCAATCAACCCGGTTGACCGCCCTCAAGTAAAAATCAGCGCTGCCAACTCCTCACTCGAAAAAAAAATCACCAAGGTTTTTTTGGTCTAACCTGGCCTAAAGCAAGGAGCTGACAACTTTGCTTGTGCAATCAACCCGGTTGACCGCCCTCAAGTAAAAATCAGCATTGCCAACTCCTCACTCGAAAAAAAAATCACCAAGGTTTTTTTGGTCTAACCTAGCCTAAAGCAAGGAGCTGACAACTTTCCTTGAGGCTTGCCTTACAGCGCATAAAGCAATTTTTGCCAACCTACACACACTAAACAAGGAGAGCCGACAACAAATATGTACTGCCGTAAAAGAGAGAGAGATGGGTGGATGGTAATATAGTATGTGTGTGCGTGTGCGCGTATAATATGTAGCATTATTAACTAGAGTGTGTTGGCAATTTACTTACAACTAAAAAAAAAATAGAGATGCCAACTTTGCTGTAAGATGAAGAGAGAGAGAGAGAGAGATTTATGGGTGGCAACAGTAACGAGCGAATGCGCCATATCGTAATTTTCCAAGTCCCGGGGGCCAATGTTTGTATATTGTGATTTTTGTAAACCTCTCTCGGGGGGAACGATGTGCCACACACGCGCGCATGTATTGTGACGCAAACAAACAAACAAACAAAATAATAATTGTTGTTTTTTAGGATTCCTGGCCCCTATAACCTCGCCAGGAGTGCGTGGTGCCCAACCAAAAAAGTAAAAGGTTTTCCCGTACGGCCTTCGAACGTAAAATTGATTGACGTAGGGGCAAATCTCTTCGGGGGTGTCTTTCAATTTGTACATTTACCTGTGCATACTATTTATTATTAATTTAGCCGTGTTCTGTTTGGCGTTTATTTCGAGCAGTTTGCCCGGCGGTAAAGTCTTATCGTTTTTTTAAATTTTTTGATTTTTTTACGCAGGGCCATGATCTTGCGTATGCACGTGGCGTTGAGCGTGTCCTGTGAGAAATACATGTGAAGATCAGCTTCCGTGCAGCCGGTTGGATTCGTGACGCCGCGATAAACATTAACTTCCGTACCGGGCGGAACGTCCGTTCCGGCGGCGTGGAATTCGCGCCACTCCCAAGTTCACGTTGAAAGGGGAGAGGCCAGCTGCTACCATGACGCTCGGGTAGAGTGACGTAAAATCCAATGTCAAAATAATCTCGTCCTCTGTTTTGTTTTTGAGTGCCACGTTCATGTGAGGGTTACGGTGTACGTACGGTGTACGGTGGAGAGTTCTGCGACCGAAAGTGAGGCTCGGTGAGGCTCGTCTTAATGGTTTGCTCTTGTAAGGCATAAGCCTTATTTTCTCGCAGTGTTGCCAACATCTTACTCGAAAAAATCACCAAGGTTTCTCTCCACGTTCTACTGCATAGGGTATCCTCGGGCAAACGCATGGGAAAGAGCACCGTGTGACTTCTCGTCGATATTTTGGTCCCGGCTTCGAATTTTCCTGCCTGGTAGTACGCTGCGTCCGTTTTGGATAATTTCAACGTTCCCACTGCCGTCGACGTGATGCCTGGATAATCTATTCTGTCGATGACGGTGTTGTGTTTCCTCACCTCCACCTGCGAGAACAGGTGAGGCACGAAGTTGTCCACGAGTATCAAGTTTGCTGCTGCGGGAAACGCGTCTCTGCTTTCCTTCTTCACCACGTCGAATTGAAGGTAGAGGTCCGCTCTGTGAGGATGAACGAACCCGTCCCCTACGTTCACGTCGTATTCGATCTCTCTGTTCGCTTCGTTCAAATTTCCGAACATAGGTTCTATTCATATTTTTACTCACGTATAGGCGTACATGATGAATCAGCAAACATATTTTTTCTAAGTCTTGCTGTTTCCAAGATAGCCCTATTTCCGGTCGCTATTTTCGATTTCCGAACATAGATTCTATTCATACTTTTTCTCACATATAGGCGTACATGAAAAATCCGCAAACAGAATTTTCCTAAGTCTTACCGTTTCCAAGATAACCCTATTTCCGGTCGCTATTTTCGATTTCCGAACATAGATTCTATTCTTACTTTTTCTCACATATAGGCGTACGTGATGAATCACCAAACAGATTTTTCCTAAGTTTTACTGTTTCCAAGATAATCCCACTTCCGGTCGCCATTTTGGATTTCCGAGCATAGGTTCTATTCATACTTTTTCTCACATATAGGCGTACATGAAAAATCCGCAAACAGAATTTTCCTAAGTCTTACCGTTTCCAAAATAATCCCACTTCCGGTCGCTATTTTGAATTTCCGAGCATAGGTTCTATTCATACTTTTTCTCACATATAGGCGTACGTGATGAATCACCAAACAGATTTTTCCTAAGTTTTACTGTTTCCAAGATAACCCCACTTCCGGTCGCCATTTTGGATTTCCGAGCATAGGTTCTATTCATATTTTTTCCCACGTATAGGTGTACGTGATGAATCCCCAAACAGATTTTTTGCTAAGTCATGAATTGGAGGGTTCTATGACAACCTATATTAATTCTCGTAAGAGAACAGAACGTGTCCCACGGGGCAAGTTAAGGGGCATGTGCATGGCCAAAGGGGAAGTTTTTTTGCGCGCTCAAGCATGATTTAATTTTATTATATTTTCAGATTGACCACAAAACAAGGTGTTGACAGGCAGTGTGTATATATATTGTAAGAAGATGTTTTATTATCAACCTCTACTTCTTGCAGTACATCCTGGACACAGCGTTGCAGGTTAACAAAGGACCTTTGGTTAGTATATTATTTTTTTTTAAAACTGTTCGGTTACTCGCTCGTTCCTGACATCATACACAAAAGTTTTCTTCGCGATGAGGATGACGCTACACAGAGTGTCGGCAGGCAAGGCATCGTGGAACTCGCACACAATCTTGATGTTGGTGCGATCGTTAACAACCACCTGCTTTCTTTTAGATGTGTTGATGACGAACATGGGTCTGTGAGCTATGAACTCGTTTGGATTGTAGTACACGTCCACGTTACCGGAAGTCACTCGTTTGTAAGCTGTGTACGCCTCGTACAGTTTCAGGTAGTCCTCTTCTGCGATGTTTAGGTTGTAGTTCTCACGTGGGAAAACTTCGTTCCTACCATTTTTGAGGTAAATGTTCTTAATCTTGCAGTTGTCGAACTGGCTTGAATTTTTCTCCTGATTGTTACCCCTTCCTGTCTGGAAGAGTACGGCTGCAAACTCGGGCATGTCGTACCGAATGTTGTTGAATTGCGTGGTTACGTCAAATTCGAAATGATTGCCGGAAGCAGGTTTTTGCACACACTGGTAGCCATAAAACTGAATGGACAGTTGAGGATTCTTCAGGATGTCGGCTTTGTACTTGAGAGCATAGTTTGATTCGTATTCTACCACTGGCACGCGCAGCTCCATGGACCTTACAATACACTTGGCAGCGTCGGGTAGTGTGTTGGGAAGCAAGGTAGTCCCGTCCGGGCCCAAAGTGCTGTATCGCATCAGTGCGTCGTTGTCGTTGGCAGCTCTGCGAAAAGTGACGCGCAAACCGCCCTTCCACATGATCTCCTTGTAGTCCGAGAAGAAACCGGGCAGCAGACGCATGGGAAATAGTACTGTGTGATTTTGAGTTTTGATTTTTGTACCTGCTTCGAATCCCCCTGCCTGGTAGTATGCTGCATCGGTCTTGGAGAGTTTTAGTGTTCCCACGGCAGTCGAGGTAATCCCGGGGTAGTCAACCCTATCGATGACGGTGCCGTGCTTTCTAACTTCCACCTGCGAGAATAGGTACGGCACAAAATTATCTACGAGTCTTAGGTTTGCGTTGGCAAGAAATGCTTCGCCGTTGTCTCTCTTCACTACATCAAACTTGACGTACAAATCAGCTCTGTGAGGGTGAATGAATCCATCCCCGACGTCCACATCGTATTCTATCTCTCGATTCGCTTCGTTAAGGTTGGCAAACGTGCGACGGTTGGGAGGGAAGGACTGCAACTCGTAACTTTCGATTTGTTCCATGATGGCTATTTATTATATGTTAATCTCCACGACGGCAGTGGTCGCGGCTCCTGCAAAATCAACTACCTCCCTCTTCTTGTTTGTCACTGCTAATTCTATGTTGTCTATGCGATTACGAGATACAGGAAAGTATATCGGTGGGGGAGGGTGTGTAGATAATTGGCTCCATGAACTCAGAGTTTGGTTTGAACGTAGCGATAATACCTGTCTGCTTGTGACTCCCTGGGATGCCGTCAGAGGATTTGGTGATCATACCTTGATTATTTTTTTACAGAGCAGTTCGGGTAGGTTGTTATTTTTTTTGTTTTGTGTTCATGACGATGGTCGTACCTAATGCGGCGACCCGTTCGCCCAGCGAGACGTCTCTGCTGACGAGTCTCCCGAAAGCTGCGTGCTCTAACTTTCTGTCAGCATCATGACGTACATCGAGATCGGTATTGGTATTGTAGGCAATATCGTGATTCTTGCATGCAGCATCCAGGGGATTCACACCCTTGTCGCCTCTTTTTAGTCGCTGTTCGAGTTTGGTACCGGGGCCGCGGTACTGGTAACCTGGCAAGTGCATCTTGAAGGGTAGCTTGTTGATGATGTCGTTCACGAGACCTCGACCTTCGGCCACGTTCCAAAATTTCGGAGGTAGGGTGTTGATGATTTTGATGAGGTACCCTATGCTTTTGTCGTCATTCACAATGAAGTTGGCAAGCTTGGAGCTAACCATGTCTACAATTCCTACCTTCTCGTTGCGAAAGTTGCTGTTGCCTGCATTCTCCTCTCCTGCAATAACCAACAACCTGTCTATGAGCTTGCGCACGTCGTCAACCCACACAAACTCTTTGGGCAGGTTGTTGTAGAGTTTGACGCCGCTGCCTGTTTTGACCTGGTTCCATATCGGCTTGATGAGGTTCTTGTATTTTTCGCCGCTGCTAGATTTGACGCGATTCTGCGTAGCGTCGTTGTTTTGGTACAAGGCATCCGTCATGATCAAAATTTCCTTGTAACTTTGGTAATCTTCGTCTGTGTAATCTCTTGGTTGTTTTTTTTGGTGATGAGTTCCCACAGTCCAACCGTGCCGGGATACCTGTTCCAGCTGTTTTTCTCACCCAAATTGACTTTCACGTTGTCACCCTCGAACGTGACTTTCGATTTTCCGATTTTCCAAACCACGCCCTCGTTGAGTTCCATGGTTGGATACAATCCGAAAACCTCGTTTTTCTCGAACTAAACTCAACGGCCTGTTGATCAATCAATTTTCGGAACGCTGCTCTTCTTGCTGGAACAGTGACGATTTCGGATTCGCGACGATCGACATGACGAGGAAACCCAACGACGGAAAATACAGAAACAAAATTAACGACTTTCTAAACGTTGCACCTCAGGCCGCTGATCTCCCGAAGATGGTCCTTGAGAACCATTTCACAAGGGATGCGAAATTCCGGTGTTGTTCTTGCTATGATTACAAGTTTTTTTACATCCTCACAATCTCTGTTTACTGCGTGTTTAAATATTTTACATAGTAGCTCGGGCGGCAAATCAGTTATACGAGACATGTTGTTATTATTATTATTTTTCACTCTATGTTATTTATATACCCCACCCCAATTTTTGTTTTGTGTTCATGGCGATGGTGGTACCTAGTGCGGCGACCCGTTCACCCAGCGATGCGTCTCTGCTCACGAACCTTTCGAAAGCTGCGTGCTCTAACTTTCTGTCTGCTTCGTGACGTGCGTCCAGATCCGTCTGCGTGGTGTTGTAGGCGATGTCGTGATCTTTGCATGCGGCATCCAACGGATTCACACCCTTGTCCCCTCTCTCCAATCTTTTCTCGAGTTTGGTGCCCGGTCTGCAGTACTGGTAGCCAGGTAAATGCATCTCAAAAGGTAACTTGTCTGGACATTGCAACGTTCGCCTCCGAAATAAAACCACTCGACGATTGTCGTGAAAATTCAGTCGTTGTGATCGACGACGCCATCCTGGAAAATCAAAATGAAATTCGCAATTTTTTCACGCAAGGTCGTCACAAAAAAAATGGATTGCTTCTAGCTCAAACGTTTTCCAAAATTCCAAAACAGTTACTACGCGACAACGCTAATTTCATATGTTTGTTTCGTCAAGATCACACCAACCTCAAGCACGCGTACGATGACTACGTAGGCGGAGACATGAACTACAATCAATTTTCGGAACGCTGCTCTACTTGCTGGAACGGAGACGATTTCGGATTCGCGACGATCGACATGACGAGGAAACCCAACGACGGAAAATACAGAAACAAAATCAACGACTTTCTAAACGTTGCAACGTTGTGAGAAACGACGTATATAAATAAACGTTTATTTATATACGTCGTTTCTCACAACGTTGCAACGTTTAGAAAGTCGTTGATTTTGTTTCTGTATTTTCCGTCGTTGGGTTTCCTCGTCATGTCGATCGTCGCGAATCCGAAATCGTCTCCGTTCCAGCAAGTAGAGCAGCGTTCCGAAAATTGATTGTAGTTCATGTCTCCGCCTACGTAGTCATCGTACGCGTGCTTGAGGTTGGTGTGATCTTGACGAAACAAACATATGAAATTAGCGTTGTCGCGTAGTAACTGTTTTGGAATTTTGGAAAACGTTTGAGCTAGAAGCAATCCATTTTTTTTGTGACGACCTTGCGTGAAAAAATTGCGAATTTCATTTTGATTTTCCAGGATGGCGTCGTCGATCACAACGACTGAATTTTCACGACAATCGTCGAGTGGTTTTATTTCGGAGGCGAACGTTGCAATGTCCAGACAAGTTACCTTTTGAGATGCATTTACCTGGCTACCAGTACTGCAGACCGGGCACCAAACTCGAGAAAAGATTGGAGAGAGGGGACAAGGGTGTGAATCCGTTGGATGCCGCATGCAAAGATCACGACATCGCCTACAACACCACGCAGACGGATCTGGACGCACGTCACGAAGCAGACAGAAAGTTAGAGCACGCAGCTTTCGAAAGGTTCGTGAGCAGAGACGCATCGCTGGGTGAACGGGTCGCCGCACTAGGTACCACCATCGCCATGAACACAAAACAAAAATTGGGGTGGGGTATATAAATAACATAGAGTGAAAAATAATAATAATAACAACATGTCTCGTATAACTGATTTGCCGCCCGAGCTACTATGTAAAATATTTAAACACGCAGTAAACAGAGATTGTGAGGATGTAAAAAAACTTGTAATCATAGCAAGAACAACACCGGAATTTCGCATCCCTTGTGAAATGGTTCTCAAGGACCATCTTCGGGAGATCAGCGGCCTGAGGTGCAACGTTTAGAAAGTCGTTAATTTTGTTTCTGTATTTTCCGTCGTTGGGTTTCCTCGTCATGTCGATCGTCGCGAATCCGAAATCGTCACTGTTCCAGCAAGAAGAGCAGCGTTCCGAAAATTGATTGATCAACAGGCCGTTGAGTTTAGTTCGAGAAAAACGAGGTTTTCGGATTGTATCCAACCATGGAACTCAACGAGGGCGTGGTTTGGAAAATCGGAAAATCGAAAGTCACGTTCGAGGGTGACAACGTGAAAGTCAATTTGGGTGAGAAAAACAGCTGGAACAGGTATCCCGGCACGGTTGGACTGTGGGAACTCATCACCAAAAAAAACAACCAAGAGATTACACAGACGAAGATTACCAAAGTTACAAGGAAATTTTGATCATGACGGATGCCTTGTACCAAAACAACGACGCTACGCAGAATCGCGTCAAATCTAGCAGCGGCGAAAAATACAAGAACCTCATCAAGCCGATATGGAACCAGGTCAAAACAGGCAGCGGCGTCAAACTCTACAACAACCTGCCCAAAGAGTTTGTGTGGGTTGACGACGTGCGCAAGCTCATAGACAGGTTGTTGGTTATTGCAGGAGAGGAGAATGCAGGCAACAGCAACTTTCGCAACGAGAAGGTAGGAATTGTAGACATGGTTAGCTCCAAGCTTGCCAACTTCATTGTGAATGACGACAAAAGCATAGGGTACCTCATCAAAATCATCAACACCCTACCTCCGAAATTTTGGAACGTGGCCGAAGGTCGAGGTCTCGTGAACGACATCATCAACAAGCTACCCTTCAAGATGCACTTGCCAGGTTACCAGTACCGCGGCCCCGGTACCAAACTCGAACAGCGACTAAAAAGAGGCGACAAGGGTGTGAATCCCCTGGATGCTGCATGCAAGAATCACGATATTGCCTACAATACCAATACCGATCTCGATGTACGTCATGATGCTGACAGAAAGTTAGAGCACGCAGCTTTCGGGAGACTCGTCAGCAGAGACGTCTCGCTGGGCGAACGGGTCGCCGCATTAGGTACGACCATCGTCATGAACACAAAACAAAAAAAATAACAACCTACCCGAACTGCTCTGTAAAAAAATAATCAAGGTATGATCACCAAATCCTCTGACGGCATCCCAGGGAGTCACAAGCAGACAGGTATTATCGCTACGTTCAAACCAAACTCTGAGTTCATGGAGCCAATTATCTACACACCCTCCCCCACCGATATACTTTCCTGTATCTCGTAATCGCATAGACAACATAGAATTAGCAGTGACAAACAAGAAGAGGGAGGTAGTTGATTTTGCAGGAGCCGCGACCACTGCCGTCGTGGAGATTAACATATAATAAATAGCCATCATGGAACAAATCGAAAGTTACGAGTTGCAGTCCTTCCCTCCCAACCGTCGCACGTTTGCCAACCTTAACGAAGCGAATCGAGAGATAGAATACGATGTGGACGTCGGGGATGGATTCATTCACCCTCACAGAGCTGATTTGTACGTCAAGTTTGATGTAGTGAAGAGAGACAACGGCGAAGCATTTCTTGCCAACGCAAACCTAAGACTCGTAGATAATTTTGTGCCGTACCTATTCTCGCAGGTGGAAGTTAGAAAGCACGGCACCGTCATCGATAGGGTTGACTACCCCGGGATTACCTCGACTGCCGTGGGAACACTAAAACTCTCCAAGACCGATGCAGCATACTACCAGGCAGGGGGATTCGAAGCAGGTACAAAAATCAAAACTCAAAATCACACAGTACTATTTCCCATGCGTCTGCTGCCCGGTTTCTTCTCGGACTACAAGGAGATCATGTGGAAGGGCGGTTTGCGCGTCACTTTTCGCAGAGCTGCCAACGACAACGACGCACTGATGCGATACAGCACTTTGGGCCCGGACGGGACTACCTTGCTTCCCAACACACTACCCGACGCTGCCAAGTGTATTGTAAGGTCCATGGAGCTGCGCGTGCCAGTGGTAGAATACGAATCAAACTATGCTCTCAAGTACAAAGCCGACATCCTGAAGAATCCTCAACTGTCCATTCAGTTTTATGGCTACCAGTGTGTGCAAAAACCTGCTTCCGGCAATCATTTCGAATTTGACGTAACCACGCAATTCAACAACATTCGGTACGACATGCCCGAGTTTGCAGCCGTACTCTTCCAGACAGGAAGGGGTAACAATCAGGAGAAAAATTCAAGCCAGTTCGACAACTGCAAGATTAAGAACATTTACCTCAAAAATGGTAGGAACGAAGTTTTCCCACGTGAGAACTACAACCTAAACATCGCAGAAGAGGACTACCTGAAACTGTACGAGGCGTACACAGCTTACAAACGAGTGACTTCCGGTAACGTGGACGTGTACTACAATCCAAACGAGTTCATAGCTCACAGACCCATGTTCGTCATCAACACATCTAAAAGAAAGCAGGTGGTTGTTAACGATCGCACCAACATCAAGATTGTGTGCGAGTTCCACGATGCCTTGCCTGCCGACACTCTGTGTAGCGTCATCCTCATCGCGAAGAAAACTTTTGTGTATGATGTCAGGAACGAGCGAGTAACCGAACAGTTTTAAAAAAAAATAATATACTAACCAAAGGTCCTTTGTTAACCTGCAACGCTGTGTCCAGGATGTACTGCAAGAAGTAGAAGTTGATAATAAAACATCTTCTTACAATATATATACACACTGCCTGTCAACACCTTGTTTTGTGGTCAATCTGAAAATATAATAAAATTAAATCATGCTTGAGCGCGCAAAAAAACTTCCCCTTTGGCCATGCACATGCCCCTTAACTTGCCCCGTGGGACACGTTCTGTTCTCTTACGAGAATTAATATAGGTTGTCATAGAACCCTCCAATTCATGACTTAGCAAAAAATCTGTTTGGGGATTCATCACGTACACCTATACGTGGGAAAAAATATGAATAGAACCTATGCTCGGAAATCCAAAATAGCGACCGGAAGTGGGATTATCTTGGAAACAGTAAAACTTAGGAAAAATCTGTTTGGTGATTCATCACGTACGCCTATATGTGAGAAAAAGTATGAATAGAACCTATGCTCGGAAATTCAAAATAGCGACCGGAAGTGGGATTATTTTGGAAACGGTAAGACTTAGGAAAATTCTGTTTGCGGATTTTTCATGTACGCCTATATGTGAGAAAAAGTATGAATAGAACCTATGCTCGGAAATCCAAAATGGCGACCGGAAGTGGGATTATCTTGGAAACAGTAAAACTTAGGAAAAATCTGTTTGGTGATTCATCACGTACGCCTATATGTGAGAAAAAGTAAGAATAGAATCTATGTTCGGAAATCGAAAATAGCGACCGGAAATAGGGTTATCTTGGAAACGGTAAGACTTAGGAAAATTCTGTTTGCGGATTTTTCATGTACGCCTATATGTGAGAAAAAGTATGAATAGAATCTATGTTCGGAAATCGAAAATAGCGACCGGAAATAGGGCTATCTTGGAAACAGCAAGACTTAGAAAAAATATGTTTGCTGATTCATCATGTACGCCTATACGTGAGTAAAAATATGAATAGAACCTATGTTCGGAAATTTGAACGAAGCGAACAGAGAGATCGAATACGACGTGAACGTAGGGGACGGGTTCGTTCATCCTCACAGAGCGGACCTCTACCTTCAATTCGACGTGGTGAAGAAGGAAAGCAGAGACGCGTTTCCCGCAGCAGCAAACTTGATACTCGTGGACAACTTCGTGCCTCACCTGTTCTCGCAGGTGGAGGTGAGGAAACACAACACCGTCATCGACAGAATAGATTATCCAGGCATCACGTCGACGGCAGTGGGAACGTTGAAATTATCCAAAACGGACGCAGCGTACTACCAGGCAGGAAAATTCGAAGCCGGGACCAAAATATCGACGAGAAGTCACACGGTGCTCTTTCCCATGCGTTTGCCCGAGGATACCCTATGCAGTAGAACGTGGAGAGAAACCTTGGTGATTTTTTCGAGTAAGATGTTGGCAACACTGCGAGAAAATAAGGCTTATGCCTTACAAGAGCAAACCATTAAGACGAGCCTCACCGAGCCTCACTTTCGGTCGCAGAACTCTCCACCGTACACCGTACGTACACCGTAACCCTCACATGAACGTGGCACTCAAAAACAAAACAGAGGACGAGATTATTTTGACATTGGATTTTACGTCACTCTACCCGAGCGTCATGGTAGCAGCTGGCCTCTCCCCTTTCAACGTGAACTTGGGAGTGGCGCGAATTCCACGCCGCCGGAACGGACGTTCCGCCCGGTACGGAAGTTAATGTTTATCGCGGCGTCACGAATCCAACCGGCTGCACGGAAGCTGATCTTCACATGTATTTCTCACAGGACACGCTCAACGCCACGTGCATACGCAAGATCATGGCCCTGCGTAAAAAAATCAAAAAATTTAAAAAAACGATAAGACTTTACCGCCGGGCAAACTGCTCGAAATAAACGCCAAACAGAACACGGCTAAATTAATAATAAATAGTATGCACAGGTAAATGTACAAATTGAAAGACACCCCCGAAGAGATTTGCCCCTACGTCAATCAATTTTACGTTCGAAGGCCGTACGGGAAAACCTTTTACTTTTTTGGTTGGGCACCACGCACTCCTGGCGAGGTTATAGGGGCCAGGAATCCTAAAAAACAACAATTATTATTTTGTTTGTTTGTTTGTTTGCGTCACAATACATGCGCGCGTGTGTGGCACATCGTTCCCCCCGAGAGAGGTTTACAAAAATCACAATATACAAACATTGGCCCCCGGGACTTGGAAAATTACGATATGGCGCATTCGCTCGTTACTGTTGCCACCCATAAATCTCTCTCTCTCTCTCTCTTCATCTTACAGCAAAGTTGGCATCTCTATTTTTTTTTTAGTTGTAAGTAAATTGCCAACACACTCTAGTTAATAATGCTACATATTATACGCGCACACGCACACACATACTATATTACCATCCACCCATCTCTCTCTCTTTTACGGCAGTACATATTTGTTGTCGGCTCTCCTTGTTTAGTGTGTGTAGGTTGGCAAAAATTGCTTTATGCGCTGTAAGGCAAGCCTCAAGGAAAGTTGTCAGCTCCTTGCTTTAGGCTAGGTTAGACCAAAAAAACCTTGGTGATTTTTTTTTCGAGTGAGGAGTTGGCAATGCTGATTTTTACTTGAGGGCGGTCAACCGGGTTGATTGCACAAGCAAAGTTGTCAGCTCCTTGCTTTAGGCCAGGTTAGACCAAAAAAACCTTGGTGATTTTTTTTTCGAGTGAGGAGTTGGCAGCGCTGATTTTTACTTGAGGGCGGTCAACCGGGTTGATTGCACAAGCAAAATTGCCAGCTTCTTGCTTTAGGCTAGGTTAGAGCAAAAAAGGCTGTGGGTAAGCTGTCGGTTGTTTAACTCTTCCCTCTCTCTTTTTTTTCTTGTAAAAGGCTATGGTAAAAGTACCAGTGGGTTGGCAACCTTGCTTTATGCACTGTAAGGCAAGCCTCAAGCAAGGTTGCCAGCTCCTTGCTTTACGTTACGTTAGACCAAGAAAAAAAAACCTTGGTGATTTTTTCGAGTGAGGAGTTGGTAACACTGCAAGAAAAAGGTTGCCAGCTCCTTGTTTTAGGTTAGGTTACCCCAAAAACCTTGGTGATTTTTTCGAGTAAGAAGCTGGCAACACTGCGCCATCAAATAAAGCTCTTGCCTTACGAGAGAAATCCATTAAGGCAAGCTCACCACTTCAGCTCACCACAAGATGTTTCTGAACCGGGTTTATTGCACTACTTGTAGAGATCCGAGTAGTATCATTTGTGATACAACCAGTGCGAGAAATGATGAACCCCCCTCAGGCAGATTTGGCTACACTTAAAACTTGCTCAACATGCCCATATGAGCTTTTTGCTCAAGTGTGGTACTCCGTCTAATCCAAGATTTTTGTAAAAATGCCCTCGGGAAGTTCCTGTGAAATGATGAGCCCCCTCAGATTGATTTGTCCACACTTACAAAAGGCACTTCTGTCAGATTGTTGTCCATAAGCTTGTTAAAATTATGCCCCTCTTGATATTTTTTTTGCCCACACCTAAAACTAAGCCCCCCTCTCCCACACCCACCCACATACACACCCACACACACCCCTCACACACCCCTCACACGCACACACACACACACACACACACACACACACACACACACACACACACACACACATTTACTTCTGGTTTAAGTTCAATTGGACACCAGCCTCAACTCATATATATCTAGTACTAAGACAATGTAATATGCAAAAATCTTCTAGAATTGTTCTGTGACTCTCTCATTTCTTACATCATAAACATATGATTTTTCACCTATGAGAATAACACTACATATGGTGTCATCAGGGAGTGTATCGTGGAATTCACAGATAATTTTAATGTTTGTCCTGTCATTAACCACAACTTGTTTTCTTTTTGAAGTGTTGATGACAAACATGGGTCTCTGTGCTTTAAATTCATCTGGTGTGTAATACATGTCAGTATTGCCAGTAGTAACCCTTTTGTATGCTGTAAATGCTTCATATAATTTAAGGAAATCATCCTTGGACATGTCTAAATTATAATTTTCTCTAGGAAATACCTCATTTCTGCCATTTTTAAGATATATGTTCTTGATGTTGCAGTTATCAAATCTACTTGAATTTTTTTCCTGATTATTGTGTCTTCCAGTCTGAAACAGAACCACCACAAAATCCGGCATGTCATATTGTATACTGGAGAATGAATTTGTAGCATCAAACTTATAATAAGTACCAGCGGCAGGCTTCTGTACACATTGATATGTATAAAATTGTAAAGGAATCTGTGGATATTTTATTATATCTGCTTTGTATTTAAGAGCATAACTGGCTTCATATTCAACAACTGGGATTCTTAGCTCCATAGTCTGAATAATGCATTTGCCTTCATCAGGTAGGGTATTAGGCAGAGCTTCCCCTGTAGAGTTTAATGTACTGTACCTCATCAAAGCATTATTATCATTGTCAGCTCTTCTAAATGTGATTCTTAAACCACCCTTCCACATAATATCTTTGTAATCTGAGAAGAATCCTGGCAACAGGCGCATTGGAAACAGCACTGTGTGGCTTTTGGATAATATTTTATCACCAGCCTCAAATCCACCTATTTTGTAGTAAGAAGCCTCGGTTTTGGATAATTTTAGTGTGGCCTAAGCTGTGGAGGTAATGCCGGGATAATCCACTCTGTTTATAACAACACCATGCTTTCTGATCTCAATTTCAGAGAACAGATGCGGCACAAAATTATCTACCAATCTTATATTTGAATTTGCCGGATAATCTGTTCCATCGAGCTTTACAACATTAAATTTGATGTATAGATCTGCTCTGTGGGGGTGTATAAACCGTCCCCTACATCAAGATCAACCTCAATCTCTGTGTTGGGTTGATTTAAATTTGCAAATGTCCTCCTGTTTGGGGGGAATGATTGTAGCTCATAACTCTCAATATTTTCCATTTTTTTTGTATGTATTTTTATTTAAATATTAATCTCTATGACTGCAGTTGTTGTGGCTCCAGCAAAATCAACTAATTCTTCTTTTTCATTAGTGACCATCAACTCAATGTTATCTATTCTATTATGGCACACAGGAAAATTTAATGTTGGGGATGGAGTGTAGATGATTGGCTCCATAAATTCAGAATTAGGTTTAAATGTTGCAATGATGCCAGTTTGTTTGTGAGTGCCTATGCCATTTGATTTGGTGATCATACCCTCGGCCACATTACAGTGAATATTCAGAGTCTCTATGGCTAAGAATTTAGGTATATTAATAGCAGTGTGTTTGATGGCCGGTTCAAGTTTTGTGTTGTTCTCAAATCCTAACAGCTCTCCTATAGTACCCAGATCCACTGTTTCTGTAGCAGATACAATCTCTACTCTGTGAGTGACAGAATTTTGAGTTAATACTATACCTCTGGGTAATTGAGCATTTAGAGTGGACAGATTATATTGCCCTGGAGTGATGACAATTTTTTGATCCCCTACTGCAATTTTGTTGTTGTGGTGTGTAATATTAGGGATCAAGTACATGCCATAAAATGCTCTGAGAGCTATTGTTTTGGGATACACTATATCATCATGTAATTTGAGTTTCAATATTGAATTTTGGCTGGTGAGATGGAATACCCCCATGATGTTTTAAATACCACAAGGCCTTTTGAAAATTTTCAATTGATGGTTTATTTATTTGAGACATATATCTAAGAACAGATAAACACAAATGTCCACAATTAACATCTTTGAAGTTATGAACACGGGCATTATTGTAATAAAGATTAGTTGATTTTAGATATTTTACTAAATTTTCAGGTGGAACACCTCCAAATGAATCAAACACAAATGCCTCATTTTTTAAATATTTAAGATAACAGATCCAGTGAGTGCCCTGATTATTGAACTTATCCAAATTAACAATGCCACACTCTTTGTTGAGTGGTTGCTCTGGCAAAGAATCAGACATGTACACACCTCTAAAATGTTTGATGCCCAGTGGCTTGATTAATTCTTCAATATCTTGGTTTGTAAGCTACTCTTGTTTTTTTAAACTTATTCATGGCTCTCTTAACACCTTGGCCTTGTTTGTCCATGGCCAGGTTATGGCGCTTCAATTCATCTAATTCTGCCCTATTTTTCTTGGCATCTATTACTGTTTTTGCTATGGCATCTGATCCCCCAGCCAAGCTCCCAACAGCCCCAAGTGCTGCTAAGATGGCCAGAATAATAAATATGAATCCACCTACATGTGATTTTTTTCTAGATTGTTGTAATTTTTTTAATTGGGGGGTACTAAGTAATAATTTCATACCATGGCCCTTGGCAAGACAAGATTTTTTTTTTCTTGCGCTGCTTTTTGGTTAAAAGACTATCAATAGTTTTAAGAGATTTAAGACCTGCATAAGGTATTTGATACATAACACCCTTGGCCTTCATTGTAGGTTTATTATATACATATTCACAGCCCCCACCCCAGTTTTTGTTTGGTGTTCATAGCTATGGTGGTTCCCAATGCTGCTATTCTTTCACTTAAAGAAGCATCTTTGCTTACAAATCTACCAAATGCAGCCTCTTCTAATTTCTTGTCTGCAACATGTCTCTTGTCAAGATCAGTATGTGTGTTGCATGCTATGTCATGGTCTCTGCAAGCAGCATATAGGGGATTAACACCAGGGTCACCTCTGTTTAATCTATGGTCCAATTTTGTACCGGGACCACAATACTGATAGCCTGGAATATGTAGTTCAAATGGCAGCTTGTTTATAATGTCATTAACCAACCCCCGACCCTCAGAAATATTCCAAAATTTAGGTGGTAGAGTATTAATAATTTTTATAAGATATCCAATCCCCTTAGTGTCATTCACTATAAAATTAGACAATTTTGTGCTTATCATGTCCATAATTCCAACCTTTTCATTGTAAAAATTGTGGTTGCCAGCATTTCCCTCCCCAGCTATCACCAATAACCTATCTACAAGTTTCCTGACATCATCAACCCAGACAAATTCTTTAGGCAGGGTGTTGTATTGTTTGATTCCACTTCCAGTCTTGATCTGTGACCATATGGGCTTGATTAAGTTGTTATATTTTGCTCCACTGCTAGACTTGACTCTTTTTTGTGTGGGATCATTGTTCTGGTATAGAGCATCTGATTTTATTAATATTTCTTTGTAGTGCTCATAGTCTTGATCTGTATAGCTGCCAGGCCTTTTCCTAGTCATCGGTTCCCACAATCCAGGTGTGTCAGGATATTTAACAAAACCACCTTTTCCTCCAAGATGAGATTCTGAATATACAATTAGATCATCTCCCATAAATGTTACTCTGAAATTGCCAATTCTATGTATGATGCTACCATCACGCTCTGTGTCAGCATATAGGCCAAAGACCTCATCTTTGTTGTCTTTAGGTGTGCTTAAATATTTTTGAGCAAGAAGACCCAATTCAATAGGATCCAGAGTAGCTTCAATTCTTCGAGGAGCAACAGGACTAGGTGTATGAATACTAGAAAGTGGGGTGATTGGATAATCTAATATGTTCCTTGCAGCTACAGGTACAAGCTCTGTGATCAAATTTTGATTTTGCTCTGTAACAGTTTTGATATTTTTACCTAATTCACTAATAGCATCAATAATAGGCTGTTCTGTTTGTTTGTGTTGTTCATAAATTCCTCGGTTCTCTGATTTCCATCCCTTAAATCTTTTTACAAGATAATCTCTTAATTTAAGATCATAAATAATTGGCCTTTTCATGGTTATTTATATATGTTTCAATGTCTAGGAAATTGTTGATTTTATTTCTGTATTTGCTACTATTGGGTTTTCTTGTCATATCAATTGTGACAAAGCCATAACTGTTTTGATTCCAGCACCTACTGCAAAACTTGGAAAAATCATTGTAGCTCAAGTCCCCACCTACATATTCATCATGTATGTGTTTGAGGTTGGTATGATCTTGATGAAACACACATATAAAATTGCTGTTGTCTCGGATCAGCTGCTTCGGTATTTTTGAAAAAGTCTGTGCCAGGTAGAAGCAATCAATGTTTTTGTGTCGGCCCTGTGTAAAGAAATTTCTAACCTTGTTTTGATTCTCCAGTATAATGTATTCAAACACAACAACAGAATTATCGAGACATTCATGAAGTGGCTTAACATCTGATTCAAAAGTGGCTATATCCAATCCATCATATAGCTTCATCAGCTGCTGATATTTTAATTGTTCCAAGCTCTTAGAGAAAACATACAAGTGCCTGTTTTTCCAGTCTAACGAGTTGGGTGCCAATAAAAAATTATCAATCATTAGTGTAGTTTTACCACAAGCTGATGGCCCAACAATAAGACATCTAATATTTTCAGGCAGCAACTTGCCATTTCTCTTAATCTGCTGTTCAGGTTCTGGCAGCCTTTTTATAACATCCCAGGTGTTCATAGTATCACTTTGCATCGATCAAGCTGTGTTCTGGAAGTCCTAGCCATTTGCAAGTAACTTGTTGCCTTTTCTGCGGATGATTTTTTCTATGAGATATGTGTCAGGCTGTTTAGTTTTGTTGAGTTCTTCTTCATAGAACCGGCCTTTGAGAATTTCTCCTCGGTGGTCTTTTATTATATATGTGTTAAGGGTCGCAGGTTTAATTTGAACCACTGTAAATAATTCAGTGCTCCAGTTTCTTGTAAAGCCTCTTTTGAATAAGTGCTTATATTTGCTGATTCTTACTTGATCACCCATCTTGTATTTGGCTTTTCTTGTTGTTGGCTGGTATCTAGGATAATAAACAGTCCTGATCAATTTTTGCTCATCAGATGAAGTTACTTCTGAGGGTTTCATGTTGATTGTGGAATGAACCGAGTTGTTATATTTATGTAGAAGTTCTGGAAGAATATTAAGCCATTTATAATTACCTTGAAGTGTAAATTGTTTATACATAAGATTTTTTAGGGTTTTGTTGAATCTCTCTACAATTGAGGCTTTGAGATCACTGTAACTCGAATAATGTTGTATTGACTGGCTTTTAATAAATTGTTGGAACACAGAATTATAAAATTCTTTGCCATTATCTGTTTGCAAATAGCGCGGTGATCTTCCACTCTGATTGATGATTGTCCTGAAGGCTTCTGTAACACATTTTCCAGTCTTGGATTTGAGTGGCACAGCCCAGGCAAATTTTGAAAATGTGTCTATTACTGTGAGTAGATACTTGTAGCCCTTGTTGATTTTGTCTAAATTTTTCAGCTGTCCACTTGCCATCTCAATCAAGTCGCTCTGCCATAAATCATCTATGCCCTTTGTGACTACTGGCAGTCTCTTATAATTATGTCTGGCTTGTCTGTGTAATTCATCAACAATAATTTGTCTAGACATAATATGAAAACAAGAATATTGCAACTATGGGGTGTTCAGCAGCTGATACTACAGGATTTTCTAAATATAATTTGTCCCCTATTTGTATATGAAATTCCAGAGAGCCATCATCTTCAGCAAAAGATGTTTCTAAAGTATTGGGATCTGTAAAATCCTCTAACTCTACACTGGTGATTTTTGGTTTGTTGTCAGCATTTGTTATTGATAAGGTAGGGTAGTGGTGTGCCTGTGGTTGAAGCCAATATTTGATCTTGATTGGTCTCAGTGTGCCCCCAACAAAAAACTGGTAATAAAATTGTGCACGGGACAGCATATATATTTTGCCACCTGGTGTAAATGTTGAATCATATTCTTTGTTGGGGATGCTGTACAATTCAAGAATTACTGTATGTTTTGGATTCTCGATTATGCCTGTTATTTCTTTTTCTGCTGTAAGCAATCTGCTTGTTACAGATTCAAGGTGCTCATTGATGGTCCTAACAACATCATCATGGCCTGGCTTGATTTTTATGCCCACAACAAGTTTCTTGTATTGTTGCACAATCTCTTGAAGCTGTGGGGCAAAAAAAGACAGAGCATTTGCTTGATTGGATTCCATGCTCCCTAGCTGTTGCTTGATATTAGCTACAATTTGTTGCAAATTTTCAATATCTGCCAATTTTGAATTTTGAGCAGTAAGATCATGGACCTGTCTTCTGATATCCTCAAACAGGGCATGCAGTTCATTAATATGTTGATTAGTTGGTAGAGTGGCCACTGTCTGAGTAAGTTGTTTGATCTCTGTCTGGATATTCTTGATATCTTCTGATTTCAATATGAGAAGAATCTTTGAGAAGAACTCCAATTACCCACGCTGGAATCCAGACGAAAATATGCATTTCTACTAAAAATTCACCAGGCAATTAACAAGCACCACCACTTATTAAAGGACAAAGTAATGATATCTAGTAATATAAATTATCCCAATCTGCGATCCAACAACACCAACAGTATCCGAGTACCAAAATGTAACAAGGCAAGATACGGATCAAAATCCCTGTCATCACTGGCAAGTAAAGCGTGGAATCAACTGCCTGTAAATTGCAGAAAGGAGAGAAATTTGGCCACATTTAAACAACAGATTAGGACATTAATTTATGAATACTGACACTGTGCCTATTCTACCTCATTTCTTCCTTCATAAAACGTAGCTGCAAAAAATGTTTATTTTAGTCTATTTCTTATATTTTTCAATTATATAAATTTATAATATTCCATTGTATGTATACTTATAAACAAATAGCACAACTGTATATTAATTCATGTAGGGCAAAAAGCTGTTTTTGTTGTTCGGAATCAATGTAAAAAAATGTAAGCTTAATTGTAACTCTACTTTAATAATAATAAATAATAAATTCACAGCTCTCTTAATATTTTTAAGTTCCTGTGATGTAGGCAGATTTGTTACAGTATTTTGCAAAGATTCAAGTGCCAATTTCATATTATTTAATTCAGAAGCATCAGCCACATTTTGCATAGCATCTTGGAGCAGGGCTATATCTGCCTGAGTGGGTGTTGATTGTTGTAAAATTTCAAGTTTTGTTTGGATATCATCGATCAAGTGATGAAAATGAGATAGCTCAGATTCAGTGTTGAGGTTTTCAAGCTTCGTGATCTGTTGCTGGACACTGACAAGTGTGTCTACAATACCAGGCAGGCGAGATTCTAAAGATTCTTGTACATTTGTCAAATCACTTTGCACTGCTGCTATTGTACCCTCAAGATGGGTTATGGTACTTTGAATTTTTCCAAAATCTTCATATGTTTCAAGTTGCAGCTTAATGTTGGCAACACTCCGAGTTATTGCACTCAAAGCATCAGAAGATGGCAAGTTGTTCATAAAATTTTCAAGTGTCTCAATTTTTTCTTTAACCTCGGCTATGGCATTGTTCAGAGAGTCCAGATTAGGTATCTGGAGTGATTGAATCTGTCCTTTTAGAGTGGAAATCACTAGATCAAAATCTTCTTGTGATTTTATGCGTTTGACAATTGTTTGGAGCTGTGCCTGGACATTATTTATCTGCTCTTCCAATTGCTGTTTCAATTGCTCAGAGTTGGTGGCCTGGGTCTTAAATTTGGCTTGAAGAGCTGCTACAACTTCTTCTAAACTTTGAAAATTATCCAATGTTGCCAGGTCAGTATGTTTCTGAAGCAGCACTTTGAGTTCTGAATCAATTTTAAGAAGAGGGTCCTTGCATTGTGATTGTAAATTTGTAATTTGTAGTTGAAGACTGGCATTGAGTGTGGTTTGTAAAGCTTGAAAATCACTTCTTAATTTCTTGACTCTGACATCAAGCATCAGAATCTCATCACTGTGATCTTCATGCCTTGTATGGCCAAATATATCATTAGGCATTTTTGTTTTAGTGGTTATTTATTATTGAATATCTAATTCTTAATTGTATAAAAAAAGGTATAAGCTTGTCATAGGATCCAGGGACCTCAATATATAAGCAGTCACCAGCAGAAACAGTATATACAGTGCCAGAAATCATGTTTGAGTGCTTAATTCTATAAATATTTCTCCCTACTGAAATCTTGACATTACCCTCAGGGGTTGTAATAAATTGCAATTGACCACCTACAGGTAATTGGTAATGATTTAAATTATTGTTAAATATGTACAATGTTTTACCTGTTTCATCATCAACATCTGTAAGTATGCTGTTCAGATGAAAAATTAACAAAGCACTTAGTTTAGATATCATATCAGAAGAGGGTTGTGGTGTTGGCAGGTCCATAATAGCCTGTTTTTTGAACCCAAATAAGTTCATAGGCATGTTTATTTATTTCAAATCATGCTCTGTAATTGGGCATTGATTACCACTTTTCAAATCACAATGACCCCATGGTAGAGTATGTATGCCACATGACAAAATGCATCTCTTATCATCATGTGGGTCTAGAGCCACTTTTCTTACAATATTTGTAGTCAACAAGTGATCCACACTCTGAATTCTGGATTCTGATGTTCAGATTGTGCTACATGATTTGAGACAATTTTTGTAATCTTCAAATTCAAGCTCTTTGTCTACAGTCACTCTGCCAATGCCCTTGGCCTTTTTGGCAACAGCGCCACTACATGTTTCAAAGCTGTACATCTTGGCTCTTAACCCAGCAAATGCCACAATAACATCACCAAGTGTCTCATCTTTTAACTTGCCAGGCACCTTTTTGTTGTGGTGTTTAATTTTTGAATGTTCAGTGGTATCAAAATATTTAAACAATTCAGGCTGTGCTTTATCTTGATAAACATCTTCTGTTTGAATATCAAGAACCAAACTATCTTTGTCCATGTACATCAGTTTTACACGATCCTTATAAAAAGGCTTCAACACATTATAAAACAATTTTAACATGTGTAATTTGGCCAATTCCAATATCACAGCCCCTACATAAATAGGCTTATCAAACTTAATCTTTGTTTTTTTCATGTTGAAAAATGCCATATTTTCTTCATAAATTCTTCTGTAATTGAAGTTGGGCTTTGCTATCAATTTTTTTGCTCCGGCTGGGGTCAGTAATTATTTTAACATCAATATGTTTTCTGACATTTTCAATTGTTTTGCCATACACTGAATTGACCATCAATTTAAACAAGGTCTTATCAAATTGGCTCATTGCAGATGTTCGAAGCTCTGTGTTTGTATCAATATATGGCTTCAACCATCTTGAGTGCCTGAACCTCAAAACTTTTCCAACTTTGGTCACTTGAACACCATGATTCATCAGGAACTGGAGTTTTTTGTAATATATGACATAATCCTGTTTTGGCTCCAGAGTCATCATCAATTTCTTCTGTTTAGAGCCAGGTGAGCACTCAACCTCAGGAATTGGGGGCACATCAGAAAATGTGTTGTGTAAATTATCTGGAATTGTCAGATCAACCTCTAAGAACAGGCCATAGTTACTATCATCAAAATTATTAAGATCTTCAATATTGAAATCTTCAACCCACTCAAGCCCTGCATATGGCAGTTTTTTCATCATGGCATAACCATAGAGACTGTTGGCATCTACATACAGTATATAATTTGATGGCAGTGCTGGATCATAATCAGGAATATATTTGTTATTTGCTCTGGCATATCTCTGAGAACATTGCACCATGCCTCCTCTTATACATTGTTCCATAAACAGATACATATCTTGATCCTGGATCAGATCCAACTGCATTTTAGTGTTTTAGCCCGGAGCACTGTAAAAATACATTGGATCCAGCTTATAATTTTCCATGGAAGATTTTCTGAATGCCTGCAGTATATCAGCTAAGAGGGTCACATCAAGTTTTAAATAAGCCTTGTGATAATCACCAAATGTCTGGCATTATAAATTGTTCCACATCAACTGGGCATGGTGATAGTCTTCATCAGTGATTCCAGATCCTCTGATTTTGCTGTGAAACTCTTGTTGTGGTGGCAGAGAACACTAATCACATTTAGAAATATCTGTAACATAATCATATGGATATACACCCTTCCGCCTAATTAATTTCAGGTCCTGATTTGGAAACAAAGCACATGTGATTTTGAATTGATCATCAGATAATTGACTGGCCAGTGTAGCCAGGCTAACAGACAGAATTCTGTATGAATCAAGAAATCTTAAGTGAATAGGAACACCATTAACTTTAATTATTTTGCTAATGGCAATATTCATTCATTCATTCATTCATTGTTTTCTGCCTAATTGGCAGGTTTTTCACTGCAATCTCCAGCTTTCCCTGTTCTCTGCCTTACGCTTCGTAATAGCATACGACCCAGTTAATTTAATATCATCCATAAGCTGATATCTCTTTCTTCCACAGACTTTTCTTCCTTCAACCATTCCCTCCAAGGTATCTCTTAGCAGGCAGTTTCTTCTTAGACAGTGTCCTAACCAGTTTCTTTTTCTCTTCTTGATAGTCTCCAGTATAGATCTTTTTTCACCAACTCTTTTCAGTACGGCTTCGTTTCTTACCTTGTCTGTCCATTTTACACGCTCCATTTTTCGCCATGTCCACATTTCAAAAGCTTCGAGTCGTTTCTCTTCATTTCTTCTCAACGTCCATGTTTCTGCACCATATAGTGCTACACTCCACACAAAACATTTCACTAATCTCTTCCTTAGACCTATGTCCATGGGTCCACAAAAAACATTTTTTCTTCTGTTAAAAGCTTCTTTTGCTATTGCGATTCTCATTTTCACTTCTTGGTTGCAGCTCATGTCACTGCTTATAGTGCATCCGAGGTACTTGAAGCTATCCACTTTCAGGGTTTCTTTAACTGTTTGCTCTTACATTAATATTCCTTGGTTTCCGTCCTATGACCATTGCCTTTGCCTTGTTTACATTAATCTTCATCCCATACTGCTCACATCTGCTGTTTAACTCTTCTAACATACTATTTATGGTTATTTCATCCTCAGCGAATAATGCCATGTCATCAGCAAATCTTATGCAGTTTATTCTTCTTCCTCCCAATTTGACACCTCCTGTGCCCTGGAAACAAGTTTTCACTATATCTTCTAAATAGATATTAAACAAAGTAGGCGATAGGCAGCATCCTTGTCGTACTCCTCTTCCAATTTCACAGCCTTCTGTCATTTCATCTCCTGTTCTCACTTTAACTCGTTGATTCATGTATAAGTTGCTTAGAAGTCTTCTCTCTTTCCAATCTACACCAACTTTCTTCAGAATTTCTAAAAGTTTAACCCAATTCACTCTATCAAAGGCTTTCTCCAGGTCTACAAATACTACAAACACCTCCTTTCCTTTCTCTAAATATCTTTCCCCAATGGTCCTCAGTAAACCAATTGCATCCCTTGTACCTCTTCCTTTCCTGAAACCAAACTGTTCTTCCTCTAACTCGCCACTGACCTTCGAGTATAGGCGTCTGTTCAGAATTCTTAGAATAATTTTTGCTGAGTGAGATATCAAGCTGATTGTCCTGTACTCAGAACATTTTCTGGCAGCTTTTCTTCTGCAGAGGTACCAAAACAGTCTCCGTGAAATCTTGTGGCCAATCCCCTTTCTCATAGATTTCATTGCATAAGTGCAGTATTTCTCTTTTTCCATCTTCCAGGCATTTGATAAGTTCAACAGGAATTTCATCAGTGCCCGTTTCTTTCCCATTCCTCATTTCTTTGAGTGCTTGCTCAAATTCTTCATTCAAGATATAGTATCCTTTCTCATCATCAGGCACGTCGTCTTCATTTTCTACATTCAGACTGTCTGGGCGATTCTCTTTCTGGTAGAGCTCTTCAACGTACTTTCCCCACACATTCGATATTCCTTTTTTGTCTGTGATTTCACATCCTTCCTCGTCTTCTATCATCCACATTGTTTTCCATTTCTTCTTTTGGAAGCCCAAGCAGTATACTTCACGATACATCAAGTCATACCTTCCTCTTTTTTCCAGTTCTTCAATTTCTTCACATTTTTGTTTCATCCATTGTTCTTTTGCCCTGTCAGTTTCTCTTCTTAGCTGGTTATTCAGTATCTTGTAATTATGTCTTCCCTCTTCTGTATTTACATTCTTCCATTTTCTCCGTTCTTCAATTTTTTCCAGCATACTTTCAGTAATCCATGGTTTCTTTGCACTTTTCCTTTCCCTGTAGCCTATTGTTTCATCCACTGTCTTCTGTAAGCAGCTTTTTATTCCATCCCACATCTCATCCTTGTTGTTACAACTAGCTTTAAACTTATTATAGTTTCCTTGGAAATGTTCTGCAAATTCTTGTCTTTCGTCTTCTTCCCTTAGCTTCTCTAAATGGGGTTTCTTGCTGACCTGGTTTTGGGTTATCTTCTTCAATGTAAGATTGATTTCTCCTATTAGCAAGATGTAGTCTGAATTAATGTCAGCTCCTGGCAATGTCTTCGCATTTTTCAAACAATTTCGAAATCTTCCTTGTACCAGTATGTAATCTATCTGGTATCTTTTACAATCTCTTGGACATATCCAGGTGTAACTCCTTCTCTTATGTTGCTGGAACAGTGTGTTTCCAACAATTAGGGAGTTTCTTTTACAGAAATTTACCAGGCTTTCCCCTCTCTCATTTCTCTCGCCTAATCCATATCTTCCTACTGTACTTCCATCCTGCCTTTCTCCTACTACAGCATTCCAATCACCCATTACGATAATGCACGATCCCCTTCTCTCTTTTTCCATCAATTCCTCTATCTTCTCATAGTTTTCCTCCACTTCTTCTTCTGACAACCCACTATGTGGCATATACACTTGAATTAACACTAAGTCTTTCTTCTTTCCTTGAAGTTTCACCATTATAATCCTGTCATCCACATAACGCACTGCTATAACTTTATGTTTCACACGTGGTCCTAGCACTATTCCCACACCACGATTTCCTTGTTGATCACCTCCAGAATAAAATGGCAATATATTTCTCATTATTTTCAGCTAAAATATTTAAATTCTGCTTGTCAAACCCCTCATACCTGATCAAATGATGAAAATCATAATTGGATGCACCATGGCAAAATATGGGGACAAATTTTGGTCTCTGGATCTTAATATTACAGCTATTACACAGGGCCATTAAGAATTTACCATCTGTATGAGAATGGTGATGTACCTTGATATTTGTATCTGAAAATTCAGAATCACATACAGGGCATTTTTCTGCATTGTTGAAATCTTCAATCTGTTCCTCTGTTAAAGGCAACATGGGTTTTGATTTTAATAAGACATTAGATGCTATGTCATGGCAATCATTTTCTATTCTATCTGCAAATTTTTTGATGGCATCTGCTCCCATGTATAAATCTTCTTTACTAACAACCCCATCCTGTACAACCACATAATAAAAATTAGAAGGTTCATGTAGCTGGTATGATGTAATTGAAGATTCATCAGGATCTGGACTACAGAATGCAAGAGGTTTGAGATTTGATTCAAAATCACAGACTAGATATGCTGGGTGTTCTAACAAGGCTTCAAATTTTTTTGAATTTGGCATTTTCACTTGGATTAGGCATCACCATATGAACAGGTTTATGGTTGCCACAGTATTTCAGATGCTCAATTAACTTGTTTTTAGCAATTTCTGCATTCTCTTCACAAACACCATTCACCATTTTTCTACCATCAAATACAGACAAACATCTTCTGCACAACTTGAATATTCTATGAGTTTTGTCTAGTTGTGTTCTGACTAAAGCTTCAAGATTATGTATCAGAGTATAATGGCGTGTATCATCCCTTTCAATTAAGAGCAGATCAATCGGAACAGCAGAATCATCATCAAATGTACTGATTCTGAGAGGAGCTATCAAGCAATTGCCACGGCCAGTAGAACAAATAAATACATTAATAAATAATTGTTTACCATTGATATTCCTGGCCTTTTTTTCAAATTTATCAATATTCTGAACAGACATTGGATATTCTAAACCCTCCATTGCCTCATCAAAATCATTTTCATGTTGTTTATAATAAGTTATTCTCTCAGGATTTCTTGAAACTGGATACAAAGCAGCTAAAATACACCACAGAAAGCATTTCTCATCATTATTTTTTATGTTAACCACGGCTGTTTTGTTTTTGATATTGGCAGGTAATGGCAGATATGTAGATCCTTGTAATGGGCTGAATTCAGAAATATTAACATATAACTTGTGTGAAGATCCGCATAGGCTCCATCCTGATTCTTTTGCAGCAAATTCAGAGTGTTTAATATTCAATTGATCTATCAAACTGCTTATTATTTTGTCTGAATTTGCATTTGAATATACAGCTACAGTTTCTGTTATGTGGGGCTGTGTAAATTTTGTGCCATTTGGCTTCTTATATTGTGTAAACAATTTGAGGGACAGCTTATAAGAGCCATTTTGTGCATTTAGAATTGCCTGCACATCTGGATTTATACTGTTCAAAAAATTCTTAATGTCACATCTTGGCTCTGATACAAAACGGTGATCCCTTAATTGGCCGTTAAAACTGCTATGGATGGGTTCATAGCATGGCTGCTTTGCTGGTCCAGCATTAACAGGTGTTTCATGCTTCCTTTTCAGACCAGATGTAGATGGTTGTGGGGGCAATGTTGATGACTGTGCAGAACAAGTACCTTTATGTTTATATGTGACATATTCCAGATTATATTTTCTATGGCATTTAGGGCATATTTTTGTGGGAGTTCTGCATTTGTCTGGATTACAATTCCTTTGATGCCTGGCCCAATTGGGGCTGGTTATATTCTTATTGCAATGATTACAATATTTTTGATTTGGCATTTTTTTTGTTGTTTATTATATAAGATTTCCTGGGGTCCAAATCAAAATTCTATGCTTAATAAAAAATATCAGTTGGGTTCAGCAGTGTGTTTTGTATACCTAGTGTGTGTATATGTGTGTGTATGTGTGTTAATATTTTTGGCTTTGGTATTTATATAAAATTTCTTGGGGTTCAAATCAAAACTCTATACTTAATAAACCTATGACAGGTTGTACAGGATAGCCTACATGCACAAAGATAGAATAAGTATTGATCCACTGAAGCACTGACCTTTCTCAATTGCATGTCTGCACAGGCATGTCGTGATGTGCATGGAAAGGCTTTGACCTAATACCATGTGTCATGTATTGATCTTGTATAACAAACTAGGGCAAATATAAACCCTTTGTTCAATATATTAGAATATTCTATATATTGAATCAAACAAAGCTATAATTCAATTTATACAAATCTGCGATATTTAAAAAAAAATAAGAGGAGCAATGCAACAACACATCTGTACTCCTCAGCCACTCTCACAATACTAACTGATGTGTAGTGCAAAAGCTCTTGCATCATAATTTGTTGCACAATGCAAAAGCTCTTGCATCATAATTTGTTGCACAATGCAAAAACTCTTGCATCATAATTTGTTGCATAAAACAAAAGCTCTTCCATCATAATTTGATGCATAACATGATGCTAGGGCTTAGTTTTAGGTGTGGGCAAAAAAAATATCAAGAGGGGCATATTTTTAACAAGCTTATGGACAACAATCTGACAGAAGTGCCTTTTGTAAGTGTGGACAAATCAATCTGAGGGGGCTCATCATTTCACAGGAACTTCCCGAGGGCATTTTTACAAAAATCTTGGATTAGACGGAGTACCACACTTGAGCAAAAGGCTCATATGGGCATGTTGAGCAAGTTTTAAGTGTAGCCAAATCTGCCTGAGGGGGGTTCATCATTTCTCGCACTGGTTGTATCACAAATCATACTACTGATCCGAGTATGAATTGGATCTAGAAGACGATGCTACAGGGTGATCAAAAAGAGACGCAACGTGAAATCGATTTATTGTACAATATTTACAATAAGTGCTTTAAGTGTTCATCATTGTGAGATTCACACAATTGAATATGGCGAATTATGTTTATAAAGACAATTCTTAACATTTGCTGTGAAATTGCATCAACACAGTCTTGAATATGTCCATGCAATTCTGGAATAGTGTGGGGATGTGTTACGTAGGCAACATCTTTGAGGTAATCCCACAAGAAAATATCTTGTGATGATAAATCTGGAGATCGAGTTGGCCACGACCCCTGAGAGATTACTTGCCCATGAAAACAGTGTACCAAATGCGCCATTGCGTTGTTGGCGATATGAGCTGTAGGCACTATCCTGTTCAAACCACGTATGTTGTAACCTCTCTGCCTGTTCAGTGTCAAAAAACTCTCACACCATCAAATTTACCTAATCATCTATTTATGCAGCTTATAGCCTCAATTAATGGAGTTTTCACTTTTATTCACCACCTAACAAGAAAAATGTATTAAAAATAATAACCAACTGCATTTCCCCATAAGGTTGTGTCTCTTTCTGATCACTGTGTATAACCAGAAATTGTTCATATATTTTTTTTTAATTCGTGATCGTTAAAGTGGTTTCATTGTTATTACCATATTTTTGTGAAACACTAATATGAGTTTAGAGCGTATAGCACGAGCATACACATGTCTAGAAGCAATGAAAAGTAGAACACAAAATATGGCTTGACAAAGGTGTTTGTTTCTTTATCACGTAACACAGTGGTACTCAAACTTTTTTCTCGTGTGAACACTTTAATTTTCATTTATTTTTCCAGTTATTGAAAAAGGTAAAACTAACTAACTAACTCCCTAGCCTTCTTAAACCCAAAGGTTTATGGCTGCAGCAACACAGGCCTTCCATCTTTCCCTATCTTGAGCAAGTTCTATATACTCTTTTCCATCCCTACCGATTTCCCTTAGGTCCATCTCAACGTTGCCCCTCCATCTTCGTCTTGGCCTTCCTACAGGTCTCTTACCATCAGGTTTCCCAACAAGAATCCTGTAAACTCCTCTTTCCTCTCCCATTCGTGCCACATGGCCTGCCCACCTAACTGAAGCACAAAACAAAATCTGTAAACAAAGTGTAAAGTACGGTTTTGGAGTTTTTATTGTAAATCCTCAGAGCTTCTAGTGAGAAGAGTGTGCCTCCATAGTCTGACACAGTTTCTTGATGTCTGGTTGTGTACTTGGAACTTTCAAACGGAGTTTCAGCTTCAAATTTAGTCTATTTTGGTACTTGTTTTCTTTTTAGGAACACCATGTATGAAAAACCCCTTTCCGAGCTCATTGCATTCTCCCGTCAAGTAGTTTATGTACCCCTGGGGGTAAGCATACCACATTTTGAGAACCACTGACTCAATGTATTTAATGTGGTTAGTATGTATAAGTACAGAACAAAATGGAAAATTCATTCTCATTCTACAATTTTTTGTATCTTATTTCAGTTGCAATTCTCTTTCAAACATTCTTTACTAAGGTGTATATTTGTGGAATTATTCTTACTACTTTCTTCTACCTTTAAGGGCCTACACGAACACCATAACCAGAACAAGCAATGTTATACAATTTAAAACGGGATACAATGGTCATGCTTCAGGCATCATTTCAGATCCACAACGGACACTGAAGGTAATAAATATCTGCTTAGATATCTTTTCAAAAACGTTTTGTGTTTCTGAATATTTCACTGGAATAGAAATTTCGACACATATTCTAAGACGTTCTTCCAAATTCGATTCTTACATAAATTTCTCGTTGAAGATAACTGTGTCCAAATCCTAAACATGTATGTATATGTTTGTCAAAATAGTTCAACACCATTTATGAGGTATGGAAATGAGCGATATATAATAATTAACACCAAAGTATTCTCCAGAAATGATGTGTATTCTATGGACATTGGTTTTTATAAGATATTTGAACTATGCGTGTTATGGTGAATTTGAAATGAAATAATATAATTGGCTGCACACCTGATTATGAAGGCATATTCAAAAAGTTATATGTGTAAGAAAATGATGCGGGTAAATACTATTCTTATTTCAGAACTAGAAAATATAGAAAAGTAAGTGGTAGCTCCCATCCAGATGAGGCATGTATCTGAAACGCAACTCTTGTTCTCTTCGATAATTAACTCCCATGGTGGAGTGGTTAGCACATCGCGCTACGAAGCTAGTGGTCCCGGCTTCGAATCCCGGCCTGGGCATGGGTGTTTGTGAGTGTCCATTCATCAATTTCATCATATCATCACTCATTCCCATCTTTGCAAATTAGCCAAAAGTGGCACAAAAAGCGAAGTAAAATAAAGCAAATGCACCACCATCTTTTCGATAATGAATGAAAGAGTTAACATTTTTGCATTGATACATGTGGCCATGTTTAATAATTTGAAAATATGAAGCAAATATGACAAACAGTGAATTCCATAGTAAATGATTTTCAACATTAATCTACAGGAAATTATCTGGTTTCTTTCCTTACCATCCTATCGCATGTCACCAGTTGTTTCTTACCATACCATCTTCATTTTAAATTGTCATGTTATTTCTCTGCAGTAATTGAATGGGTAGTTGGAGTTGAATTGGAGTGGCTAGTACTACGCAGAGAGACACTTTTTCTGAGTGGAGTAAAAAAGGACTTCTTGCAGTCGCTTTTACAGTCCATGATAAGTTGACGGGGAAGTGGAAATATATCTACAATTAAAATGAGTAAAATAAACAGACAGTACACACTATTTAAATGCTAGAATGGAAGCTAGGGAAAGGAGGAATTATCCATATTTGATGAAAATGAATCAATATTATAACACCATTAAGCATTTTTTCCATGATAGCCAAAAATCCGATATGCTGACAAAGTCAGAATTTATTTTATTTTAAACCATAAACTAAACATTACGTTTCAACCTTCTAGCAAGGTCTTCTTCAGACTCTGTACCAAGTACAAATGAAATAAGGTACAAAACAAGAAGAAACATATACACAAAAATCACTATCAAGAAGACCTTGCTAGAATGTTGAAACGTAACGTTTAGTTTATCTTTTAGAATAAAATAAATTCTGCCTTGGTCAGCATATTGAATTTTTGGTTATCAATATAGTATCTATAATAGGCTGTTAATTCTCAAACTGGGAAGTTATGATACACTGGAGAAAAATTAGATTAGTATTTTAGTGAATATATGTAGGATTATATTTACGTAAATACCATAATTACAAAACCGGATATCAATATGTAGTAATCAAAATTTTTCAAAAGTCTGAAGAAATTATTATTATTAAATATAGTTGTCCTATATAATCACAACATAAATATGATTACATTTAATATATATACATACATATATATAATATTATTGAGCAATAAGCTGAACATGAAGGTTAAAACTGAGAATTTTCTGTGGCTAATAAAATTTTCTAAAGTAAAGTTTCTTTTCATTTCCGATTAGCCATTAGTGCGATATTAATATAATTAAATACAAAACTAGGTGTGTTCGTTAACAAACTATAATTTAATCTAGCAAAGTGGTAATTTGTCATCTTTACTTTTCATTGAATTTTGAAGCTGTAATAAATTTACATGATTTCATTTTCACATCATAATTTCATTCTATACTTTAACAAACAGTGCAAATTAAGTATTTTTGACTGAAATGTTTGAACACGAATTTATGTAGGTAATACTATTTAGAATATTATTTGATTAGTTTGGACATTTTTAATTATGCCAAAAACATTTTAAAGGTCAGGGAAAATCTGATAACTTTCTCAAGTAGAAGCACCAGCGTGTTATAAACTCGTAATAAACAGTATTTTTAACAGTTGGGCTGAAAAGTTCGTAGGCTAACATAGTAAAAAATATTTTTTTGACAAAATTCGATTTTATTATTCAATATAGTTGCCTTCGAGGGCGATACAACGATTATAGCGGTCATACAATTTTTCGATGCCATTTTTATAGTACGATTTCTCTTTAGCCTCAAAATAGGCCTCAGTTTCGGCGATTACCTCTTCATCAGTGCTAAATTTCTTTCCAGCGAGCATTCTTTTAAGGTCTGCAAACAGGAAAAAGTCACTGGGGGCCAGATCTGGAGAATATGGTGGATGGGGAAGCAATTTTATTACGGTTGAATATCGCTAAACATTGCTCCGAATCATCAAAACGTTGTTGCTTTTGATCGATTGTGAGCACGCGCGGCACCCATTTTGCACACAGCTTTCGCATGTTCAAATATTCATGCACAATATGTCCAACACGTTCCTTTGATATTTTTAAAGTCTCAGCTATCTCGATCAACTTCATTTTACGATCATTTAAAATTATTTTGTGGACTTTTTTGATGTTTTCGTCGGTAACAGCCTCTTTGGGGCGTCCACTGCGTGCATCGTCTTCGATGCTCATTTCGCCTCGTTTAAATTTAGCAAACCACTTCTCAACGGTTGATTTTCCTGGTGCAGAGTCCGAATAATGCTTATCAAGCCAAGCCTTGGCTTCAACAGTATTTTTTTCGCCAAAAAGCAATGCTTTATTAACACACAAAATTCTTTTTTATCCATTTTTTCACAATAACAAAAGCTGCTTCACTCACAATGCTATATCTCTGGAACTAATTATCCGGCAGCTGTGAAATTTATACACGTATCTTTTGAAGGTTAGTACTAAGTAAAAATCCCATGGATTTAATTCTAGTAACGCCATCTATGAGTCAGCCTACGAACTTTTCAGCCCAACTGTTATCTGACCGAAGCCCTCAAGAACGCGGCGCCTAGGGCGGATGCCCTAAGGTCCCTCTCTAAGTCCTCTGTAGTAAATTGATACAAGTATACATTTTCAAATTGTTATGCTATGTGCATTATACTAGTCATGGAAAAAATACCTTCACCATAAAGCCACGATTGTACATTAAATATCTTCCAGATTTTTTTGCATACACCATTTGATTATCCAAAGACGACAGATCTCCTGGAACACATACAAGGTTACATGCATAAAACTTGGTACTACACAGTGGATGCAATAGTGAGCACGCCAGCAGTGAGAAATGTTCGTCCGGAACAAAGGAAATGCTACTTCAAAGATGAAAGAAAGCTGCTAGCCAGTAAATACTATTCTTACAAAGCTTGCCAGATGGACCAGGAATTAAATATGAACTTAAAATACTGTGGTTGTGCACCTCATTTTTACAAACGTGAAGGTAAGTACTCATCTTTCATGGGTTTCGAAGCGGCGTGCGGAGCGTACTAAAAGAGCGCTCCGGAGCGACTCCGAAGCGTCGCTTCTACTCCGCTCATCGCTCTGAAGCGGAGAGTGGTACGACAGCATTCCGCTCCGGAGCGGAGTGGTTCGGCTTTTTATGACACACGCTCCGATCCGGAGCGGATCCTGAAACAACAGCACTCCGCTCCGGAGCTTGGTGCTTTTGACAGCGCGCTCTGATCCGGTTAAGAGGTTTTTATACACGAATGTTGTAATGCAAGTATGAATAATGGGAATGTGCAGTACATTAAAGCCGACTTCCGTGACGGAGTGGTTATAGTGGAAGCACATGCAAAAGAGCCTACACTCCTGTGCATCGTACTCTAGTGGTTTGTCTGTTTGGAAGGAAGGGACAGAGTGTAGCATGCTTCCTTATGGCCCTAGTGGAACGGGTGAAGGGGGAGGTGCGCGGGTACTTTGGGCCGAATCGTTTTTCTTTGTGGTCGCTCTACAGCACAGCACCCTACCACCGTGGGGTGGTTCATATCCCGGCACAGGCTTGTACAATCTTTCCGTGTGTCCCTTCATCAATTTAATCATAACATCGCTCATCCCCTTCTTCGCGAGTAGCCAAAAGCGACAAAGAAGATAAGTAAAATGAACTAAATCAATCAATCAATCATACACATTAAACATAGGTAAAACAATAAACACAGAGAAAAATGTTTGTTTGGATTAACCAAAAAAATGGTTGTAGTGAACAAAACGTTTGTTTAAATAGGCATCAACCGCACAATTGTTCACCATTACCAAAAGATTTGGTCAAGTTCTATTTGTTTGTCCTAAACAATTTTTTGGTTACCAAAACCAAATATTATTTTGGTAAATGTAACAAAATGTAGCCCATTTGTTTAGAAAAACCAAATAATTTAGTCAAATTTACCAAACGATTTGTTAAATAATTTATTCATAATTACTTATGTTATTATATGGCTAATTTTAGCTAGTGTGGATAGTTTGTAGAAACTAACTGATCTCAAAATACACATTTGGAATGGAAAATTCACGTGAACTAACCAATTTTCGAGCGTTTGTTTTTTCTGGGCACACTTACCTTCTACTTATACAGTCCAGAATCAAAAGGTTGCTCATGGGAGATTCAATTTTATTCACTGCAGTATATTTTCTTCTTTAATTTGTAGCTTTGATGTTCACATATCTTTCGAAAAATGTTAAAGCAAAATTTTTCACTATGATTATGATCAAACGTACCATTATTTGTAGTACAGAAACTTATGTTTCTTGTACACATTTTGACAGAATCATCTAGCGGCCGGTGTAGGAAACTCAGTATAAAGTAAGTATATTCTGAACTTTTTTTCAGAATATTAGGTTACACAGCAACATATAGACTCGCTTCGAGTAATTACCTATCTACATCAGTTTCAATTTTCGACAAGGGACTTTCATGCCACACTCGACGAAACTGGACAATCGTTATTTCAAATTCGATAGCACGCTCACGCACATATAGTAAATTTAACCAAACGTTTTGTTTCTCTTTACTTACATATGTATCATTTTGTTTACGAGTACCATATTTTGTCTGACCAAATTTTTTGGTTTTCTTAAACAAAAATATTTAGTAATTACAAGCAACATTTGGACATCGGAAACAAAAAGCATAACCAAACAGCTCAACCAAACTTTTTTGGTAATTCCAAACAAACCAGTTTTTTTCTGTGAAGAATGCTGTTTTGGCTCAATAGAGAGAGAGCTATAATAGTACGTAAATTCTTCATTTGATATCAGTTGAAATATGAATTACGTAAATAGTATTTCTGTATTGAGATGTACTATTTTGTATTGTGGCTCTTAGATATATAGTTTGAATGTTATGTGTTGAATGGGTTACGAATCATTTCAAGCAATCGGCTTCCCTGCTTTGCGGAGTTGTCCGACCCACCTCACCCATACAACAGCTTCGTTTTGTGCCGTATTCCGTGTTCAGTAGCGTACGCAGGATTTCATTAAGGGGGGTGTTATTTCTAGAACTTTTTTCCAAATTCACATTACCATTGTTTTATTATACTTTAATTAAATAATAATAATTACAATTAATAATACTTATAATTAATAAATTAGCTGAATTAAACAATAATACTACAAATACCACTACTACTACTATTAAGTAATAGAGATCTACATAAATATAGTATTTATGAAAACAATAGAACGAAATTACTTTCTAGTCATTCGATTTTTATCAAATCCTGGGAGCATTATTTGTTTCTTTGTTACGAAATAATTGTCTGGTCAACGAGGTGAGACATTTCAAGGGTGAAGAAGATCCTTAAATACAAGAAAATATATTAAAATAAATTGAAATAATCAAAGTATGGAACTCATCTGGTTGGCCGCGGTGGCTCAGTCGGTAACGCGTCTGACTACCATGCTCAAGGTCCCGGGTTCGATCCCCGGCCTGTTCAAATCCGGGAACTTTTCTAACGATGGAAGCGGCCCCGGCGCCCACCCAGCGTCGAATAACATGGGTACCTGGGGGAAACCCTGGGGGGTAAAGGCGGTCAGGGGCGTGATGCTGATCACATCACCCCCACTCACGACCGGATCAAGAAAGTGTGGGGCGTTACCCCCACACCCCCTATACGCCTTCATGGCGTGGTGCTAAGCACAGGGGAGCACTTTACCTTTATGGAACTCATCTGGTCGGTAGAGCGTCTGACAAGTGACAATCACGCGGGAGATCCGGATTCGATTCCCGAAATTAGTTGTAATTTTTCCGGATTTTCCCCCGCATAAATGTCGCCGATAATTCACATCTGGATTATCTCGCTGTTCTTACCAACAAAACATTTTACAATAGTTAAGCTTATTGTCTTTTTAATAATTGTCTAGTCAACAAGGTGCGACATTTTAAAGACAGACATTCGAACGATATGTGGTAAACAATATAATGGGAAGGCGAATTAGTGACTGTATTCTTGTCCGCCTAGCCTTTGTCTATACATTAGCCTCTTACAACGTACCAATAACTTTATTTAGTTAATTCTCATTGTTCACACACACAAAAATACATGTTCGTTGAACACTAGCGTACGTAGAGGGATGGCCGATGGTGTTTCAGCCCAGTAGTATCCATCCCCGCCAGTGGCTGTCGCTATTTAATATTCGCAATTCATTTGCACGGGTGTTAATTAATTTGCACGTACTTAGAACTAATTTGCATGTACTTAGAATTTATTTGCAAGTACTTAGAATACTTTACATTTATGTATTTGCATGTTTATAACTTTTTATGAATATATAATTATTTATTTTATGAAAAATATGTATATAGAAGGTGATTAGAGGTACTAAACGCTATGCATAAGGTTTTATATTCATTACTGCAAAGTATGTAATGTATGAAACTATAATATTAATGTTTATAGTATTGAAAATAAGTTTTCTATGTTTTTTGAACCGCTATGAACGGTGGTAATGGGTGTAGGTACAGGTTCAATTACGATTGGGGACGGTCCCGGTACTCGAACCCTCGATATGTAATATTATTAATTAGTACTATGTAATAATGTATGTTATTATTGTATGAAAGACGATGGTACGACACGCCAGACAGAATACGGTCTCAGAATCTCGACTCCGCTCTGATCCCAGACAGAGAGAATGAATTAATATTCAGCGCAGGTAGAGGAGAAAGGAATTTAGGGAGTGTGCGTTCAAGGTCAAATGACGTCACAACGTCAGGACAAAGAACGAACCTGATTGACCAATCAGAGAACGCGTCGGTAGGTTATCAGAACCAGTTTTCCCAAGGTCAACTAGTACGCAAGAACAGGGGAAAGCTATGCAATACTGTAGGGCAGGGGAGGGATTGATCCAGACAACAAAGGATGTCTGAAGTTATGCGTCGCTTGTAGAACCGGTTTCAGCCGCCAATTAATATTCCGCTCAGGGTTGCCCCAAGGCACAGGACGCTTTAGCGCAGGGTTTTCTTTATCTGTACTAAGAAGAAGGGAGAGCTATCAGGGACGGGGCCTACAGTTTTCACCATTTGCTTTTATCACGGGGTAACGAACCTAGGACCCTTTGATTATTGATTTAGGTAGTAAATGTATGTTACTGTGTGCTATTTAACTTAATTTTGAGTTTATTTTTTACCAAACTTTGACTTTATGTCAAATCTTTTACAAGTTTTTATGTATTTTTACAAAAATAACACTATTTATACTATTCAGTAAACATTTTTTATAAAATTTTGGACTCACAAAGATATTTTTACAACTTTTTAATTTATTATTTTACAAGTTTTTATGTATTTTTACAAAAATAACACTATTTATACTATTCAGGAAACATTTTTTATTAAATTTTGGACTTACAAAGATATTTTTACAACTTTTTAACTTATTATTTTACAATTTTATACCTATTTTTAACCTAAATAACACTATTTATACTATTCAGGAAACATTTTTTATTAAATTTTGGACTTTCAAAGATATTTTTACAACTTTTTAATTTATTATTTTACAATTTTATACCTATTTTTAACCTAAATAACACTATTTATACTATTCAGGCAACATTTTTCATTAAATCTTGGACACACAAAGTGTGTCTTGTCAACTTTTAACTTATTATTTTACCAAAATAATACAATTTCATCTGTTCAGGAAAGACTTTTAGTTGCTTTTTCGACACATAAAGGGTGTGTTCTCAACTTTTATATGTTTATTTCACAAATTTATACCTATTTGTAAAAAAATAACACTATTTATACTATTCAGGCAACATTTTTTCATTAAATTTTGGATTCACAAAGACATTTTTTTCAACTTTTAACTTATTATTTTACAACTTTATGTTAATGTTTTATCAAAATAACACTATTTATACTATTCAGGCAACATTTTTTATTAAATTTTGGACTCACAAAGATATTTTTACAACTTTTTTAATTTATTATTTTACAATTTTATACCTATTTTTACCAAAATAATACAATTCAATCTGTTCAGGAAAGACTTTTAGTTATATTTTCGACACACAAACTGTGTGTTCTCAACTTCTATGTGTTTATTTCACAAGTTTAGGCTTATTATTACCAAAATAATACAATTCAATCTGTTCAGGAAAGACTTTTAGTTACATTTTCGACACACAAAGTGTGTGTTCTCAACTTCTCTCTGTTTATTTCACAAGTTTAGGCTTATTATTACCAAAAGAACACAATTCAATCTGTTCAGGAAAGACTTTTATTTATATTTTCGACACACAAAGTGTGTGTTCTCAACTTTTATTTGTTTATTTCACAAGTTTAGCCTAATATTTACTCAAATAACACGATTTGAATGTGTTTTTTTTATTACATTTTGGACTCTCAAAGACACACACACACACACACACACACACACACAGAGAGAGAGAGAGAGAGAGAGAGAGAGAGAGAGAGAGAGATTTTTTCCAAGTTTACAGGATTATTCTCTAGTTTACTCAAAAAACACAATTTAGATGTGTTTTGAATTATATTTTGGATGCAAAAGTATGTTTTGACAAGTTCTACCCTTTTATTTTACAAGTTTAGGCTTATTATTACTCAAATAACACAATTTAATCCAGTCAGGAAGGATTTGTTATTATATTTTGGATGCACAAAGAGAGGTTTTCAACTTTTTTATTGATTTTTTGCAGGGTATGTATTAATTTTTATTTATTTTGTTTTGTATCATATATACTTTTACAAATTTTTAACTTAGAGTTTAGTATTTATTTATTTTTTTCAAAAACACTAAAAGAAAGTACTTTTAGCTAAAATGTAAGCCACAGAATATATTATTATTATTATTATTATTATTATTATTATTATTATTATTATTATTATTAGGGTTTACTGATTTCCACTATGCTATTTTTGGTTCTGTATTTCTATATGTATTTATTTAGGGCATGTTACGCCTGCTACGTAGGAAAGTTTGTTTATTTTAGAATTTGCTGAGTATTTTGTTACTGTTGTACTAGGTAAAAGTTTTCTAAATATATCAGATAGGGCTCTGTATATTTTTGTTTTTGCTATTTTGGAGATGATGCGATGAGATCAGCACCACTCTTCATCTGCTTTTTTATTTTATGTACCCTAATATTATTTTGAGGCTTAGTGAATTCTAGAGCCTATTTATGCAGGAGAGAGGGCTTGAAAATTTTGATTTCAGATAACCCACAACTATTTGTCAGAGTATTTTAAAGGATATTTTATATTTATTATGTGCCACTAGAATATCAAAGCTTGCTTAATTTTTATGTCTGTAACGCTGTTATTGTATTTCTAGCTAAGGCTTACTGGATAAAGTACACGAAATGTTTATCATTTCAACTATTTGCTTTTATACGAAGCCAAATTTTTAGTGTAACGAAAATTATTGTGTGTCTATAAAGACTGAAATCCCTTTCCCGATGGGTCCATAACTGGACGCTTACGAACATTGTTCCTTTTATTTTAAAAAAATATAACCATTTATCAATATATTGACAATTCACAGGACAAGACGAAGTTCACAGACGACTGACTATATGGACCATAGGTCCACTTGCTAAATTTTTTTCTATGCTAGAAGAATAATTTAGCCTTATAGCCTTTTTCAAGGTATTTTAGAAGTATTACTGGGTTTTTTGGGTGCATCAACACTTGGGTTATTTCCATTTGGTTTATTATACGAGGCTACAATCACTATCTGAACACTGAAATCCTCAGATTGAAACTTAAAGCTTAGGCTGTAACTAGGGACTTAGTATGTATATAGACAATTTATAGGACAACACGAACCTTACAAAGGATTGTAGGTGACGTAGGACCAGACGCCAGAGCTTTGTTAATCTTCAAGAAGCATTTACAGCTAATATTACGAGGAAATGAGGTTGATTTTTACTGTTTCACAAGAATGCTATCTTTTATACACCCAATATTTGCTTTTTCAAGTAACTACATGTACCAGAAGTACTTACAGGCCAACCCTAACTAGACTTTGACTTATTCTATATCAGGTGCTAAATTTATAAAGAACTATGATTGTGTATATTTCTGAGGAAGTACGCAAAAGCAGATTACCCGATTAAAGTATCTGAAAAACAGATTTTTCTATGTAAGTATATTTTTATTGACTGGATTATTTAACAGATCAAACAGGAGGACTGCAAAATTCATTAAATGTAGTTGTATAGTATAGGTGCTTTCAGAGATATAAAAAAACAAATATAAGATTTCGCTTTTTTTGCTTCTGAGGCTAATCGCGACGCTAAGGGTAAATGGCGAGGAAATGTAACGGAGGAGAAACACTCCCAAAAGTTATGGGCTGCATGTAAGTTAATACCACAGAGATATTACAGTAGGTGTAGGTTCTACCACCAGAACTTTTCTATTATAATAATACTGGTTATGCTGTACTGTTAGCTAAAGATGCTGATATTTGAGAAACTTAAAAGCTTATTTGCAAAATTTTAGATAAATAATAATCTGTTAGACTGTAAACATATTTTATATCCATTCTGCTAAAGATCCGATGACAAAATTTAAAAATTGTAATCGCCCAGACAGGGACTCGAACCCTGGACAGATAGGTTAAAAGCCTAATGCTATACCAACTAAGCTATCTGGGCACAAGGTATTTTTTTCTTGAAAAGTTAGTTATGTTAAGAAATATATTGAAACATTTGAGAACACTTTTGGTCTGGTTCGACAGAGAAGGAGACAACATTTCCAAATTTTTACAGACTGGGTGTATTTGCCACTATAGAGGCCTTCACTATATGTAATTCGAAACGCTAAAGTTCAGCTAGCTTCCAAAATCCAAAATTGAGGTAAAGATTGTGTTTGGCGAGATTAACAAGTTACAATTATATCCAGTTACGGACAAATAAAGCTAAAACTCTCAGATTTACTGTACTAGCCAAGTTTTAGTAACATTTTCCTTCACTATAGTACTAATACCAAAGAAATAGGTATATTTTATTTATAATTTGACAAAATGTACTAGTATTTAATTCACAAAGTTAGGTAAAAAAACAGTATTTTAAAAAACTATTGTTGCTGCCTTCAAATTTTATGTTATTTAGCCACTAACAACTGGTTTACACTGTTTGACATCCTTTAAATAGCAAAAGAAGGAATTATTTGTTTAGTATTTTTACTACTTTATATTTATTTAAGAAAACAATTGTACAGTTTAACTTAATTTTTAACAAATTGTTACTAATTTATATATCAAAGTTATGTTATTTAGAGTGTTTGAAGGCGTATAAAGTTAATATTTGTACTTATCAGTGCAACTAACAATTATATTTTACACACAAAAGATAATGTTTACAGTTAAATCACTTGAATCAGAGAATAATATTTTACAGTAATTGATTCATTCAGCACTAGTCAGTACTTTTATGCATCAGAAAGTTTTCTTAATTTTCTATTATGCATGCTATTTTGTGCTATTCTTAAAATGTATTTCTAAGGCAAACTGGTTTAATTTTCTGCTTATAATGGAAAGTTGACATCGTTTTCGCACAATGCTTTGTACATTTGTTATATTCACTACTTACAATTCAAATATTATGCTTATTTAATGTATAACTAACTAACTCTCTAGCCTTCTTAAACCCGAAGGTTCATGGCTGCAGCAACACATGCCTCTCATCTGTTCCTGTCCTAAGCAAGATCTATATACTCCTTTCCATCCCTACCAATTTCCTTTAGGTCCATCTCTACATTATCCCTACTTTTTGTTTTGGTCTTCCTATTGGTCTTTTACCATCAGGTTTCCCAACAAGAATCCTGTATATTTTTTTTCCTCTCCCATTTGTACCACATGATCTACACATCTAAGTCTTCTTGATTTAATTATTCTAATAATATCTGGACATGAATACAAATTATGTACTTCTAAATTATGTAATCTTCTCCACTCATCTGCCTCCTCATCTGTTTTAGGCCCAAATATTTTCCTAAGGATCTTATTTTCAAATACTCTCAATTTATGTTCCTAGCTTATACTGTAGTTATTATATCTTTTTCTATCAGCTTATTTTGAAATTAATATTATTAGGTATAGTCTTTGATTTATAACTATATTGCTTTTTTTTATCAATTTATCTAAGAGTACACACAGACAAACACATGTGTACACACTTTTATGTAAATAGATATGCCTTTTTTCAATATTTTAGTATGAAGATTGCACTTTAGCTATTTAAGCAAGGGTAGGAAAGGTAGGATTTCTGAGAATTTGTTGCAGGATTTTGTTGTCCAAGTATAGATGAGAACTGAGCTGGGAGACTGTTTTGAACCTTTTCATGAGAGTTTGCATGTGAACTGTATGCAAATTGAGCACTATTGACTGTGCATGCTTCTAAGTTTTGCTGTTATTTTACATCAAGTCTGTGAGACTGTAGTCAGTTTTCCCATTTCAAGTAGTTTTTATTGATTGTATTTGTATATGTTGTGGGGACTTAGCAGTTTTATGTTATGAGGCACTTTGTTGTAGAATATTTTTACATGATTGCTTTGAGATATTGAGTGTCTGCTGTTTTACTTGTAATTATTTTCCTTCTTGTGTTGTGTATTTGACTATATTTTGTCCAAGTTCGTAGTATTTAGAATAATTGTTATTGACTTGTAGATGTAGGGAGTAATAATCCTTTGCAAGATGCCCTATACTTTAGTCTGAACATTATTCTTAGTGTTCACTTTTGAAGCCTTAGTATTCTGGTAGTATTATTAATGTAGAGGTAAATTAGGCTGAAACGTAGGCATTTTTTCTGATAAATTATACTCACTTAGTTGTTTCAGCAGGTAGAAGTTGCATGATGGTTTACTGCTGATGATGTTCATTTGCTCTTCTTATGTACTACGTATGATGTAGCTTATTTGAGTAATTGGAAATATACTACTGAAAAAAAGATTGCTTGTCTATTTTATTCCTATGTTGTTGAGTTTGTCCATAAGCAAGCCATGTTTTTACTCTATTCTATGCCTTGGAAGAATCTAGATATATTGTGTTTGCAGTTTTATGTTTCTCTAAGGTTTCAGCTATGTAGTTTTTTAAACTGTGCTATGGCTTAACTATTGATTTCTCTTTCTGGATGCCATGTTGGTTTCTGTGTATTCCTCTTGCTGCTTGAATTTGACTTAGGTTGTTTGCTTTTTTTCTTAGATCTTTATTTGTTTATTTGTTCAGCATTTGTTATTATTTTAATTTTAATTACTTTAATTTTACATTAACTAACATATTTTACTTTAACAACAAAAGAATTTACTCTAGTGTAAAATCTTTTACTAACAAAAATGTACTATTATAACATTTAATTTTAGAAAATTGTATTTTTAAAACATTAACTTTGAAAAATTGATTTTTAATTACTTTAATTTTACATTAACTAACAAATTTTACATTAACAACAAAATAATTTACCCTAGTATAATTTACTCTAGTATAAAAACTTCTACTAACAAAATATACTATTATAACTTTTAATTTTATAAAATTGTATTTTTAAAACTTTAACTTTGAAAAATTGAATTTTAACACATTTGGACTTTAACAATGTACTTTGATTTTTTTTATGTAAAAGAATATTTAAAAAATAAAAAATACTGAACAAATAAACAAATAAAGATCTAAGAAAATAAGCAAACAACCTAAGTCAAATTCAAGCAGCAAGAGGAATACACAGAAACCAACATGGCATCCAGAAAGAGAAATCAATAGTTAAGCCATAGCACAGTTTAAAAAACTACATAGCTGAAACCTTAGAGAAACATAAAACTGCAAACACAATATATCTAGATTCTTCCAAGGCATAGAATAGAGTAAAAACATGGCTTGCTTATGGACAAACTCAACAACATAGGAATAAAATAGACAAGCAATCTTTTTTTCAGTAGTATATTTCCAATTACTCAAATAAGCTACATCATACGTAGTACATAAGAAGAGCAAATGAACATCATCAGCAGTAAACCATCATGCAACTTCTACCTGCTGAAACAACTAAGTGAGTATAATTTATCAGAAAAAATGCCTACGTTTCAGCCTAATTTACCTCTACATTAATAATACTACCAGAATACTAAGGCTTCAAAAGTGAACACTAAGAATAATGTTCAGACTAAAGTATAGGGCATCTTGCAAAGGATTATTACTCCCTACATCTACAAGTCAATAACAATTATTCTAAATACTACGAACTTGGACAAAATATAGTCAAATACACAACACAAGAAGGAAAATAATTACAAGTAAAACAGCAGACACTCAATATCTCAAAGCAATCATGTAAAAATATTCTACAACAAAGTGCCTCATAACATAAAACTGCTAAGTCCCCACAACATATACAAATACAATCAATAAAAACTACTTGAAATGGGAAAACTGACTACAGTCTCACAGACTTGATGTAAAATAACAGCAAAACTTAGAAGCATGCACAGTCAATAGTGCTCAATTTGCATACAGTTCACATGCAAACTCTCATGAAAAGGTTCAAAACAGTCTCCCAGCTCAGTTCTCATCTATACTTGGACAACAAAATCCTGCAACAAATTCTCAGAAATCCTACCTTTCCTACCCTTGCTTAAATAGCTAAAGTGCAATCTTCATACTAAAATATTGAAAAAAGGCATATCTATTTACATAAAAGTGTGTACACATGTGTTTGTCTGTGTGTACTCTTAGATAAATTGATAAAAAAAAGCAATATAGTTATAAATCAAAGACTATACCTAATAATATTAATTTCAAAATAAGCTGATAGAAAAAGATATAATAACTACAGTATAAGCTAGGAACATAAATTGAGAGTATTTGAAAATAAGATCCTTAGGAAAATATTTGGGCCTAAAACAGATGAGGAGGCAGATGAGTGGAGAAGATTACATAATTTAGAAGTACATAATTTGTATTCATGTCCAGATATTATTAGAATAATTAAATCAAGAAGACTTAGATGTGTAGATCATGTGGTACAAATGGGAGAGGAAAAAAAATATACAGGATTCTTGTTGGGAAACCTGATGGTAAAAGACCAATAGGAAGACCAAAACAAAAAGTAGGGATAATGTAGAGATGGACCTAAAGGAAATTGGTAGGGATGGAAAGGAGTATATAGATCTTGCTTAGGACAGGAACAGATGAGAGGCATGTGTTGCTGCAGCCATGAACCTTCGGGTTTAAGAAGGCTAGAGAGTTAGTTAGTTATACATTAAATAAGCATAATATTTGAATTGTAAGTAGTGAATATAACAAATGTACAAAGCATTGTGCGAAAACGATGTCAACTTTCCATTATAAGCAGAAAATTAAACCAGTTTGCCTTAGAAATACATTTTAAGAATAGCACAAAATAGCATGCATAATAGAAAATTAAGAAAACTTTCTGATGCATAAAAGTACTGACTAGTGCTGAATGAATCAATTACTGTAAAATATTATTCTCTGATTCAAGTGATTTAACTGTAAACATTATCTTTTGTGTGTAAAATATAATTGTTAGTTGCACTGATAAGTACAAATATTAACTTTATACGCCTTCAAACACTCTAAATAACATAACTTTGATATATAAATTAGTAACAATTTGTTAAAAATTAAGTTAAACTGTACAATTGTTTTCTTAAATAAATATAAAGTAGTAAAAATACTAAACAAATAATTCCTTCTTTTGCTATTTAAAGGATGTCAAACAGTGTAAACCAGTTGTTAGTGGCTAAATAACATAAAATTTGAAGGCAGCAACAATAGTTTTTTAAAATACTGTTTTTTTACCTAACTTTGTGAATTAAATACTAGTACATTTTGTCAAATTATAAATAAAATATACCTATTTCTTTGGTATTAGTACTATAGTGAAGGAAAATGTTACTAAAACTTGGCTAGTACAGTAAATCTGAGAGTTTTAGCTTTATTTGTCCGTAACTGGATATAATTGTAACTTGTTAATCTCGCCAAACACAATCTTTACCTCAATTTTGGATTTTGGAAGCTAGCTGAACTTTAGCGTTTCGAATTACATATAGTGAAGGCCTCTATAGTGGCAAATACACCCAGTCTGTAAAAATTTGGAAATGTTGTCTCCTTCTCTGTCGAACCAGACCAAAAGTGTTCTCAAATGTTTCAATATATTTCTTAACATAACTAACTTTTCAAGAAAAAAATACCTTGTGCCCAGATAGCTTAGTTGGTATAGCATTAGGCTTTTAACCTATCTGTCCAGGGTTCGAGTCCCTGTCTGGGCGATTACAATTTTTAAATTTTGTCATCGGATCTTTAGCAGAATGGATATAAAATATGTTTACAGTCTAACAGATTATTATTTATCTAAAATTTTGCAAATAAGCTTTTAAGTTTCTCAAATATCAGCATCTTTAGCTAACAGTACAGCATAACCAGTATTATTATAATAGAAAAGTTCTGGTGGTAGAACCTACACCTACTGTAATATCTCTGTGGTATTAACTTACATGCAGCCCATAACTTTTGGGAGTGTTTCTCCTCCGTTACATTTCCTCGCCATTTACCCTTAGCGTCGCGATTAGCCTCAGAAGCAAAAAAAGCGAAATCTTATATTTGTTTTTTTATATCTCTGAAAGCACCTATACTATACAACTACATTTAATGAATTTTGCAGTCCTCCTGTTTGATCTGTTAAATAATCCAGTCAATAAAAATATACTTACATAGAAAAATCTGTTTTTCAGATACTTTAATCGGGTAATCTGCTTTTGCGTACTTCCTCAGAAATATACACAATCATAGTTCTTTATAAATTTAGCACCTGATATAGAATAAGTCAAAGTCTAGTTAGGGTTGGCCTGTAAGTACTTCTGGTACATGTAGTTACTTGAAAAAGCAAATATTGGGTGTATAAAAGATAGCATTCTTGTGAAACAGTAAAAATCAACCTCATTTCCTCGTAATATTAGCTGTAAATGCTTCTTGAAGATTAACAAAGCTCTGGCGTCTGGTCCTACGTCACCTACAATCCTTTGTAAGGTTCGTGTTGTCCTATAAATTGTCTATATACATACTAAGTCCCTAGTTACAGCCTAAGCTTTAAGTTTCAATCTGAGGATTTCAGTGTTCAGATAGTGATTGTAGCCTCGTATAATAAACCAAATGGAAATAACCCAAGTGTTGATGCACCCAAAAAACCCAGTAATACTTCTAAAATACCTTGAAAAAGGCTATAAGGCTAAATTATTCTTCTAGCATAGAAAAAAATTTAGCAAGTGGACCTATGGTCCATATAGTCAGTCGTCTGTGAACTTCGTCTTGTCCTGTGAATTGTCAATATATTGATAAATGGTTATATTTTTTTAAAATAAAAGGAACAATGTTCGTAAGCGTCCAGTTATGGACCCATCGGGAAAGGGATTTCAGTCTTTATAGACACACAATAATTTTCGTTACACTAAAAATTTGGCTTCGTATAAAAGCAAATAGTTGAAATGATAAACATTTCGTGTACTTTATCCAGTAAGCCTTAGCTAGAAATACAATAACAGCGTTACAGACATAAAAATTAAGCAAGCTTTGATATTCTAGTGGCACATAATAAATATAAAATATCCTTTAAAATACTCTGACAAATAGTTGTGGGTTATCTGAAATCAAAATTTTCAAGCCCTCTCTCCTGCATAAATAGGCTCTAGAATTCACTAAGCCTCAAAATAATATTAGGGTACATAAAATAAAAAAGCAGATGAAGAGTGGTGCTGATCTCATCGCATCATCTCCAAAATAGCAAAAACAAAAATATACAGAGCCCTATCTGATATATTTAGAAAACTTTTACCTAGTACAACAGTAACAAAATACTCAGCAAACTCTAAAATAAACAAACTTTCCTACGTAGCAGGCGTAACATGCCCTAAATAAATACATATAGAAATACAGAACCAAAAATAGCATAGTGGAAATCAGTAAACCCTAATAATAATAATAATAATAATAATAATAATAATAATAATAATAATAATAATAATAATAATATATTCTGTGGCTTACATTTTATCTAAAAGTACTTTTTTTAGTGTTTTTGAAAAAATTAAATAAATACTAAACTCTAAGTTAAAAATTTGTAAATGTATATATGATACAAAACAAAATAAATAAAAATTAATACATACCCTGCAAAAAATCAATAAAAAAGTTGAAAACCTCTCTTTGTGCATCCAAAATATAATAACAAATCCTTCCTGACTGGATTAAATTGTGTTATTTGAGTAATAATAAGCCTAAACTTGTAAAATAAAAGGGTAGAACTTGTCAAAACATACTTTTGCATCCAAAATATAATTCAAAACACATCTAAATTGTGTTTTTTGTGTAAACTAGAGAATAATCCTGTAAACTTGGAAAAAATCTCTCTCTCTCTCTCTCTCTCTCTCTCTCTCTCTCTCTCTCTCTCTCTCTGTGTGTGTGTGTGTGTGTGTGTGTGTGTGTGTGTGTCTTTGAGAGTCCAAAATGTAATAAAAAAAACACATTCAAATCGTGTTATTTGAGTAAATATTAGGCTAAACTTGTGAAATAAACAAATAAAAGTTGAGAACACACACTTTGTGTGTCGAAAATATAAATAAAAGTCTTTCCTGAACAGATTGAATTGTGTTCTTTTGGTAATAATAAGCCTAAACTTGTGAAATAAACAGATAGAAGTTGAGAACACACACTTTGTGTGTCGAAAATGTAACTAAAAGTCTTTCCTGAACAGATTGAATTGTATTATTTTGGTAATAATAAGCCTATACTTGTGAAATAAACACATAGAAGTTGAGAACACACACTTTGTGTGTCGAAAATATAACTAAAAGTCTTTCCTGAATAGTATAAATAGTGTTATTTTGGTAATAATAAGCCTAAACTTGTGAAATAAACAGATAGAAGTTGAGAACACACAGTTTGTGTGTCGAAAATGTAACTAAAAGTCTTTCCTGAACAGATTGAATTGTATTATTTTGGTAAAAATAGGTATAAAATTGTAAAATTATAAATTAAAAAAGTTGTAAAAATATCTTTGTGAGTCCAAAATTTAATAGAAAATGTTGCCTGAATAGTATAAATAGTGTTATTTTGATAAAACATTAACATAAAGTTGTAAAATAATAAGTTAAAAGTTGAAAAAAATGTCTTTGTGAATCCAAAATTTAATGAAAAAATGTTGCCTGAATAGTATAAATAGTGTTATTTTGATACAAATAGGTATAAATTTGTGAAATAAACATATAAAAGTTGAGAACACACCCTTTGTGTGTCGAAAAAGCAACTAAAAGTCTTTCCTGAACAGATGAAATTGTATTATTTTGGTAAAATAATAAGTTAAAAGTTGACAAGACACACTTTGTGTGTCCAAGATTTAATGAAAAATGTTGCCTGAATAGTATAAATAGTGTTATTTAGGTTAAAAATAGGTATAAAATTGTAAAATAATAAATTAAAAAGTTGTAAAAATATCTTTGAAAGTCCAAAATTTAATAAAAAATGTTTCCTGAATAGTATAAATAGTGTTATTTAGGTTAAAAATAGGTATAAAATTGTAAAATAATAAGTTAAAAAGTTGTAAAAATATCTTTGTAAGTCCAAAATTTAATAAAAAATGTTTCCTGAATAGTATAAATAGTGTTATTTTTGTAAAAATACATAAAAACTTGTAAAATAATAAATTAAAAAGTTGTAAAAATATCTTTGTGAGTCCAAAATTTTATAAAAAATGTTTACTGAATAGTATAAATAGTGTTATTTTTGTAAAAATACATAAAAACTTGTAAAAGATTTGACATAAAGTCAAAGTTTGGTAAAAAATAAACTCAAAATTAAGTTAAATAGCACACAGTAACATACATTTACTACCTAAATCAATAATCAAAGGGTCCTAGGTTCGTTTCCCCGTGATAAAAGCAAATGGTGAAAACTGTAGGCCCCGTCCCTGATAGCTCTCCCTTCTTCTTAGTACAGATAAAGAAAACCCTGCGCTAAAGCGTCCTGTGCCTTGGGGAAACCCTGAGCGGAATATTAATTGGCGGCTGAAACCGGTTCTACAAGCGACGCATAGCTTCAGACATCCTTTGTTGTCTGGATCAATCCCTCCCCTGCCCTACAGTATTGCATAGCTTTCCCCTGTTCTTGCGTACTAGTTGACCTTGGGAAAACTGGTTCTGATAACCTACCGACGCGTTCTCTGATTGGTCAATCAGGTTCGTTCTTTGTCCTGACGTTGTGACGTCATTTGACCTTGAACGCACACTCCCTAAATTCCTTTCTCCTCTACCTGCGCTGAATATTAATTCATTCTCTCTGTCTGGGATCAGAGCGGAGTCGAGATTCTGAGACCGTATTCTGTCTGGCGTGTCGTACCATCGTCTTTCATACAATAATAACATACATTATTACATAGTACTAATTAATAATATTACATATCGAGGGTTCGAGTACCGGGACCGTCCCCAATCGTAATTGAACCTGTACCTACACCCATTACCACCGTTCATAGCGGTTCAAAAAACATAGAAAACTTATTTTCAATACTATAAACATTAATATTATAGTTTCATACATTACATACTTTGCAGTAATGAATATAAAACCTTATGCATAGCGTTTAGTACCTCTAATCACCTTCTATATACATATTTTTCATAAAATAAATAATTATATATTCATAAAAAGTTATAAACATGCAAATACATAAATGTAAAGTATTCTAAGTACTTGCAAATAAATTCTAAGTACATGCAAATTAGTTCTAAGTACGTGCAAATTAATTAACACCCGTGCAAATGAATTGCGAATATTAAATAGCGACAGCCACTGGCGGGGATGGATACTACTCAGCCCCTACCGAAATTTTGATAAAATCAGAATTTTCAAATAAAAATCCGTTAAAAGCTTTAAAAAATCATAATGTGTAAATGCGAAACCTCTTTTAAAGTGAATCCAGATTACCATTTTTGTCTTTGAATACAATTTTAATAGACTGAAAACCTCCAAAAATACGAAATATTTTATTATTTATCCTGCCCTCCAAATCGAAGCCATTTGCTATACAAATTTACTATTCCAGCCCGTTCCGAAAAAAAAAATCCTTTGTACTCCAGTGTGTTGAACATTGTTGCAACTGAGATACAAAACAATTTTTTTCTCTTTTAAATCATAGTTACCCTAACCTAACCTCATAAACTCGTGATTATTTTCAAGGCATCACTCTGAAAGACGCGTGTGTTTAAAATGCTGTGCTTTTCTCCATGATGCATGGAAATAATAATTCAAATTATATTATTATTAGTAGTAGTAGTAGTAGTAGAATAATTTCTAATAGTAATATTATTGTCCCAGATCTTTGACTGTGAGAAATTGGCCATTTAATTTTTTACACATCATTTTTCATAATATTTCACAAGCTCAAGGGGGGGTTTAAACCCCGTAACCCCCCCACCTTGCGTACGCCACTGTCCGTGTTACTTGCAGTTGACTGACGTCAGTCGAATCGGCTTGCGCATTGGTCTTGTGCCCGTTTGAAGAGGGGAGGAGGGTGAAACTGGTACTTAGCTTGTTTGTGCTTTCAGGGTTGAGAACTTCGCTGCGCTGCACGTTGCGTCCGACGTCTCATCCGCACATAGCAGATACATCGCCTTTGCCAGACAGATCCAGTGTTGCCAGTTGTATTGGATTTATTCTACACCAATTCTGGCTAGATTTTTCTCTTTTAAACTCATTACTTACGTTTGTTGTTCTTCTCTTCACTGTCATAAAAAGAAGCATTTGAAAGCTGGTTCTTTTGTATCATTACGTGTATATTATGTGTGCTTGTCAACGGTGATATATGGACATTTATTGATTTTTTTAGCGCTAATACATAGACGTCTTCAGGTTTTTTCAGGAAGGAACAAGCCAGGTATATTTCCAAGGGAGAAGGGGGGAGGACGACGACAATGGGGCAGAATTTCCCCATAATAGTATTTCTCCCTTTACAAAATTGCTTCAGTTTGAAGTTATCATGTTACTGCAACGCCCTTGTAATAATTAACGTATATTGCTGTGACTTAAATGAAATTATATGCTTGAAATATGTACTTTTGGATCGACTTTCATTTCCGGGTGGCGTGGCCCAGCTTTTCTACGTCCCTTCCATACGCCCATTCGTATGGAGAAATCATTCCAACCAGTCTCAGTTAATGGAATTATAAGATGACTAGATTTATTAAATCAATATACAACAACAACATAGAAAAATCCTTAATTGCTAGTTCTATGCATCATAAGCCTCGATAATCATGGAAAGTCTATACTGAAATAATGAAGGAAATCATACCGAGTTTTCATTTATACCTGTTCAAGTAGAAATGGAAAGGTGCACAAAAAGAATTACAAAAAAATATGTAAAACCAAACTAAGTATTTCGATCAAGTTATTACTATAATTGTAATAAACAATGACCAATTGTCCTTTCAACTAACTATCAGTTTCAATTTGTATTTTCCTGTTCAATTAACTTTACCTTGCCTTCATTCGTACATTTCTGATGATCCTTACTTTTAAATAAATCCTAGGTAAGTGGGTAACAAATTATTAAAACTATGGGAAATAAATATATTGTGATAGAGAAACAGACACAATGGAAACACCAATGCCATTAACGCGACTCAAACCAGCACCAATAGGCGTTGAGAGGTGAACTCACGTCCACGAGCCCTCAGGAATATTGCATATATGGAATTCGTTACTCCTCTGATATTGTATACGAAATGATACTTTTTGTCATGTAATAGACGTTTATGAAGTGAATATATGATTAGATGCTAGATTTCAGAAAAAACACACACACACACACATACACACACACACACACACACACACACACACATACACAGGGTGTACCAAAATTCTCATTACCCCCCCCCCTTTGAATTGTAGACAAACCTGCAAAATGTTATTTTAACAGCATGCTCATGATGAGAGGATGGTATACCATTAAATCAGACCAATGACCACTATATTCTTCAGATGATCTGTGTGCACACAGCCATTTTTTTGGCACAGTATTATTTGCCTCCAGTTGTGATGTGAAATCCTCCGTAACATAAGATGACAGATCTGGATTTCGGGGTGGCCATTTTAAGAGAATTCCTCAATGATGTGTTCAGAGACAAACGAATTGGACGAAGATCGCCAAATTTACCACCCCGAAGTCCAAATCTGACATCTTGTGATAATGCACCATGGGGGCAAATCAAACAGAAAGTCGCCCATAATCGTTATCAGACAACTGAGGAATTTCAAGAAGCTGTTCGCAGTGCGTTTGCTTCCTTCACGCCAGCCAAGTTACGGAGGATTTCACATCGCATCTGGAGGCGAATAATACTGTGCCATGAATATGGCGGTGTGCACACAGAGTAAATGGTGGCCATTGGTCTGATTTAATGGTATACCATCCTCTCATCATACGCATGCAGTTAAAATAACATTTTGCAGGTTTGTCTACAATTCAAATAAGGCGTAATTTGACTTTTTGTACACCCTGTATATGAATAAGAGGTTGTTCATTTGGAAATGAATTTCCAAGTTGTATTTTTATGCTCTTGTGAATAGATATAAAGGAAAGTAATGTCTCTTATTGTTAAAAAGAATTAACAATTTATATTTGCTTAAAGATTAATTTATCACAATATACATTGCAATTATACATTCAACATATGTTGAAAAGATGCCTTTTGTTATGGACTTCTGGTGGATTTAAGACTCAACAATACGCTATCGGGAATAGACCTACAGTTTAAATCCTAAGTAAAGTGAGATTCGAGCCACTATGTCCCTCCATCGAGTATCGAACCAAGTGTCCCTTGATTACAAGGCGACGTTGTTACCACTATGTTATCGAGTCACAGCGCGCTACATCATGTTTTTCTTGTCATTACACATTTATCAATTCTCTCATTATCATCGTCGCGATTAGCCAATATGGCCAAAATTCAACGCTAAGTAACAAACATCAAATCAAATGCCATCGGTAAGGCATTGTTCGCAGCCCTGTTTTTCAAAATGAAACCATAAAATTGGGGATATGCTCCTATGCAAGAAGGTAATATTACATTTTGTGTTTATCACGGTTATGAAGATTTATACATCTTGTTTCTACTTATTTGCTGACTAAACATTGTTCATTACTGAAAACTTGCTTTCACTTTGCAGTGTACAAAGTACTCAATAAAAGAGAATATTTATTTTATACGTAATACGTTTTCTGGCTTTCTAGACTCAGAAAGTTAAATATAGCAACATCACATTCGTCGTTTTTCCAAAATTTTCCAATTTTCTTATAACCACCATGCCGATTTCCAGGTTACTGCTTACAAACTTTAAATGTTAGATATGGCAACCAGACAATTCTGTCTTTTATATGTTCCCTACTTTGTTATTTTTGCAGTATTTTAAAGTAGGATTATATCATTGATAGGAGTCCATGAAGAAAACAAACTAGTTTCGTGCCGCTATCTTAGAACGTGAATACCAGTAGAAAATTACGCAATCAAGATATATTATATTCATTATTGTAGTTTTACTGATAAATTGAAGTAGAATTAATATTCGTTCGTAACAGGAATGTCAGAATTTGATATTCAAGCAGTGCCTGAAGATTAGTTTGAAGAGTAGTCACTGTTCTTTATATAAATTATTGGTTACTTCTCCTTAAAAGAAAACCCCTTGAAGGTAGTCTTGATTTCCTGTATTCTTCCTTTGTGCCTTGCAAAAGAGTATTTCAAAACCATTGCAGTTATTTTCTACTTTCGTACTTTGAACTCTGATACTGAATTTTATTCGGGCAAAATCTTACAGTTTGTGAAGTTCTAAGTGCTAAATTTTAAGCAGATAATTGTTATCAATTCGTATGTGCTGTACGTATTAAATAATTTATCCTTACAGAACAGTAATGATGAAGGAAAATGTTATTCTTTCTAACATCTTTAACAATTTTAATAACATTCTGTAATAATCAATTTCGTAAAAATCAAAATTTACCAATATAGATCAAGTGTAAATTTGGGTACATTTAACATTAACAGAATAGAGTAATATTATTAAAGCTATGTATGTTATTGCTTATTTGTATAATAATTTGTATAATTAGTCCTCCCAACCGTTTCTTATTTGTTATGACTGTTCCCATTCCAATTTGTTATCTTTATATTTGTATATTATTCTTCATATTGCTTATTTCAAAGACCATTAACTTGGCTTCATTTGTTGATCTTAAAGTTTATATTTAATATAAATTGCATATTATTTCACAAACAAAACGATATCACTAAGTAATGAAGACCAATTTTGGCATGTCCTTACTTTGTTCTCAAGCTTTCACCACATCATGAGGCTTCCTCAGGAGATAGGACAAGTATAGTAAGGATTTAAGACATGGGAAGGTAAATTAAAGGTTAAAAAGGTAAGATAAAAATACGATAAAAGGTAAAAGACGAAGCAGTACCCTGGAACTCTATCCTACTCCAACTCTGGCTGGCAAGTTGGTACACATATGAAATTTGCTTTGTCTGAGGGACAAACTTTTCCTGAGAAAGCCACATGATGTGGTGAAAGCTTGAGAACAAACTAAGTACATGCCAAAACTGGTCTTCAATACTTAGTGAAATGATGGCATGTGGTGTAAGCAATGCCTTATCTAAATCGATATAAACTTGTGTCACGAATGTAGTGCATATGTCTACCAATGAAGCCTGTCAATAACTTATAATATTATAGCCTATGTGCTGACGCAACCAAAATTTTAAATTAAATTCAATCAATCAATCAAAACAAAGAACACCCATACCCACGCCGGGAATTGAACGTGGGAACTTTGGTTGACCACTTAAAATCTTTAAGACACCAAGTGTCAAGTGCTGGCTGCCAATACGAACTCTGTATGGAGGAAAAATATTTTCATTAACATTTTAATGCATATTGTAAGTAACTAATGTGTAGAATATATTTTGATTATTTGTATTTATCCACAAACATAATATTTTTAGGGAACGTCAAGGAATGCGATGTCAATGGATTATTATGTATTGCAGAAAATCAAGGTGGGTACTGAACTTCTCTTACTTTTAGAAAATCCTTGGAACAGAACTGAAGAGTTTATTTTCCTTTAAAGCAGTCGTTGTATTCTGGCGACCAGAAATTTAAATGATCACATTTAAAGCATTGGTAATGAAAGAAGTCCACATTTGCTTAATGTTTTCTCTGCTTTTATTTAATTTAATTAGGTTTTATTTAAAAGTAAAATTTTTAAATGGTGTTCATGATTTTTAGAACCTGGATTTGTATGTAATTACATATTCCATTCTTTTCTAGATACATACCTTGAACAGGAAAACGTCAACGAAGTATATAACTAACATGATTTTGCTTAAGTTGTATGTTACATATTTTTATATATTTGCCAGGATATTATATATTTTACATATTTGCTAAATTATTTTACGTGAAACAACATATTTCGGTAATTCTTTCGTATCTTGATCCTTTTTTCTATATTTTCGATCTCTGAAACATGATGAAGAAAATTTGTGGCTCATGTGATGTCATATTTTCTAATCAATTGGATGAATAATGCTTACTGTCACCTAAAATTGACTGCCAAGTCGAAAGACAGGATGAAGAAAGAAAAAACGAAAGAATAAAAAAACGGTCACTGTTATTTATCGAAAGATTCCCCTCTTCACCCGCCCCCTCTCTTTATGGTTACGGGCCTCTCCAATGGGGCAGTGGTAGCGTCATTGCCTTGTAATCAAGGGGTCCCGGGTTCGATACCGGGAGGAGGCACAAGTGGTTCGGATCCCACTTTAAACTGTAGGTCCAGTCCCGATTAGCCTTACTGTGCATAAAGTGGACTTAAAACACCAACTCAACTCTTTATGGTTACATGTTTTTGTTTCGCTTTTAGATGCAATCAAAGCATCTAGATACTGGAAACTGTTGTCGGTGGACAACAAATCTACTTCCTGTACGTAGCGAGTTGGTGGATGTTTCACCAAAACCAACATATAAAGATACAATCTTCATTCATTAGGAGATAGGGCTGCATAGTCCGTAAAATATGCCGAACTGGCAGTTACGGGAACGGAACATCAAGTTTAATGTTGTCTCTTGCAGTTGATTTTCAAGGACTACGTTGGAAACATCAGCGTACGCATAATTTTCTTCGGGGAGGTTGAACATGTGAAACTGGATGGTGCAATCGGTGATCATTTTAAAGGTTTCATTACTGCTTTCAATTGAATTTTCTTTTCTAATTTTGCGGCTGCAGTGTCTTCAGAACCCCCTCTGCGTATGCCAATGGTTGGAAAGTATCTCTAACCTGTCCCCTTTGCGCTCGGGGGAAGAAACATAAATCTGAAGGACTTCAAAAGTGGATGTTGTGTATATCAAACATGATGGGGTTGAATAAAAAATCACCATCATCCTTCGCCGTTTCCTGCCTCTGGCAGAAGTCAAGCCTCCCCATATCTTCCTGGTTTTCCATCATTCCTCTCTTGCCAAGGTGTTCCAATCTTTTCTTCTTCTCCTAACATTCTCCACCATCTGCTCTTTCCAACGACATCTTGGTCTCCCCCTTGGCCTTATTCCCACTCCTTGTGCATGGTAAGCTCTGACTGGTAATATTTCTGCATTCATCCTCTTCATGTGTTCGAACCATCTCATCTGTATCTGATCTATCCTGTCCTGAAGCTTCACCACACCCACTGTCTGTCGGATCTCCTCATTCCTTATTCTATCCCTTCTAGTCTTCCCCAATATACTCCTTAAGAATTTCATCTCTACTGCCTGCATCTTTCTTTTGTCTCTCTCTGTCATTGTCCAAGTCTCTCCTCCAAACATAATTATTTGCACATAGTATGTTTCATATATTACCTTCTTGCATTACATAGGTACATGCATCCCTGTTCCATACTAACCGTCGAACGCTTTGATATAGTCCACCACCCATTTGTCCTCTTCTGTTTACCTCCTCATCTATTCCTCCACTTCTCTCAATTATGCTTCCTTCATATTTGAATGAATGAAGATATTAAATAAAATACTTGTTTAAATGCAAGAACTGACACTATTGCGTTTACTGCAAACATTATGTAACATCGTCATTATATTATGTATTAATTCTGTTTCAGATTTAATACATAATGAAGCAGAAATTAACGGCATATGTTACCAAACTTGTGAAGAACAACGGTATTTTGCTTACGAGGAGCCATGGGATAGGAGCAAGTAAGTAATGTCAACTAATGTCTTTTAACAAAAAAGTTTTACAAAAGCTCGTAACTGTTAAATAAGGAATCTGTAATCATATATGCATTAAAGGGAGAGAAACATTCAGCAGAAAATGAAAGTTTAAGATAGTTTAAGTTTCAAGATTAAATCTATTGTCATAAAATACTCCTAACAGAGGTGTGACGTATTCATGAGAATACTGTTAAATAAGGAATCTGTAATCATATATGTATTGAACGGAGAAAAACATTCAGCACAAAATGAAAGTTTTTGTTGTTCTATTTGTGGAAACATATCTTAAAGTCAGAGTGAACTGGTCATGGCATTCTAAAAACGTAGAAGTGCTTTTCTCAGGAAAAGGATGATCCGATCTATTGACTAGTGAAGTATTCGACTTGAATTGATACATTCGTTACATAGACCAGATTTCTCTGTGCACATTCGTCACCAATGTAGATGAAAATTGTATTGTATTATGTTACATTGCAATCATGTAGCCAGAACCTTAACGGAGACAACAAAATATTTTCTTTCAATATTTTAGAAAGTTAATAAGCTCACAGTGATAGACATGTGGGAAAACTTAGCTTACAGCACATGAAATAAACTAACAAATTTAGAATTTTGATTTGAATTATGTCAATTAGCGTCACATTTCTGACACTTTTGGTTAATCGCAACGACGAGGATGAGTGATGAAATTGATGAAGGGAGACTCACACAGAATGCACAGGCCGGAGTTTGAAGCCGAGACCTCTGGCATCGTGGCGCATTGTTCTCACCATTCCGTCATGGAGGTCGGCGACGAATCTAGGGGAGAAGTTATTTTCGGCCTCTGACATAGGCGATTCTAGTTAACTTTCTTGTGTTAAAAGAAAACTAAGGAGTGATTCGCATCACCGTATAAACCACACACGTATTAATATTTTTGATAATGATGGTAATTATTATATGGTGTAATGGCTTCGGATCATCGCTGTCATGTTTTATGAAGTTTACATATAAAATAATTTTGTTATCACAGTATATTTCCGTAAAATTACATTGAAAATGTGTAATAGAAATTTCTGAAGAGATGTTGATTATGTTTACTGAAGGAAAATTTATACTTTATTAATTAACATTGCTATAGCTTTGAATAACAAATCAATTTCTTCTGTTTTGTGGAGTTCCTAAAGAAAGAAAATTTAATTTTAAATATTCATATCATAGAGTTAGTAATACATACGACTGTTCAAAACTTTATTATGAACAATTTCTAGAAAAAATAAACTGTTCACATTAAAAAACAGAATGGAAAATAACAACCGCACACTTTTCGTTCAGTGTGACAATATTAATTATGTCAAATTATATTTCAGAAATTCTGAACATCACATCACAATTAAACTAAAATACTTTCCATACGCTGAAACCAGGTGGAAAAGAGACGTCATGTATGGATCTATGGAGCTTCTTGGTGAGTAATTTTCTTGAATTTTTTCAAATATGTATTTTCAAAATTTTATCTATTTAATATTTTTTATTACTTTTATTGAATCAATGGTTGTACTATTTTTTATTTCAATCAAAATGGCATGTTCCATAGCATTTGTTGCTTAAAACTTTTGATCAAACGAATGCAAATAAATCAAATTAGATCAAAACTATGTGTAAGTATGTAACACATTCTAAGTCATAATCATGATTAAATATGATAATCCGATGTAATTTTAATCAAACTTCGTGTAACATCTTCGAAAGCAACAAGCATGTAAACTATAAGTGTAGTTTGTTAATACCGTCAATGCAATGTCATTAGTGAAAAATACTTTTTCTGATTGATTGATTGAGTTGGTGTTTTTAAGTCTACTTTATGCACAGTAAGGCTAACCGGGACTGGACCTACTGTTTAAAGTGGGATCCGAACGACCATGTGCCTCCACCGGGTATCGAACATACCTTTTCTATATAAGTAGTTATTAAGTTCGACCAGCTATGGAATGATGCTTGAGAGGTTAACAGACAACTCATTTATTGTATCTAACTGACTGAAAAATATGCAACCTTTGCTGTGGAATTATCTACTCAAACATGATCGTATATTCAGCAATAGGATCACCCCTTTGTATGAAACAAAGGGATTCATCGGATCTTTGAAATTATTTAACGTGGTCTTCGAAAAGAAACCGTGGAATAACATTCCTGATTCCACCACTGATCACTTTATATATGATGGCTATCTCAGCAACAGCTCAGATTCTACTTGAAAATGCTTTTGAAGCTCTCCAGGCATCAACCTATGTCCTCTCTTCTTGTTCGATACTGTCCAAAGTGTCTAAGAAATCCGAGGTCCTGTTACCATGCAATCTTTCAATGCTTCATAGGCATTAAAAACTTCAAAAGTACGTCAGATGGATTCTTCGGACCACTAATGTGGAATAGGCTAAAATTTGTCTGTAAATCTTTGGGTCGTTCAGCAGTCTGACTTTTCAGTGATGCTGATAATATTATATACAGATAATGTCAGCCTTGTAAAGTTGCGTGAGAAACTTTGTTTGATATTGCAGGAATTGTTTTTTTGGCTTTCACAGCAAGTCTCCTAATTGCTAATATTATCGTTGTACATTGTGAAATTAAGGAATAGTTTGGAAAAATCTTTCTTGAATCGTAAGTGCCATTCTTAAGTTTTTCATGTCTTGTGACGTCTTGCTCGCTTTCGGTGTTGTTTGGAACAATCCGTCACAAGCCATTATTTATTTTTTGGAAGTACGTGCTTTTTTTGCCTGGCTATCTCCCTGTAAAACAAAGAAATAACACACCCTCCACAAAAGAATATAACTAAAAACTAACTCTCTAGCCTTCTTAAACCCGAAGGTTCATGGCTGCAGCAACACAGGCCTTCCATCTGTCCCTATCTTGAGCAAGATCTATATACTCTTTTCCATCCCTACCGATTTCCTTTAGGTCCATCTCGACGTTGTCCCTCCATCTTCGTCTTGGCCTTCCTACAGGTCTCTTACCATCTGGTTTCCCAACAAGAATCCTGTAAACTCCTCTTTCCTCTCCCATTCGTGCCACATGGCCTGCCCACCTAAGTCTTCTTGATTTAATTATTCTAATAATATCTGGACATGAATACAAATTATGTAGTTCTAAATTATGTAACCTTCTCCACTCACCTGTCTCCTCATCCCTTTTAGGTCCAAAGATTTTCCTAAGGATCTTATTTTCAAATACTCTCAATTTATGTTCCTCTTTTAATGTAAGGGACCAAGTTTCACATCCATATAATACTACAGGCAAAATTACTGTTTTGTATATTTTAACTTTTAGTTTCTTAGATATTAAACGAGAAGACAAAAGTTTATGAAGAGAGAAGTAACATGCATTTCCTGAATTAAGCCTACTTTTTATTTCCTCTTTAATATAATTTTCATTTGTTAATATTACTCCTAAGTATTTGAATTTGGAAACTGGTTCAAACGAGTTGTTATCAATAATTAGATTTTGATTATTACCTAACACTTGGTTTCGGCCTGTAAGCATATATTTAGTTTTCTCTTTGTTAACTTCCAAACCTATCTCTTTAGCAGTTTTGAAAAATATTTTAGCATTATTCTTAATCGTATTTATATCATCCCCCAGTAAGTCTACATCATCTGCATATGCTAACAACTGAGTCACACCATTTAAATTTAGTCCTTCTTTAGTTTCTTTTACCTTCCTTACAGCATATTCTAAGGCAAAATTAAAGAGCAATGGAGATAATGCATCTCCTTGTTTTAACCCATCGTGAATTATAAATTTGTCAGACATATTATTACCCACACGAATTTTACTTTCTGTTTCACTGGTGCATATTTTTATCATACTAACAAGCTTCTTAGGTATTCCAAACTCTACTAATATATTATATAATTTATCCCTTTTGACCGAATCATATGCTTTTTTGAAATCAATGAATAGCTGATGGACATTTTGATTATATTCCCACTTTTTTTCAAGTGTCTGTCTGATGTGAAAAATTTGATCTGTAGTTGATCTGTTACGTTTAAATCCACATTGATAATCACCTATAATTTCATTAGCATATGGGGTTAGTCTTGTTAAAAGAATGTTAGACAATATTTTGTATGTTGTTGAGAGTAGAGAAATTCCACGGTAATTATTGCAGTTCATTTTATCACCTTTTTTAAACACAGGAACAATTATGGATTCTTTCCACTGTTGAGGGATTTCTTCTTTATTCCATATTAAACAAATTAATTTATGAATTTGACATATTAATGAATTTCCACCATATTTAATTAACTCAGCTGGTATTAAATCAATGCCAGGTGCTTTGTTATTCTTAAGCCATTTAATAGCATCTTTAACTTCAGTCAAGTTAGGTTCTGGAACTAAAGGTTCTGCTGTGTGGACTTCATTTACTTCTGATTTATCTCCTACATGGACATTTAAAAGGTCATTAAAGTAGTTCTTCCATCTATTTAGAATATCGCTTGGGTCAGCTAGAAAATCACCGTCTTTATCTTTTATCAAGTTTACTTTAGGTTGCCACCCCTTTCTAAATTCATTTACACCTTTATATAAATCTCTGATATTTTTATTTTTGCTGTTTGTTTCAATTTCGTTAATTTTGCTTTTCAAGTAATCTCTTTTTTTACTTCTAAACGTGCGGTTAACTTCTCGCTTTATTGTATTATAATTGCTTAGATTTGCATCATCCGAGTTATTTAACCACCTAAGTCTAGCCTGATTTCTTATTTCTATTAGATTATGACATTCATTATCAAACCATGGCTTACTTTTTCTCGGTCTATGGTATCCTATAGTTTCTTTAGCTGCTGATTCTATTGCATTACGTATGTGCTCCAAATTCTTATTTACGTCTGTTTCATTTATATTTTCATCATCATTTAAATCCTGCAAAACCTCAAATCTATTTGACAGTTTAATTTGGTAATCTTTCTTAATTCTTTCATCAGCAAACTTTCCTGTATCAAATTTTATAACTTTTAGATTTTGTTGCTTATGATTTATCACTGAGAGTCTTTCTCTTAATTTAGCAATTACTAAATAATGGTCACTGGCACAGTCAGCACCTCTATGTGTACGAACGTCAATTATACTAGTATGCCTTCTCTTATCAATGAGAATATGATCTATCTGATTATGAGTTTTACCATCTGGAGAAGACCAGGTATATTTATGGATATCTTTATGTTTAAAAGTGGTACTTTTCACAATTAAATTCTTTGAGGTTGCAAAAGTAATCAATCTTATACCATTATCATTACTTAATTCATGAAGACTTTCTTTACCAATCGTGGGTTTAAATGTATCTTCTTTGCCAATCTGTGCATTACAGTCACCTAACAGAATTTTCATATCATACTGAGAAAATTTATCAAAGACCTGTTCTAACTCTGTATAAAAATCATCTTTAGTATTATCATCTTTATCTTCCGTTGGTGCATGTATGTTTATTAAAATAATTTTACACCACCTACCCTGTAAAACTGCATATGATATCCTATCATTAATAAATTCTACTGTTTTAAGAGCCGAGATAATTCTATTATTTATGAAAAAGCCTGTTCCAAAATTATGATTTTCAGTACCACCATAGAAAAAAGTATAATTTTTAGTTTTACAATTTCCTTCTCCTGGCCACCTAACTTCCTGGACAGCTACTACATCTAATTTATACTTGACTATCTCATTAACTGTACACTGAAATGCCCCAGGCCGGTAAAGGCTCAGAACATTCCAGGTGCCTAATTTAATATCCTTATTCCTAACGTAGATCTTATCCTTAGTCCAGGGACCTCCCAAAGTAGTCCCCACCCGGAGATCCGAACGGGGGACTATTTTACCTCCATAATATTTTACCTTGGGAACATCCATGGCCTTATATTTCTGTTTCTTGACATGTCTTTTTACAGTGCAGAGTTGTCAGCTCTACGCCTAACCCCCGATATGAATGGAGGAACAATATACTACTACTTATTAAAACTTTGAGAGCTGTAGAACACATAGCAAAAAAATGTATATGTATATACCCAAATAATAGTGGACCTTCGTTTTCTGTCACTTTTGGCTAATCGCGAAGATGAAGATGAGTGATGATATGATGAAAGTGATAAAGGAAGGAATAAGAATTTTAATTCTTTAAATCTTCCGTTCGTAAGAATGATATTCATGGGTGAATCCACGCAAAAACTTGAGAGGGGGAAGCAGAGGGCCAATTTCCATGGCATCATTCCTCCTAGTCTTCAGCCAATAAAATTCAAATTCAGCCTTTCTCGCAGAGATAAGCGAAAAATCAATTTATCCACTTCCTATTTGATCATTCAATATCATTGAGAAATTGAGCTAATTTATTATCTAGCAAATATGCTAGAGTTTTTGATGGTGATCTATCAAAATAATCTTTTCACAGTTAATACAATTCTTGAACCTTTTTTTTTTTTTTGTGCAGCCTACACGTAACTGATAAATGTTTTTACATGGAACACAACACATTTATCTCTACAAGACTGCCCCAAAATTTATCTGGGAAAAATAAACCCTTCTAACAATTGCCAGTCCATCACTGAAAGAACATATTGGCAAAACTTAGTACATATCTTCTACATAAATGTGATTTACTAAATGCTGGAACTAATTTTCATTAGATGGAAAGTATTATTCTTTTTTCATTTTAGGTAGTAATTTTGGCCATAAAAACTAAAAACAAAACAAAAAAAACTATATATTTATATTTATATTTTGTTATTTTTGGGATATGATGTAGGCGACAATATGACTACTAACACTGTCAATAATTGATTTGCTTTATTTTACTTTGCCTTTTTGTGCCGCTTTTGGCTAATTTGCAAAGATGTTGATGATGAGTGATTACATGATGAAATTGATGAAAGGACACTCACAAACATCCACGTCCAGGCCGGCATTCGAAAACCCAGGACGCCTGGCGTCGTAGCGCGATGTGCTAACCACTCCGTCACGGGGGCCGGCATCCCTGTCAACAACAAGACTCTCATTGATAGAGACACAGAGCCATGGCGTTATATATCCCACTTATTTTAGAACTTAGTTCTACACACCGTAATTTCATCTTGTAGTAGGGCTATGGGCCCCCGAACTGCGGTGGCATCTGGAATATTTTCTGCCTCTTTCCGAGAGATTTTGACCCACATAACGCACCACACCCAACCGCTGTGTGTTTGGAAATATAGCATTTCCTTTTGATTAAAAATAATGCCGGAACTACACGAAGACATCCGGAATGATGCGAGAGCGCTTTCAGAGGCGACGCCATTGGAAAAAAAAAGGTTTTCTGTAGAAACCTCCATACTTCTCGCATGGAAATTCAACACTGCGTGTTTCAGAAAGGCACACTATTAACATTTGATTTCATAGGAAGTAGACAACGGAAAAATTCTTGGCGGTGTTGCGTTTCGGAGCGCCTTCATGGGGCGATATGCTCAAAAGTGATCCAGTAGGTTTTTCTTTGCAACCACTGCATGATTATACCCGCTACTATAATTAACTAAAAATCCTCGTAACTAGTGACGTTTACTTCTGAAGTAACGTAAATGCAAATACTGTACCTGGTATTTACAACAGAAATCACTACTACAAAAATCCCTCCATTTGTATTCTTCGGAGAGAACTCTTTCACTGAAGGGATATCTTACCAAGCATGAAATCTGGTTACATCATTACGTCATTATTTGATAACCCTTAGTTCTTATTATGTTGATTTGATGCAAAGTAAAGGAAATGAAGGTCATCATTGGGAAAAATTATGATGCAGTAGTGTCAAAGGTTAAGTTGAATTTTCCGCACGCAAGATGTTTATTCTTAACTAGTCCTTGTTCAAGTTTTCCTTGATTGTAAAATTGTTGATGTAGAATCACGTTGCGGTTAGCAGTATGAGTGCAGAATTTTCCTTAGGGGATGTTTAGGTGTAAGTTCGTATTTATGGAGGGTGTTTAGAAATTTAGAGACAAAATGACCAAAACTTGGGCGTTTGTGAAAATTTTGGGGCAGCGTTGAGAAAATTTGTGGGCGGGGTGTTCAGAGAAGTGCGGATAAATGACTGGGCAAGTGGTATTTTTGCTAGTAACGGAAACTTCAAATAAATTGGAGATGTGGGGGACTGATGTGAACGTTATTCTACACACACACACACACACACACACACACACCTACCTCTTGAGGAATTTTGGGAAGCAGAAAGTGCCTTGCTCAGCCTCCTCCAAAGCCAACGCCTGTGTTTTTTGCACGTAATCTTATGTGTACAGATCATGTCAAAAGTGTAGCAGTGTGGTGCGGTGACCATTTAGATAGCCGAAGCACTGAATATACAGGGTGTTTCAAAAATAACCATCCGACCCCAAAAGGCCACACTTAGGAAACCAATGAACAGTTCAGTCTTTAGTTCGCGTCAAGATAGCAACCCATCAACAAAGAGCACTCTGCGTGCTCCGCCCCAACAAATATGAGCTTGCCACAACTATGCAACATGACTTTTGCTGTTAATACGGTACTGCACCACCTACTGCTCACAGTATTCGACGTTGCACAACTTTAACAAACTCACACTTGCTGAAGCAGAGCACGCAGAATGCCTTCCGTTGCTGGGGCTGCGCCAGAAAGGCACCTACCCTCAACAAAGTAAAACCTGTTGTAAGTAAAACTTTATATTCCAGCATGTATTTTACAACTTACTGCAAGGTTCTATGTTCTTTGGTTTCCCAAACATAGCCTTCCGAAATCGGACGATTCTTCTTGAAACACCCTGTATAATTTTTAAGTAAACAATATTAAATGAAGGGGGCAGGCTTGTCTTTATAAAAATCACATCCGGTAATAGTTTAAATTAAAAGAATAGATATTGAAATATTTAGACCTAATATCAATTTTACTATAAGAAAAATGTTTATAGAAAATAACTAGTTTCTGGCTTTCAACTCACAACTCACCCTTGACACTTCGGTAGATCACCTCTGCAAGATCAACGGAATTGAAATTCCATCCTTTATTTATTTATTACTAAACACAACAGGCGAATGCCCAATTACAGTGTTCTACATTTCTTATTTATCTTTACACTCAGTATTTCAGATCTTTACCACCATGTACAATATATATAAGATACTGATATAATATATTATAAATTACATAAAATATGGAAATAAAATAAACAAGGATAAATCAAGGATAGAAGTTATTTACATTAAAGAAATATATTAATTATGTGTGTAATAAATGACCTGTAAATAATTGACACACTAGAAAGTACGTACATATATGTAATTGAGTATAAACTACGAAATAAATATATATTTACAAATATTGCGTTTATGTTTACATTGTTGACATTTATTCTTCCATTCCTTGAATAACATTTTTGAATGTCCCAATAGGCATGTGAAATATGTCTAATTTTGGTTCCCTTTCGGAACATCTGTTGTACAGTTCACACATTCTCCTGATAGGTGATTTATTTATAATGTTCGATCTTCTGTTACTACAGTAAAAGAGGCCCCCTTTGGATCGTGTCTTGGAGATAGGAACACGTATGTGTATTTGTTCTAGAAGATGTTGCACTTTAATATTATTGTTCATGATTTTGTATAAGAAACAGATCAATTTCATCTTCCTTCTTTTGCTGAGACAAGGCAGGTTGTAGTGTTTACAGAGGGAAGTGTATGATTCGTATCGGGGATATATGCCTGTTTCTTTATAAGTAGCGTACCTTACGAATTTAGACTGTAGCATTTCTATTTTATGCGTGTACTTTTTGTCCTGTGGAGCCCATATTTCTGCTGCATATTCTACTTTGCTTCGGACTAAAGAATATACTTACAATATATATATATTAAGTTTTTCAACCTCGGGTGGCTTCGGTGCTGTAGGGAGAAAACCAAAAGGACCTAACCATCAAAATGGGCACAAGTCAAAATTACTAATCCCAGTTTTACCTTTTTTTGGTGTTAAGTAGTGCGTCGCTCCAATATCTTCCATATACCGCCAGCTGGTCGGGAGTTTTATAGCGGGCTCGTCTAGTCCCACTCCCGACGAACTGACATGTATATGAGCAATCAAAAAAAAAAAAATACGACTCCCCCCCTTTTTATGACCCTTTGCCAAAAGAAAATATAATAAATCTGCTACACAAGAAGTTATGTTGAAAGAGGGGTGGACTTATCTTAAAAAGCGCCCCGCGCTTTGCGTAATTACATGAAAGTAAAGTTAGATAATTTCTCAACAAATACCTTTTATTTTTGCTTAACAAGTGGCACAGTTATTTGATTAGTTACAACAGTATTAACAATGTATTTTCATTTAAAACTCGTTTCTCTCCAGAAAAGAACAGTTACCAATTACCCCCCCTTTTCTTAACAGATTTTCACAACGCCCTTTTTTTTTTACAATGACGATCCACGTCATAGATTCTTTTTTTCTTTGGATTGCCACTATCACTTGCATCCTTCTTTTGACTACTTTTTACTTTGGAGGAATTAGACTCGGGGCAATTATTAAAAAAAAATGAAGTTAGAATGTTTCGCCAAAAAAAAACTTTAAATAAAAAGAGATGAATTATTAAAAAAAAAATGTCTATTAAAGTAACCCGATAACTAAACCATTCTTGTAATAATACTTAACTCCGTGTTGCAAGGATTCCACGTGCTAGTCAAAGCTCTCAGGTGTATCGGAATATAAGAGCTGAGTCACGCCACTTTGACCCAGCCTGCTATCACGTCGTGGAACACCGTTGCTGGAGTTGTTGTTATCGGAATCGGCCCGGAGAGAACACTGGTCCGCTCAACAAGGAAAACTTGAACTACGAGAAGCTCGCTAGGTGGCAGTCTAGTCGCCGCCATGCGAGTTTCTTTGAAAACAAACAAAGTTTCTCCGCGAACTGACAATCTCGCGCATCGGTCTAATTCCTCTATACAGGGTGGGCCGAAGAATGTGGCGAAACGGGATACACAAGTCCCGATTCACCACAACCTCCCCCACCTTCGAAAAAGAAAAACTCAGGCACCAAATAGCAAACAATACACTTGTACCAAAGCCAAAAAAGGCGTATAAACCCATAGCCATGTAGCATATATCTTCAAAAAACTCTTTGTTCGATGTTGTTTTTTTTTTTAACTTTTTGTTTCCAATATTTTGTTATATCCCGATTAGCCCAATTAAAAAATTAATATGAAACAAGATATAATAAATAATGGAATATATATCCAATAAATATGAAAATAGGCATAAGTGGAACCATTAATATAAAGTAGTTGAGACCAAAAAATACCAAGGCAGAAATATAACTAATGAACACAAAAATATGCCAATAAATATGATAAATGCAAATGAAGCAAGGGCCTTGCGAACACATAATGAGACTGAAAACTGACACTTGGACGAAAACATGATGATAGTAACAAAGATTACATGCATAATATATACTCTGATTAAAATATCGTCCTGGAGCAATAACAAAAGGAAAAAGCTCCAAGGGAGAACAACAAATTGTGGCCAAATATCTAAGTTCACACATATATATGGATATATATTATATCATCAAAGTAGCACGATCCACCTGAAAAGGAAAAGAAGTGTCCAGTGCACCGTAAAGTTTCTGCATGAATGACATCTCAGAACTATCCAGCGGTGACCACCAAAACACACCCACAGGGTCGGCATTCAAGTCCCAAAAATTCCACACCATGGTGAATCCATTGAAGGATGAAGAATTTATCAGTCGATCTGGTTTTCCATCATCTTCGCGCATCCCGCAGCAAAGGTAAATAAATATGGAAGTCCAGCGTCATCTTGCGAACAAAACAACGTAGAGCAACGCTCAGACGAAGAACATAAAGGGTGCTGGAAATCTAGTCAAGCTTCGACCAAACCATGTCGAAGGAAACAAGACAATAATACACTTTCCAAAACACCATACTGAAGATCGCAACGACGAAGATGCGAAAATTCTTCTCACAATAACCAGGGCAAAAATTTATATAAGTAGCACTGCCCAAAAACACAGGAGAAGGTGGATCACCACCACGATCGAAGCACTAAATATTCACTTGTGTGACTCCAAGGAGAGTACGAGCCAAAATTCACACATAAAAACCACAGGCGTTCCTTCAGACATACCTGAATTCCCAAAAAATTCATCGGTTTGGTGCAATCCATGAACACCAAAATAACGTTCCAGGCGGAGATCCAAAAATCCAGTCCAGATCCAAACATGCAATATCCATGCAGTATACCAGGAAGCAGGGGCGTACAGATGTACTGAAGCAAAAATCCATAGCAGCGACGAGAAGCAGGTGGAAACAGAAGGCGCAGCGTAGCATGCAGAATCTAGTGGCACTGATCACTGACAACCGGTTGATAAGCCACATCAACAAATCAAATTCTCCAGGAAATGTACATGCAAAAAATAAAAAGAACCAAAATTACTAATTAGAAAAGGGAAGAAAGAAGAAAAGATAGAGAACAGATAGAGAAAAAAAATATATACACTCTGGAAAACAATATTGAACAGATAAAGGTGACAAGATTCTACAGAGCAAGACATATAAGTTAACAAAACTGCTCTTATCGTCGAACATTTTGGGGGGTTTCATTAGGCATACGAACTCTACAAGTAGCCTGTACATGTCCCCATTTCGAACAGCGACGGCACTGAACATTACGCCTAGACATACCACTTACATTATAATTACCACCTCTAAAATTGGTGCCTGAAGCCAATTGATTATTTGAAGTCGTCGCGATTAACCTATGTGTATTTGCATTCATTTTCCTTTCATCCGATGGCGGAGCGCTATAAAATTTTCGCTCCATGGGAGAAATGTCCCGTGCCAATTTGAGCAATTCAGCTAAATTCTTTGGTTTGGTTTGAAATAAAAGAAAACCCCGTGTATTCGGGTGTAAATTTTGAAAAATTTCATCAATCAAAAGTGTTTCTTCCCAGACTAAATTCAAGGCATTGGCACAATCAATGACCGAAGAAACGTAAGCAGATAATGATTCTGTAGCGTGTTGTACTCTGCAAACATGAGAATTAATAAGTAAAGATACAGTATTTGATGGAACCAGGGTTGACCATATGTGACATTTTAGAGCAAACCAAGAGGCGGAGGCGGCAAGTGCCTCACGCCAAAGCGTCTTCAAAAGTCCAGTAGTCTTTCTAATAACATTACGGAGAACAAGTTGGTCAGGATATATATTGAAACTAAAAAGTAATTGCAAACGTAAAACAAAGTCAAACAAAAAATCAACATTTTCCCCATCACATGAAGGCAATTCATCAATTTCTGCATCAAGGTTACGTAAGGTAACTTTATCTGATGAAGAAGAAGGTTGAGAAACAGACTGCTCCGTTTTGCCGTCCGTTGTAGGTTCTCCCCCGCTTTCGGGGCTAACAAACAAGACCTTAGGCACCTTGACATAATCCACCCGCTTGGGTGTAGTGGACGGGTCCAATTGGACATTGCCTCGAAGCTGTGACATAATGAAAAAAATCACAGAAGGTCAAACTTTAAGGAAATAATGGGAATCGGAACTGAAATGTAAACAATTTAAAACCCTTAAAAAAAATCTATTAATAATCAAAGATAGTGGGTGTAGGAAAATTCTGCAATTCGGCAGGCAATACATTTAAGTTAGCAACAAATCACTAATAAATTCAATTCCCCCAAAAAATTCCACTGCAAACCTGTTTAACAGAACTAAAGGCAGTTGGTCAAAGGCGGAAGTCCAACACTGGAGCGAAAGCACCTCGGGAAACGTGGCCGTGCCTGCTACCATATAGTTTGTGACGTCTTGCTCGCTTTCGGTGTTGTTTGGAACAATCCGTCAGAAGCCATTATTTATTTTTTGGAAGTACGTGCTTTTTTTTGCCTGGCTATCTCCCTGTAAAACAAAGAAATAACACACCCTCCACAAAAGAATATACTTACAATATATATATATTAAGTTTTTCAACCTCGGGTGGCTTCGGTGCTGTAGGGAGAAAACCAAAAGGACCTAACCATCAAAATGGGCACAAGTCAAAATTACTAATCCCAGTTTTACCTTTTTTTGGTGTTAAGTAGTGCGTCGCTCCAATATCTTCCATATACCGCCAGCTGGTCGGGAGTTTTATAGCGGGCTCGTCTAGTCCCACTCCCGACGAACTGACATGTATATGAGCAATCAAAAAAAAAAAAAATACGACTCCCCCCCTTTTTATGACCCTTTGCCAAAAGAAAATATAATAAATCTGCTACACAAGAAGTTATGTTGAAAGAGGGGTGGACTTATCTTAAAAAGCGCCCCGCGCTTTGCGTAATTACATGAAAGTAAAGTTAGATAATTTCTCAACAAATACCTTTTATTTTTGCTTAACAAGTGGCACAGTTATTTGATTAGTTACAACAGTATTAACAATGTATTTTCATTTAAAACTCGTTTCTCTCCAGAAAAGAACAGTTACCAATTACCCCCCCTTTTCTTAACAGATTTTCACAACGACCTTTTTTTTTACAATGACGATCTACGTCATAGATTCTTTTTTTCTTTGGATTGCCACTATCACTTGCATCCTTCTTTTGACTACTTTTTACTTTGGAGGAATTAGACTCGGGGCAATTATTAAAAAAAAATGAAGTTAGAATGTTTCGCCAAAAAAAAAACTTTAAATAAAAAAAGATGAATTATTAAAAAAAAAATGTCTATTAAAGTAACCCGATAACTAAACCATTCTTGTAATAATACTTAACTCCGTGTTGCAAGGATTCCACGTGCTAGTCAAAGCTCTCAGGTGTATCGGAAGATAAGAGCTGAGTCACGCCACTTTGACCCAGCCTGCTATCACGTCGTGGAACACCGTTGCTGGAGTTGTTGTTATCGGAATCGGCCCGGAGAGAACACTGGTCCGCTCAACAAGGGAAACTTGAACTACGAGAAGCTCGCTAGGTGGCAGTCTAGTCGCCGCCATGCGAGTTTCTTTGAAAACAAACAAAGTTTCTCCGCGAACTGACAATCTCGCGCATCGGTCTAATTCCTCTATACAGGGTGGGCCGAAGAATGTGGCGAAACGGGATATACAAGTCCCGATTCACCACAGTGGTAGTTAATCAACCGACGTTTGTTGCCTTACATGTCAAAGCTTGTGTGTCGGATTCCTCTCACAGTTGAATACTGTTCAAGTGTCATTGGAAAATGTGACAAGTCTAGGCCGCGTGTGCTTTCCCTTTGTGATATTTTCCAAGTAAAGATCCCAATAATTAATTGATTCAGAAGTCCGTACAGATGATCCTAGAATTCTTTTTTTGTGGTTGAACTACTACTACCAGAGACAATGGATTAAACTCTAAACACTATAAATGTATTAAGACTGGTAACATTTCATAGGTTTGTGTTGTTCTAACATTTTGAAACTAGTTCTGTGCTGGAGGTTTTCTTTTATTTAATAGTCTTGTTTTCTTTTTTATTTGCTCTGGAATCTTGAGTCTCACGTTTCATACTAAAATAAAAAAAGAAAATAAGGCATTCATCTGGTTGAGTTGGCAAGCCTGCCTGTAGGGATTGGCATAACCTTGAAGAACGAATTTGCTATATTTAGAGCAGTGCCGCTGTTACAGTCCTGGGTGTGAGACTTACAATAAATGTTGGCCAACAATGCCTTTTATGCACATCGCCCATTGAGACACGGAGAAACCCGGAGAGATGCGGCAACACAACTTCTGTTGTCTGCTTCTATTGAAACCAAATGGTGTAACGCCAACTACAGGGAAACGCGAGGAACCGAAGCACGGAATTTCCTGTTAGAAGTCTGCAGGTTATCATAAGGGTTATTGCCAACTGAGACGCCGGAAGCGAAACTGTTCAGAACTGTTGCCGCGTTGATCTGTATCTCAGTGTACGTTAAGATTTACGCGCACACAGCAAATCGCTATGTTGGAAGCCCATTTTGAGTATATCATGTGAAAGATGTGTGGAAAAATCCCGATGATCCGACACCAGCTAAGACCGCAATAGATGATTGTTTCAAATTTAGACCCCAATGCAGCTGTTGTCCAACAAATTGAAGAGTTCACATTAAAATCTGTTACGGTCGATGAAGTTTTGGCAATTCTTAATAAATTAAACGTAAAAAAGGCAGGATGTTCGGACGGCATTCCCAACAGCGTTCTGGTGGTTTTGGCCCCACTTATAGCGGAGCCCCTCGCCGACATAATAAACACGTCCTTCAAACGTGGCCAATTTCCAACGAGCTGGAAGCACTCTATAATAACCCCAATTCACAAATCTGGATCTCCTACCCTAGCGTGTAACTACAAGCCGATTTCCTTAACCCCAACATTAAGCCGAGTTATGGGAAAAGTAATAGAGAAGCAACTGACAACTTTCCTGGAAGCCAACAATCTGATGTCTGATCGACAGTATGGATTCAGGAAGGATGTATCCTCGCAATTATTATTACTTAGTTTAATTAATGAATGGCGCGAGACACTGGACAAGAAAAGCAATTCCCTAGTTGGATTAATTTCCCTGGACGTATGCAAAGCTTTCGATACCGTTGATCACAATTTGCTAATAGAAAAATTAAAGAACAGATTTGGTTTCAATAGCAAAACAATTCTCTTGATGGAAAGTTTTCTCGCAAATAGAAAAATATCAACGAAAGTATGATGTTCACTTTCCACCGACCAGTCAGTGTCTGCAGGAATTCCACAAGGCTCTATACTTGGCCCAAAATTATTCAACCTATTTCTTGACGATATCACACTAATAAATTCAGATTTATCGATTTCTCTGTACGCAGATGACTGCCTTCTCGTCCATGTTGGAGATACGTACCAGGATGTAAAGGAGAAAATGGACAACTCATTCCCTAAAGTATTAACGTGGTACAACATGAACAACTTGAAATTAACGTTGCAAAGGCGAAGGCCATGGTGCTTCACACCGGTTAAGGGAATCCCGGCTAAAACGATGCATGACGCCAGAGTACCTTTGAGCAATCATTTAAAATATCTCGGAATCATTATCGACCCTCAGCTAAATTTTAATTATCAAATAAATAACTATATTCGTAGAATCTATCACCATATTTACATATTTCGAAAAATTCGTAAATATCTTAATAGAAATCTGAGTGGACATTTCTACCTTTCATTTATTCGTCCCGTATTCGAGTATGGTGCTAGTCTTATATTTGGCGGTAACATAACTCATCTGAAGAAACTTGAAACTATCCAAAACAATTGCTTAAGAATCATACACATGCACCCCCAAGAATATAATTCCCAACAATTGCGCAAGATTTACAATATACCTACAGTCACTTCGAGAATACACTACATCTACTTGAATAAGGTATTCCATAGCATACATAACAAATCATCTCCATTGCATCATAGGATTAAGCTCCGCTCAGAGTTCAGCACCCGAAAAAACAGATCGTCCTTACATAGAGACCTTGTAATCCCCAAACCCAACAAAAGCAGATTTGGTCAGAAGTCTTTCTCGTACTTAGCAGCGGTAACCTGGAATTCACTCCGGACGAATATCAAACTCAGTACCAGCAAAGCGCAGTTCTGTCGTCTTCTACGTTCACATGTCTATAAATTCTAACTCCAGCAATATTATTTTGTGCTTACCCCCCCCCCCTCCTCACCATCGCCACCCACTCACATATATTTTAAAATTTTCATCCTTGTACTTCGAACAGCAATTCCACACACACTCATATCCAAACCCACACACCTTTACACTTTCTTTTCTTCTAAATGTGTATAACTCTTAAACTTTCTTTATTTCATTTCTAATATAGAACACTATATATACTAATGTAAATTCATCACATTTTCCTTAGATGTAGCTTTTGCATATTTTTTTTTACTATATAGGGCATCAAGTCATTATTTGTATTAATTTTGTTCAAAATGAAATGTTGTATGGCTTAATTGTAACCCTGTGGAAATAATAAATAATAATAATAATAATAATAATAATAATAATAATAATAATAATATTCTAATCGTGTATTTCAACGCGCGGAAAGCAGTTTGCCGTCTTGTCAGTGTGTTACCTATTTCAGAGTTTTGCAGCATTATCACATTTAGTTTACAAATTAATGTGTGTATTCATTACGTTGACAAGTTCAATAAATTATAACCAAAAAAAAATATCAAACTTCGAGTTCGGGGACTTTTCGAACGCTCTATATAGTAATATACTCTCGCACCTTTTTAAGCGAGTATCTGAGTGAGTTTTTCTTTTTAGAATTTCCCACAAATGAAGTTTTAGATTTAATGAAACTGTAGCTAATTCAAATTCTTAGTTTAATCGAGTTCTTGGGAAAGTATTTCCTGTAGAAGGCACCAAAAAGAAATCAAGAGTCAGATTATTGCATACGTAGAGTCAGAGGCGTCTCCTGAACGCATGCGGTGCATGCTGCGCCTGCGTTAATTGTGGGAAAAGGACAGCTTGCTCTGCGACGACATTAATGAGAATTTCTACATTCTAATTTCTTATATAGGAGAAGTATTTATTTTAGACGAGAGCGCTCAACTAAGCTCATATTACATTTCTTGGATCTAAAGTGAAAGAAATTAATAATTATTTTCCCAAAATTGACGCATGCGTCACTTCAGATCCAAGAAATGAAATATGAGCTTAGTTGAGCGGTCTCGTGTAAAATAAATACTTCTCTTATCAAGAAATTAGAACGTAGAGATGCTCATTAATGTCGTAGCAGAGCAAGCTGTCATTTTTCCCACAATTGACTCATGCGCAGCATGCACCGCATGCGTTCAGGAGACGCCTCTGCGTAGAGTACCAATATCAGAATTTTAAAATTATGAACAGCACAGTATATTTAATATAGTACTTGTAGAAGAAAAATATGATAATCAAATCGTTCTTTCAATAACTGAGTAACTGAAGTGAAATGAAAGAAAAATATAAAGTAGCCAGTGAAACAATTGTAATCAGAGCTAACCGTAACATTTAGATCTCATGACTTATTCAAAACTTTAGGACTGCCTTTTGTTCGTTTTAGTCTTCACACTTATATTTTTAATTTAAATCAAATTCAAACTTCTACTGCCTCTAGCCATTTTCATGCCCCATGAATGTTTGAATTTAAAATATACATTAATGGCATCAGAAATAGCGTCACAAACACATATATATATATGTGTGTGTGTGTGTGTGTGTGTGTGTGTTTGTGTGAGAGAGAGAGAGTGAGAGAGAGAGAGAGTATGTATGAAAATCAAAATTCACTATTTCTTCACTTTCCATTCTGTTTTGCACTGCATAAGTCAAAATCACTGTCGTTTTTTTAATAGGTTTCCCTAGACAACTAACTACACTGCACCCATTTAATATAAATTGAGCCATCTTATGCACAAGAAATTCGAGTGTCGGGACTGAGTGTTGGAGTGTTGGCTTCTTACTTGTATATCAAATTGTAATAATGCCATTCAATTCTATTTCTACTTTCAGCTTCCTTAGGTGGAACATTCAGCTTTTTTGTCGGAGGAAGTCTTATTTCCTTGGTGGAGCTTCTATACTTCTTCACTTTGCACCCTTTCTGTGCTTTGTTCAAAACCAAACAAGGGAAGAGGCAACGTTTAGCTGGACTGAATGGCCTCCCTATTGGAAATCGAAATATAAGTTTTTCCAGCGCCCCCTGGAAGTATATTCCTCATCTACCAAAGCCATTACATGGTAACTTTACACAAACTCTTCAAAGTAAACTTAAGATCAGGTATGAATTTTGCTTATCATGTGTGATCTGTGGTAAAGCACCAGTTTTAGATTAGTTAAATAAGAAAGATAAAATTATGCGATGTAAAAGTGTGTACTTTCAACTAACTTTACTAATACTCATTTTATTAATTTTATTTCCAAAGAGAGGAGATGTTGAAGTTAAATCTAAATGCTAGATATAAAATAAAAAATAAAGGTAGGGGCCTTCTTCTTTGGTTATATTATACCCACGTTAGGACTACATAGACCAGCCTCCTTGAATTCGGTACCAAGGACCTGCTTTAAACATTTCTTCTTACTGATACCCTGAACATTTGAAGTCCTAAGTTATTTCAAATATTTATTTAAAGTTGCCCATATAACACCAACAATATACGAGGGCAAATTGAAAAGTGCTTCAATTTTATTTCAGCTGAAATAATAAACATGCAAGGAAATCAAAATATAGGAATTGTATAATACTCTGTGAGGTTTGTCTAGTGTTATGTTCATCTTTGTATGTAACGGTCTCCACTTCATCCCATTAACATTCAGCCTCTTCTTTGCGATTAGTCAAAAGTTTCAAGAAAAGTGAAGCAAGATTATACAAATCAATCAATACAAGGGTTGCTATTTATGTATCCGGAACTGGCAACACTAATGTTGCTAGGTAACATATAATATATCCATCGTAAAGTTGGACATTTCTATGGTATATGTACCCAGAACGTTGTGCTTACGGATGATATTTTTTTTTGTTACAGAGACTTGGAAATTTCATCGGAGGCTAAGAATGGAATTAATTCGAGAACATTTTCGAGGAATGATTTTCCACGACTTTCGATGTGGATTATCTCAACAACAGTGCATCGATCAACTCACTTCGACTTTTGGCGATGAAGCATCATCTAAAAGCACTGTATATCATTGGTTTAGTGAATTCAATCGTGGCCGTCGTTCGCTCACGGACGAATCTAAAGAAGGTCGTCCAAAATCGGTTGTTGTGCCAGAAAACATTGATGCTGTGCCAGAACAGTTAACGCAAGATCGTCATGTAACATATCGTGAGATTGAGGCATCCCTGGGCATTAGTATGACTAGCATACATAAGATATTGCATGAACATTTAGCCGTGAAGAAGATTATTTCGTGTTGGATCCCGCATAATTTACAATCGCTCAAAAGGAGGCTCGTGTCGATTGGTGCAAACGAACACTCACAAAATACAATCGTGGTGCTTCAAAAGCCGCGTATAACATCTACACAGGTGACGAATCTTGGATCTATGCATATGAGCCCGAAAGCAAACAGCAGTCGACCGTGTGTGTGTTCCAAGATGAGCCAAACCCAACAAACATTGTTCGTGCAAGAAGCACTTCGAAGCAAATGGTCGCCTTTTTTTGGTGGGAGAAATGGGCATGTGGCTACAGTGCCACTAGAGAATCGTAGAACCGTCAATTCTGAATGGTACACAACCATTTGTTTGCCAGAAGTCTTTGGGGAAATCAGAAAAAACAACCAGCGACGAAGAATCATTCTTCACTATAACAATGAGAGTTCTCACACATCGGTCCAAACAACTCAGTATTTGGCAGGTGAAAACATTGAATTGATGGATCATCCGCCATGTAGCCCTGACTTAGCAACCAATGATTTATTTTTGTTCCCGTACGTGAAGAATAAGCTACAAGGTCAACGATTTTCGACGCCAGAAGAAGCAATTGATGCTTTCAAAATGCAAGTTTTCGTGATACCTCAATCGGAATGGACGAAGTGCTATGAGAATTGGTTCAAACGTATTCAAAAGTGCATCGATCATTATGGAGAATATTTTGAAAAACAATAAAACCATTTTCAATTATAAATATTTTTTTTTGTTATTGCGGATACATAAATAGCAACCCTCGTATCTCATGCGAGTAATGAAAGTCATTATAGTCGCTTTTCAACTTAAGTCTTACTTTTATTGAGCAACGTAGAGGACATTGGAACCCTTTCTAATAATATTGTCTGGCAAATATAGAGTGGATCAAGTCCTGTATTAGAAACATGTAATATCCATCAATAAAAATAGTTTAGAATTTTGTCACACCTTTTTTTTCTCTGGCAAGTAAGGGAACACATTTATTTTCTCAAATATTCATTTATTAATTGGAAGATTTTAAACTGTAATATTTCAAGTTTCTTAAAGTTACGGGCTAGGGTTGCTGTCCCAGGGCTATTCCCTGGAGACACAATTGAGGGCGTTGGAACCTTAGTCGTAACGGATTTCACCCTCTGTGTTAGAGGGTAGGACCCGTTGATCACCTAGGGACGAGTCAGAGGTAGAGCAGTTAAATTAAAGAAAAATTAATTGAACAGTTAAGTGACTGAGTTTATTTTGGCAAGCACTCCAATAGATTATTAAGAGGGAGAAGTTGGGAGAGAAGGATTAGCATCATAAAGGGGCAGATACTTATCTCCGGATCACCTGGACGCTGGAACGGTCGGTTGGGCGTTGGTCCCGTTGGCTGGCCTGAGGCGTCTCGCCTCTGGACAGGCCCTGGTTTGAGCCCCGCGGCTTCTGGGCGGTCCTGTAGACGATTCTCCCCGTCGGACACTGTCGCGCTTTCCGCGACCCGATCTCGATCCTTCACGGTTTGTTGGCTTCTCCTCCTGAGGCAGGTTGTTAACCCTATTTATAGTTCTTTCGGGAGTTGAGAAATGCTTAGGATAGTGTTTCCGGGTATGGCCGGTGAAGTTACGATATCTTGGGAAGTCATGAATACTTCATTGAAGTTATCTTACTGCACGTTAGGAACCAGCACCGAAAACAAAATAGCCACCCATCTTAATTTCTCTTTCACAAAAGGAAGATATCTGCTAACGTAAATGTCATACCTTGGTTATTTTCAGGATTAAAAACATCTGTGGAACATTGTCGAAACATCTTTCAGAAATATTTGCAAATTACACACAAAGGACATCTTTCCATGGAATGAAGTACCTTTCCAAAAATCAATCTTCACGATTTGAAAGGTAAATAAAGTAATTATTAGTGATTTATACAAAAAAGACCATTACACAAAATTGTACAATTGCAATATGTGTTATTATGACAACGTCTCATACCCTCAGGTATGTGTGATCTTATTGGGTCAATCAATGTAGCTCACTAATCATTCATCCTTTACGGTAGAGCAACTTGCTGCTCATGGTGAGCTTTGTGCTAAAGTGCAAGAGGTACTACTGTAACAATATACACTAATAAAGAACTAGAAATGACAAATAGTCAACACTTGGATTTTAAAACCTTCGAACCTAAATCATTCATGTTAAGGTAGGATAATTACCTGTCTAACGTGAAATTTGAAGATGAAATCAAAAAACGGAGTGTAAGTCTGCATTGAGTTTCCTTGTCAGGCTGAGTCAGGCAGACTCAATCTGTTTGCAGAGAAAACGAAAAGCTGCTCCTGACTATTCCAAGTCAATCAAAAGAGTGTCATTCTCCTCTGTTTGACTTTGCATATCTGAAATACCTAAGAGGAGTAGGCAGCTAGTAGAATAAGTGAATGACCCTTTGTCAGATTGAAGCTTTGATAAAATGATTCGTGCAAAGTGGACGTAGTAGAAAATGTAATGGAAAATTAGCACTAAGACTAATCTATTTGCAATGAGTGGAATGCTACTGAAGTGTGTTTAGCTCCATTATATTAATTGTGATGTGTTTAAATTTAGGATATATCATTGTTTGTTTCTGTCTACTTAATTAAAATATTGTCTAGATGCGCATTCCGAATGTTAATATCAGTACGTTTAATTTGTTAAAAGAATTCATGTCCAAGTACGTCTTTGTAAGTTGACGTTTTTGCCAGCTAGTTATTTTTCGTTATCATGAACTTCTGGTGCATGATTACTAATGACAAGAAAGTTGGTAATCAATTCTTAAAGAGTAAAATAATTTAATGACCACCATGTCTTGAATATATGAATATTGAAATAAACTAGGCTGTATTATTTTGTTAAGACGTTTTTATGAAATTGATTAAATAAAAATATTTTACTCTTACGTTTAATCTTATTTTCAAAGCAAAGCGTTACCGCATGAACGATTGCTTACAAATGACTTCATGAAATGTTTGTATTCAGGTTGTTCTGGACAATGATAATAATCACGTTCATTGGCTTTACCATCACCGTGGAATTGTGTTTGTGGGACATATTTTATCACAAATCTGTCGACTATTCAGTGGAATTGGACATTGGAAACTGGAACTTCACATTGCCTGCTGTCTTCGTTTGCTCCAACAGACGCCTGTGAGTATTACTCTCTTAGCTCTGACACACACATTTCACTAAAGAATAAAGAGTTATCTGGTATAAAACAATCTAATTTTTCTACGTAATCCATTCACAGTGAACGTAACACACAAGACGCTTCCAGACACTCAGAGTATGGATACCATACCGTAGAAGATAGGGTATTCCTCAAAATGCAGTCTATGTTGTATGTAATACCAGGGTGAACTTCCTCACCTACAACCTTGACTGAATCATAAGGACTAACGAGGTTCCAGCGTCTGGACTCACAGTCAGCATAATCCTCTCTGGAGCTTATGTAATGTTCCGTGTATATGTGTTAGTGATTGTCTTTTAACCAATTCCATATAATCAACTTTCATCATCTTCGCGATTATCCGAAGGTTGCAGAAGGGCCAAGTAAAATAAAATATATCTAATCAAATAAAAAAAATCGTTTAGCACAACGAATGGGAATATGGTATCAAACAATAAACCAGAAATATTCATAAAATTCCGTAAGAATTGCATGTGTAACTTCGTTGAATGTTGAAGAGATGACACAGAAGAATACTAATCCTTTGTAGGGGAAAGAATTAACACATAAAACACACACATAAGGAAAAGAAAAATAACAAAATCGATCAGAACAGTGGCTTTAAGTTACTGTATCTAAACTCACAATAGGATAAATTTCATTTCCATTCTGACATTTCTTGAAACTTAGTGTTATAATTAGTATAGTGTAATGCAGACAATGTATAATTAAATTTTTATATTTCTGAAGCACCATTTTGATTAATATTCAGACAAGTATTTCATAAAAATCATGGAAAGGATATATGCGTATTTATTTATTAAGTTACAGAATGTTTTCATGCGAAGAAATTTTGAGAGACTGTTTCTGGAATGAGGAACCATTTGACTGTTGCGATCGATTCAGACCAATATGGGCGGAGTGGGGTCCATGTTTGGCACTGAATTCCCTTCACACAAGGTGAGACTTTGTTTCTACTATTCATGTTTAGTGTCATATATTAATCTCTACATATACTGCAGTACAAATGTAATTTAATTATGTAAAACTAAAGGATCAACACGTGCCGAAAAACCCTTATGATACTAAGGATTTTTTTTCCAGCAACAATATCTTTAATTGTTACTCTCCTACGTATAAAATTCTTAAGAATTAGGTTCGAGGTGATTGTATAGACAATGCCTGTACAGCTGTACCGTGCCTCTTTATAGGTGGGTTGGTTTCATGCAACGTCGGGATGAGCACAACCCCACTGCTTGCGGCTAATTTTATTTGTCATTTTCAAAGAAATAGCCACCACGTAGCATTCGTTACATCGACATCAACTCCATATTTGATTTATATCAAGAATGTATAACTAACTAACTCTCCAGCCTTCTTAAACCCGAAGTTTCATGGCTGCAGCAACACAGGCCTTCCATCTGTCCCTATCTTGAGCAAGATCTATATACTCTTTTCCATCCCTACCGATTTTCTTTAGGTCCATCTCAACGCTGTTTCTCCATCTTCGTCTTGGCCTTCCTACAGATCACTTACCATCAGGTTTCCCAACAAGAATCCTGTAAACTCCTCTTTCCTCTCCCATTCGTGCCACATGGCCTGCCCACCTAAGTCTTCTTGATTTAGTTATTCTCATAATATCTGGTTTGTTAATATTACTCGTAATTGATTGATTGATTGATTTGGTGTTTTAGGTCCACTTTATGCACAGTAAGGCTAATTGGGATTGGACCTATAGTTTAAAGTGGGTTCCGAACCACTACGCGCCTCCACCGGTTATGGACCGCTTGATTACAAGGCAACAACGAATATTACTCCTAAGTATTTGAATTTGGAAACTGATTCAAACTAGTTGTTATCAATAATTAGATTTTGATAATTACCTAACACTTGGTTTCGGTCTGTTTGCATATATTTAGTTTTCTCTTTGTTAACTTCCAAACCTACCTCTTTAGCAGTTTTGAAAAATATTTTAGCATTATTCTTAATTGTATTTATATCATCCCCTAATAAGTCTACATTATCTGCATATGCTAACAACTGAGTCATAACCTTTAATTTTTGTCCTTCGTTAGTTTCTTTTACCTTCCTAACAGTATATTCTAAGGCAAAATTAAAGAGCAATGGAGATAATGCATCTCCTTATTTTAACCCATCATGAATTGTAAATTTTTCAAACACATTAATACCCACACGAATTTTACTTTCTGTTTCACTGGTGCATACTATTATCATACTAACAAGCTTCTTAGGTATTTCATACTCGACAAATATATTGTAAAATTTATCTCTTTTGACCTCATCATATGCTTTTTGAAATCAATGAATAGCTGATGGACACTTTGAACATATTCCAACTTTTTTCAAGTGTCTGTCTGATGTGAAAAATTTGATTTGTAGTTGATCTGTTACGTTTAAATCCACATAGATAATGACCTATAGTTTCATTAGCATATGGGGTTAGTCTTGTTAAAAGAATGTTAGATAATGTTTTATATGTTGTTGAGAGTAGAGAAATTCCACGGTAATTATTGCAGTTCATTTTATCACTTTCTTTAAACACAGAACAATTATGGATTATTTTTAATGTTGAGGAATTTCTTCTTTATTCAATATTAAACAATTTATGAATTTGACATATTAACGAATTTGCACCATATTTAATTAACTCAGCTGGTATAAAATCAATGAAAGGTGCATTGTTATTCTTTAGTCTCTTAATAGCATCTTTAACTTCAGTCAAGTTAGGTTTTGGAACTAAATGTTCTGCCGTGTTTATCTCCTACATGAACATTTAAAAGGTCATTAAAGTAGTTCTTCCATCTATTTACAATATCGCTTGGGTCAGCTAGAAAATCACCTTCTTTATCTTTTATCAAGTTTACTTTAGGTTGCCACCCCTTTCTAAATTCATTTACAACTTTATATAAACTTTGATATTTTTGTTTATGTTGTTTGTTTCAATTTCGTTAATTTTGTTTTTGAAGTAATCTCTTTTCTTACTTATAGACTTGCGGTTAACTTCTCGTTTTATTCTATTATCATTGCTTAGATTTGTATCATCAGAGTTATTTAACCACCTAAGTCTAGCGTGATTTCTTATTTCTATTAGATATGACATTCATTATCAAACCATGGCTTACTTTTTCTTGGTTTATGGTATCCTATACTTTCTTTAGCTGCTGATTCTATTGCATTACGTATGTGCTCCCAATTCTTATTTACGTCTGTTTCATTTATATTTTCATCATCATTTAAATCCTGCAAAACATCAAATCCATTTGACAGTTTAATTTGGTACTCTTTCTTAATTCTTTCATCAGCAAATTTTCCTGTATTAAATTTTATAACTTTCAGATTTTGTTGCTTATGATTTATCACTACGAGTCTTTCTCTCAATTTAGAAATTACTAAATAATTGTCACTGGCACAGTCAGCACCTCTATGTATACGAACGTCAATTATACTAGTATGCCTTCTCTTATCAATGAGAATTTATCTATCTGATTATGAGATTTACCATCTATAAAAGACCAGGTATATTTATGGATATCTTTATGTTTAAAAGTGGTAGTTTTCACAATTACATTCTTTGAGGTTGCAAAAGTAATCAATCTTATACCATTATCATTACATAATTCTTGAAGAATATCTGTGTTCGTATCTTCCGGTCACCGGCTTGAATTCCGTATGCTTACAAGAAGAGGCCTCAATCACGGCTGCTCGAGGCCCCAATGCAACAGTATGTGACGAAGGTGAAACAAACCTATAATCATTTTCCTAATCAGGAACATGAAGTGAATAAATCAAGAACAATGCCTGTGTGAGTTATAAGCGGCACATCTTAAATGTTCCTTACTTCTTTATATACTTTTGACATAAATAACTTAATCATTTCAGAAATGGTAACGACTTGATTAGGATATCTGCGGGAAATAGTGGAGTTCTTGATTTTGACACGTCTCTACGCAGTATCAGGGTGAGTTATACTCTATTCTTGACTTCCAATATACTAATGTTCCTTTAGAACGCATTGCATATCTGGTGTTATAGCATAAGATAATGATTCTATTGATAGAATTGTGATTTCAAGGAAGTAATATTCATGGTATATAAATGTAACACGCTATTTTTGTATGTAAATTTGTAAGCTAAGGCATGGTTTATCTCCATGACAAATGCACGGAATGCATGAAGTTATGTAATCTGCAGGGTAAGCCCCTTGAACACAAGATATTCGAGAAGTTTTTCCACATCTTTCAATTTTATTTAGTTGCAACTCGAACATTACTGTATCACAATCTTATTACAAGTCGATCAAAATGCATTCAAATGTGTTTGTATAGTTTGTAAATATCCTACGAATAGGTTACTTTTCATAATTTTACATAATTATTGGATATACCAGGTGGTTATAATTAAAGTGACGGTGTTCAGAGTGGTACAGCACGGGCTGTAATGAGATTAGCAGTCTGAAACTTCCTATATGCTAATTACGCAATGCGCTCGCGAATTATGCAAAAAAAAAATAGTTCCAATTCTCGCCACCAGGGTAAAAAATGAATCTGTAAGCAGTCAAAACTTGGTATAGTTACAGGAAAAGCACTATAAATCGCAGAAAACAATACTCTTTCTAATAAAATATCGCTACAATTTCACTATTCGAATTACATGAACATTACTAAAGGAAAAAGCAACAATTGTCACCAACAAAAACCAGGGAGCTCACACAATGGTTAGGCAATGTCACCGACTCTGACGTCAGAGTTACGGAAAATTCCACGTTTTGACTGCTTACAGCGCCATTTTTACCCTGGTGGCGAGAATTGGAACTATTTTTTTTTTTTTTTTCATAATTCGCGAGCGCATTGCTTCATTAGCATATCTACGAAGTTTCAGGCTGCTACTCTCATTACAGCCTGTGCTGTACCACTCTCAACACCGTCACTTTAATTATAACCACCTGGTACCTGCGTAAATATTCATTGTCGTAAGTATTTATTCAAGAGATAAAATATTTTTATTAATAATAACAACATTTTATTATCATAAAATAACATCAAATTAATATGAGTAGAAGTTGAGCTGAATTTAGTATCTAATTTGTGTTAACACATGAGTATTTGTTTAAAATTATGAGCATTTAAAACTGAGGAAATTACGTAAAAATTACTTTACAATTGTGTATTAAAATTCATAGATTTATTTTCATTAATCAATACGATTTGAAGTTCCTGACTCGAAATAAGTTTCGAGGTAGACTTCTTGAAGAAACTTTCTAACACCCCAACGTTAGGGTACGGGTTGAAATTTAATATACTTTCTTCTCGATCACACCTTTTGCTTATTATATACTCTGTTCCCAAAGTCTCTGGATGAAAGTCGCGTATATAGGCAGAGAAGAGGAGAAGGTGCATGAGCGAAGCTTAAGCAGTACACGCTTCTGCCAAGGCTGGTAACTATAGTCGCTTTACCCTTAACCTAATCACGTTCCTTCGCACGTGTTCATTGGTCGAGCCGTCTCGCGTCGCTACTTGCCCAGATACTTGTTATCCTTCGCTCACTCCACAGATTTTATTCGACGAACCATTTGGTTATACAGGTACTATATCATTGCACCAAATTGAACACCAGCAAATACAAATAGAAACACTCTGACCAAATTCTCTGCCAATCAGAATGCTATTTACTATTAGGCCACGCCCTTTTTCAAAAGATCAAATCTCTTCAAACGATGAAGGCAGAAACGGATTTTAACACCTACTTATGGAGACCGCAGTTTGCTGCACATTAGACAATGTTAAAACTGCTTGTGACCAAATCTTATTCATTTTGCTGGCTAAAATTAAAGAGAGATTCAAACTGAATTATCGAATGCTCAAACTTCAAACTGAAGCTAACATCTCGATGTCACAATATATTTGTTTCAACTCTACGTTAGGTGTATGCAGTGGGTGTTGAAGAACTTCCGTACTACAATAAAGACGGCTTCTCCGAAGGGTTCAGTGTTGATAGAGCCTATTACTACTGGTTCAGATTGTCCGAGGTCGTAGCTGAAGATGAAGTGAAAAACATTCCACTTGATTCAAGGAACTGTCGATTCCCCGAGGAGAATGAGGGAATAAAGGCTTTCCCCGTGTACAGCTTCAGTGCTTGCGTCTCTGAGTGTCGATTGGAGAAAATGTTGGAGCTCTGTAACTGCAGCGATTGGCACTTGGGAAGCAGAGGTACGTGGAACTAATATTCTAGAAACTATTATAATGGAAGATACTACTATTATTCACTTAGAAATTTTCAGCGAAAAATTATGGCTCCACCAGGACTCGAACTCGGGTCTCTGGCATACAGTGCTATTGCTCTAACCACTTTGTTTTTTAATAAAGGAATAACCCTAAGCGGTAGTAGCTATTCCCCGTTTTTCACTTTATTCTCAGTTTTTCATTTCTCAGTTTTCCTCAATTTTCAGCTTTTATCATTTGGACAAAAACAAATACCCATGTCTTACCCGGGACTCGAACCCGGAACACCTGACGTCGTAGCGTGCGGTGATAACCACTCCACCACGGAGGTAGACTACTGAGCTACAAAGCCAAATTACACAGTAGACTTCGACGTTGCTTGGTTCCTCCCTGGGTGCCTAATCTTCAATAATTAACAACTCTACTCTGGGAGGAACCAGGCAACGTCGAAGTCTGCTGTGTTTCAAAGTCAACAGATGTCGTTGCGGTAGTACTGGCTTAGACGATTCCACGCAGGTAAACAGCGACAGCAAAAAATCAGGCGAGGCCAGGCCGGCTCGGTAGCTCAGTGGTGAGTTCAGCGGAAGTGCTCGCGCGAGCAACATCGCCGTGCCTCTGCTTGTGAACCGGTGAGTCATCGGGACTCTGGAGTGCTAGACCACGCGAGACGCGTAAATTTGGAAGTTACGTGAAGTTGTTAAATTGAAAGAAAAATGGAAATTCGTCGTGTAAATACGCTAAAGCTATGGTTTTCAAGTGTGAAGAAGTGCCCATCATCGTTGATGCTTCATCGTTGGATACGGGATACTCTTGCATTGACCGAAGACCAGGTATTAAGTATTAAACTGAACCAATACCGTAAGTGTGTATATATTAATCTAGCGACGCGTCTTTTAGGCGAACAATTAATTAATAAATTTGAAAGGAAGTTTGTGTATTGTGATGACGATGATGAACATGAAATTAGATTATACACGGCTTATAGGACAACTACACTAGTGAGATTACATGTTATACCAATGGAAGTAACCGACAGCCATATCCGTACAGTGCTTGCGCAATATGGTCAAATTAAGACCCCTCCGGTGGACGAGCGATATTCGGATGAGCATATTTATAAAACTCGTACAGGCATTAAGTTGGTGAGAATGGTTCTGAATAAGCCAAACCCGTCCTATGTATCAATACAGGGCATACAATATTGGGCAACATATTATGGACAGAAACCTACCTGTAAAATATGTGAAGACACTCAACACACAGCACGGTTTTGTCCACAACGACGTGGTGCTATGGGTGAACGAGTGATACAAGATAATATTGGAGCATGTGCTACTCCTGTAGAAATACAGCCTAAGCAGTCATATCCAGCAAAGGTACAGAGACCACCTTACCAAAGTTCAGCGCATGAAAAAAGGCTGACACACAATTTACAGTGTTCCCAATTCCTATGCAGTTGCAAGAAAAAACTGTGAACAATGAACGTGATAAAAATCTGCAAATAGATCCGAAACAAGCTGATGTTTTAGAAAACCAAATGGATCCCACCAAGGAAACACCTATACCTGTGTCTCTCCACAGCAAATCGTGGGCGGAAGAGGTGGCATCTTTAGACAACTGCCACAGTGATGTACGGGATAACGTTTTAGTGAACGACAGTCTGGAAACAACTGATCAACAGATGCTCGAGTCTGACACTACGAATAATCGTGAAATGAATACTGAAATGTACGAAGCAGGAGGATCCCATACACTGGAAGATCAACAAAGCAAGGTTCAGTTTGGTGAAACCACAACAGGAACGAAGGACACTGCCAAAAGAAAATCAAATGTGAAGATACTCCAGGAACAGAAGAAGTTGAAGAAGAAAAAAGTCCAACAAAATGTGGCACCTGACATCCACCACAAGAAGAATGTGAAGCAGCAGGCAATAGCCCCCTCCCCAGTGCGTATAACCAGATCCCAAAGTGTGACAAATTTGCCCCCGAGTGTTCATTTACAACCTGTGATCGGATTGAAATTCAGTGTTTCCCCTAGTGTGTCTAGTGAATGTGTGGGTGCAAGTAAAAATGCAAGTCAGAAATAGTATGTGTAAAATGAGTAAAGGTATATTATGTTTGATCAGGTGATTGGTGTGAAATATTCCATACATAGTCAGAGTATAACATATAGCTATTTTTTCCTTTTAAGAATCCTTGTGCGTATGGTAGACCTAAAAACAGTAAAACAATTTATATATTTAACAGTATTGTAAAAGCAAGTGTTTACATATCCATAGTAATGCTTACCACCATTAGACTTGCTAGTATAAACATAAACAAACTACAAAACAAAACAAAGTGCATTAGGGGACTTTCTAATTCAGTTCGCTATAGATATTGCTCTCATTCAAGAAGTAGCAATAACTAATTATGAGTTACCCTCTAGTTATATTGTCTGTAATAATTCCACTTATTCAGTGCAAGGAACAGCTGTATTAGTTCGAGAAAATATACCTGTATCAAATGTAGAATACCATCCGAGTGGTAGAATTACAACTGTACAAGTGGAAAACCTGAGGATATGTAATCTGTATGCGCCTTCTGGCAGTAATCAAAGGCAGCAACGCAATGAATTTTTCGCAACTGAAGTAGCGACGGAATTTCAAGGTAATAAGCAACATATTATTTGTGGAGGCGATTTTAATTGTGATTTGTTGCCAAAAGACCAGCGCTCTGGATTTAATACATCCAATGCGCTGCAACAGTTGGTAACTGGATTTCAATGGAAAGATGCATGGGACACTTTGCACCCATCAAGTGCAGGCTTCACATATGTAAAGGATGGGAGTGCTTCACGGTTAGATAGATTTTGTTTCACCATCAATTATCACTAATATCACTAATGTTAATATGGTGCCAACTTGCTTCTCAGATCATAGTGCAATTATAATAGCGGTAAAAATGCAACTGCCAAATATATAATATGGGTATGGATATTGGAAAATGAATATATATCTTTATTTGATGATCCACTTTTTGCTGACAAATTCCAAGAGAAATGGAAGTATTGGGAACGATTAAGGGCGAAACAAATAAATATAATTATGTGGTGGGATGAATATCTAAAGCCAGCTATCACACGATTTTTTAGACAATATAGTAGAGAACGGAACCAGGATTGGAATAATAAATACAATTTTTATTATAAAGTGTTGAGAGAGCAAACTGATGAAGGGGTAAGAGGGGGAAAAGTGCAACAGAACCTTAAACAAGTACAGGCAATATTGTTGCAATTACATGCGCAAAAAAGAAGTGGGTGTAAAATACGTAGTAAACTGTTACCTTTTGACTCTCTTGAAATGGCCAATATTAGTCATGTTCTACATGAACGTAATCGTGAAAAAACGCAAAACGATTCATAAGATAATATACGAAGGTAATTCTGAACATAGTAATGTGACTGACATAATGGAAATCTTTTACCGCGATTATTACGCTAGATATCAAGGAACAAGTTATGATCCAGCCCAAGAACAAATATTTTTACAAGAAGTTCCGGAAATTGCGGACTTGCGGATTGAAAAGACCTTTACAGCTCTTGAGGTGTACGAAGCGATTCTAGGAATGAAGAATAACTCATCGCCAGGAATAGATGGTATTCCCATAGAATTTTATAAAAGATTTTGGTCACTTGTAGGTAATATGGTGACAGACTGGACAAATGCAGTATATAATCAACACTGCTATGGAAGGACGAGCAATACAGGTGTAATTGTCCTGGTTTCCAAAGTTCCTAACCCTACGGTAGTAAAAATCTATAGACCTATATCCTTGTTTTGCACAGATTATAAAATTTTTGCACGATGTTTACTTCGTCGTCTTTTGCCTTATATGGATAGAATGATCTGTGTCCATCAATACTGTTATGGTAATAATAGATCCATCTTTACAAGATATGGAACAATTTTGAAGCACCACATTTATCGCCCTTGGTAAAATCTGCGTGGTACTGTGTGGTACAGGATATAGTGGAAACGGAAGAGAAACTACATAAATAAAAACTGTTACAAGACCCACTATGTGGTAGGTGTAAACAAAATGGTTCGATTTCACACTGTCTAAGTGAATGCATACGGACACGTGAAACATCGAAATATCTATGTGTGTTATTAGGAAAATGTTGTCTCACCCATCCAAATGCGTTTACTGTGCATAACATAATGTTACCTACGTTTTCGTATTTTCCATGTACTAAATTGCGTATGTGTGCAATGGCAGGTTGGACATTATATATTGTTTGTCTGCATATATAAAGGTCTAGATTTTCATGATCAATTTTTAATATATGTGAAACAGGAATATCATAAAGTGAATCAAGATAAAAGAAAAATATTATTCGCACATTTTTTAAAGGTGCTGATTGAATGTTAAAGTAGAAAGAACTATTGTTATCCAAAAACTGTAAAATTACTGTATGAAAGACAAATTGTAAATAATAAAAAAAGTGGAATGAGCAATGGCACCATTGCAACATCACGGTATGCCAGAGACCCGGGTTCGAGCCTGGTCGAGCCTACATTTTTCGCTGAAGATTCCTACGTAGTACATTTCCTGTGTGTGTGTCTAATCTTCAACTACTACTATTCATTGTTCGAAAAGTTAATTATTTTAGAAGTAGTTGTATTCTGTTCAAAATGCAACTGTGAGTTAATTAGAACTAGGGAACAACTATTTTTTCTGAGCCTTTAAAACAATGCTAAACCTGATATCAGTCCGTTTCCCTTCAGCTAGAAACAAAAAACATTGTTCTAATCTTGCATTTTTTTTCATTTTTCGGCTTTGTGTGTTTCAGGTCATTTTTCAGTATTTTGTGTCGCATTTTTCTTCATTTTTGAGGTTTATTTCTCTCTTACACTCTTTATCCACATTTCCTGGCATAAGTTAAATATTAAAATTTCCTGGCATAGTCTTTGTAGCTAGCCGGCACCCGTGGTGGAGGTGTTAGCACATCGCGCTAAAACACCAGGGCTCCTGGGTTCGAATCCCGGCCTGGCCATGGATGTTTGTGAGTGGTGATTCAACAATTTCATCATATCATCACTCATCCCTATCTTCGCAAATTAGCCAAAAGGGGGTCAAAATGCGAAGTAAAATAAAGCAAATGAATCAATTAATCTTTGCAGCTAGTTCGCCCTCAATCGAAAATATTTTCAATGCAAGAGCACAATATAATTTTTATCTCAAAGGTTTGGCAATGGAGTAAATTATTAATTGTCGTAAATTTAGTTTTCTTCCACAAAATTTAAAATACTTTGTGTGACGCCTACTTTACTGACCACTCTGATCACTTTCATCTGTGGTTTTAAAGTAGAATTATTCATAATATTTTAAAATATATATATATATATATATATATATATACATTTGTATATAATGTGATGTACTGTATTTTCAGATGCAGACCTATTACTCTATCGTGTAAGGCCCCCCTGCAAAATACATTAGCACTTAATTGCTTTTCTCCCTTTGCTTCAGGAGTTGGGACCACCAAGGAATGGATTTATATATTACTCTTGTAATATATGAATAATCAAGCTTTGATTTTAAGAGTAAGAATTATTTTAGGGTATTTTTGCAAGTTCTAGGTCATCATTTACAATTTTTGGTCATTCTACAGGTCATTGTTTGAGATTTGTTAGGTCATCAACTTCCGAGCCCTAGTTGCAATGATTTTAAAAAGTAATAGTTACTTGAACCTAAAAAGTAACTGTAAGTAGCTTTGCTACCTTCATTTGGTGCAAAGGTACATAAACCTTAAACTTAAAACTCAGCTAGCTTATCTACAGGGTAGGGTTCTTTGTAGACAACGAAACCAGACAGGATGCCTTCCAATGGAGACGTTTAAGCGAATATATTATTTAAACACAGGATACATGGAGTAAGAATTTTACATGATAAGCTACATTCTTCTATAATTTTCTCGTTTACAGTCAATTTTCATCTCAATCTTCTTCCTTCATTGTAATGGGCAGATCTGGATCGGGACTTCCTTCTCAATGTACGGTCTGGATCTGGACTTCCTTCTCAATATGGAGGATCTGGATCGGGACTTCCTTCTCAATGGACGGTCTGGATCGGAACTTCCTTCTCAATATGTACGGTCTGGATCTGGACTTCCTTCTCAATGGACGGTCTGGATCTGGACTTCCTTCTTGTCTCCTTTGTGAACTTCCCTCTGGATTTCAATTTATTTAGGTTTTGACTAATTAACGAATTCCTTTATCCTTCACCAACCTTTTCCTTTAAGCTTTGGGAATAATACTAATATCCTCCCTTAGGGCTGCAATTGGAACGCGCCACCACTAACTAGGTACAACAGAGTGTATACTTGGTGCAGCCGATTGACATGCGCATCCAAGTAGGTGCTACGGTTAAACCGCGCAACCAAAAAGTGCTGTGGGGCGTCGATCGGAACGCGCTCGCCACTGATGTAAACAAAATTTCCGCTACGGGAATGGTAAATCAACCAAACAGATGCAATATCTGTTCAAAGACACAAACTTGTATCATTGCTTTGACTTCCTTAATTTTCATATTAACTTACATATGATCATTGATTTCATTTATAAGATATATATATTAATTTACTTCTTTCATATTTATTTTTTGTCTTCTTATAATATATTCTATTTTTTTTCATCTTTCCAATTTCCTTTGTTCTTATTTATAGTTATTCATATATATTATGCCAATTCTTAACCTTGCACGCCTGGTGCTGACATCTCTATTCGTCTTTGGCAAACTATTCACATTACTTGGTCCTATTGGGTACGTAACAGCTTCCAATACATCTTTATCAATAATTAGGGACATTGAATTTTCGCGATGTGCGAAATCGCGAAATTTGAAAAAAGATGCAATTTTGAACATTCTGCACGTAACTACACCCCCGATGATGAAATATGCTTGAGTTTTATCCGCGAAGTAATGCGAAATGTGTGCTTTTTCACGAAATGAACGGTTTTTCGCGAAATAACCGTCAAATATCATCAAATTAAGTAGAAAATACGCGAAAACCGGCAATCAAGGTTGTGCGCGCAAACTGTCGATTTGTAACGAAACGTTTCCCAAAAGTTTCCTACCACTTGCAGCTGAAGAACGTTTTACCTTCGATCACATCAGGAAGACGTTGCAAATTGGGATTTCCCATGCACATAATCTCAGTTCGAAAACTTCGCTCCCTGTCAAGCTGCATTCCATTCTTCCCCCAAATATAGAAATGAAGTGATTTTGTGTTGATGTTTTCTTTTTGGTTGGACAGCTAAGTGTGTATGTAAACAGTATATAAAAATGAAGTAGTTTATCAATTTATAGCTCCTTTGTATGTTGTTTCCTTTCATGATGAAAAAGTGTGTGCCAATTTATTTTCCACCGCTGGTATATACCGCTGACTAACATTTTATTTACCACTCTCCTCACTTTTTATTTACCATAAATTTGTCTCCATAAACAATAAAAGTAGAAATGGTCTAGCTCTACTTTTCATGTGTGCTATTTCTGAAAAACATTCATTGTATTTTTCCCTACATATTCTTCCTTGCAAGTAGCTGCCAAACCATCTGCACACATTTTCTGAAAAAAAAAAAAATTGCATAATAATATTTTGTAATGTACTTAATCGAATGCTTTGCTTACATCAAGATATAAAACATCGTCCGTTGAGAATGCAAATATTTTATCTCCAAATTGTAAGCAAATCGAGTTATTTTTGCTGTGGTCTATTTAGGATACAATTGATTCCTCTCGGCTATTATCTAATGCCTACATACAACCAATAGTGATATATTGAGAGTCTTTTTAGCCAATGTACAGAATTTGGAAGCAGCCACGAGAATGAAAACTCGTACAGCCATGAAACCGTACTACAATTTCCTCACCCAACTAGATGAGCCATCCGAGTGTGATATAAACCACTTGCATTCTTACCTCCGTCACTTGTGGGAGCTGCTTAACAATGGTAGTGGTCTTCGATTCTTACTTTTGTTGTTAATAGACAAAGAGTTTGAATAATTGTGGAATCAAAGTAGTTAATTCATTTCCAAAATATGAATTATTTATTTTATTTTGCTACCGAAGGACAAATTTATAATGAAATTGTTTCATCTCCTTCTCGTTTCCAGAATTCAATATTATATCTGGTAGATAGAACACTGGCACTCTGAAACCAAAATTGTGTCGAGTGCAATTGTTCTATATTAAATTTCAGTAATTAATTACAGCATAAGTACCTAACGAAACAAATTCTGCTTTCTAGAGATAATTCAACATATCATCCTTTGCAACGATACAAACTTTCAGCACAATGGTAAGAAAGATTCTAAAAATATATCATGTCAAACTTTAAAGTTCTCTCCTGAGAAAAAAAAAAATGGATATAGAGCATTTATAATCTCAGTGAACAACATATTGTTTTATATAAAATGTTGCTCTACTGATGACATTAATGATTTACATTTAGCAGAGCCATACTGGTTCTTATCAAGTACCTTTTTTACTATGAAAACTAAACTACTTGCACATTATGCTCTCAAAACGTACCAATTATACTTTATGACAAATTATTTGAAATGAAGACATAACATGAAAAATTTCCACTAGCATGATTAGTTTCTGATGTTGAATAACATTTATTTTCAGAATTCGACAATTTCTGCCAGGAAATAGAGGTGGTTGACCCTTGCTATAGAATGCATGAAGGTATGATAATATTTAATTTGAAGCGTTTTTAACTGCAAAATAAAAGACATATTAAAGTATTAACGCAATCAGGCCGTGCTAACAATATGTTTTAAATAATTTTTGTGTATTTAACTTTCCTTCGCACGTAGAAAACTTTAAACTACTTTTCATCACAACAGTCGAGATTGTGATTGTTCCATATAGAAACATATTTGCTGAATAACAGGACACACTATTCAGGTATAAGTTGCTCACTTTGGTAGCATGCAGAAATAAGTCCCTGAAGTGCTACTTCTGAGAATACTTTCGTGGAAAGCAAAATATCTAGTTCATGTTCAGCAATTCAGTTCTTTGATAATGGACTTAACATTCACATTTATACCTATTTTGAAACATAAATTGTGAATGTGAGTTATTCCATACGTTGTAGTTTCGTGCACGTGTTTGAAGTTTGGTAATCGACACTGATTTAAATTATATTGTACTGAACTCTTAGTTGTTATATTTGCACGAAAAAAACAACTTATTTTTAACTTAACACTCCTTTCTTTTGCACCCTTTTTGATTTCAAACCCATTCACAAATGGTAATTTCGAAAAGATTCTCACATGTCTTTGGAGCTTCATTGTTTTTCATAACTGGAAGATTTTATAGCACTATATTTCAAGTACATTTGCATAAATATGAAAGGAGCTTAGCAACAAGCGATATTCGTCTGGTACCGAGTTATCTGAATCTGTAGCACATCTACTGTTGCTAACTAATGCGAAAGATGAAGTTCCAAAGATTGTAACACGTTTGCTTGCAAATCCTTAAATCGTTACTAATATATACAGTGTATGTGATTAGGGGGAGGGTTGCGTATAGATGCAGTTGCCCCCGTACTATCATAAACCTTATGTACCAAGGGAAAGTTAACTGACCTTGCCCCTCTAGTTCTGGCACCTTGCCCCCAACCTCAGTTTTGGAACCAAATCGCCGCCACTGGATACATACACTTGTGTGTGTGTGTGTGTGTGTGTATATGTGTGTGTGTGTGTGTGTGTGTATATATATATATATATATATATATATATATATATATATATTATAAATGTATGCGTATGCGTGTGTGTGTGTGAGTGTGTTTTTATCGGGTCTATGTCCCTTTTAGCTAATTTCGAAGGAAAGGATGAATTGTTATAAAATGAAATAGATAATGGGACAATCACAAACACATACACACATAGAACCACACAACCCAAGTCCCATAGAGGCCATGTAACCAGACGTAGTGCCTCGTCAGTCCGCAAAATGCAATCCAAGAAAATGAAGTTGACCTTTGGGAATCTTGGAAAGGGTAACCCCAATGTATGCGTATTTGTGTAGGTGTGTGGTAACATCCCTGGCAGAATAGTTAGCACAGAGACAATGACACCAGAGGTCATGTGTTTGAATCCCGCACTGTCCATGGGTGTTCTTTGTGAGTGTCCCTTCCATGAATTTCCATCATAGTGGCAGAAAATGAAAGTAATATAAACCAAATCAATAAACAACAAGCCATTTGTGTGTATGTGTGTGTGTGTGTGTGTGTGTGTGTGTGTGTTTGAGAGAGAGAGAGAGAGAGAAAGAGAGAGAATTGAACTTTTCTATTATATTTCCCGTTTTCACAGAGTTCCTACACCCAGTGGACACAACCCAAAATGACGGAGCAGTGCTTTACTGTGACTGCGTATCAAGCTGCACCAGGGTTTCTGTTCATTTCCTTCGTTATCAACATATCAAGTAAGTCCTTCATTTCAAGTTTCAACAATATGGAAACCAATATAATAGTTATAATTAAGGGGGTTACAATAGGCATTTGGCTATTTGTCGGATACACATTGATTATACGCATAAGGACGAGAATATACAATACTTATAGAGAAGTTTCACTTCTTGTGGTCATACTGTATATGATGAATTTCAGAAAATAATCTTCAAGCTGCTGGCTGTACGGATTCGTAATTAGGTATATTCCCTTATACATTTGAAGTAATGATGAATTAAAATTCTTGACTGCTTCTGCACATACAGTCATTATTCACCCTTCAGTAGAAACGGGGAAAACCCCTCTAATCTAAAATCCTTACCTCAAAGTTAAAAAAAAGGGTGTGTCAGGAAAAGTGAAATGCGGTAACGAGGAACAATGTAAGGGAACACTAAACAAATTCCTCAGAGGGAGTTGAATAGGCCAGCTAGTCTCCCAAACCCAAAACTTTTAGTTAAAACACTATAGCTCTCGCCACGAAAACAGTCAGCTCAAGGTCAGAGTTTCCCCTTGCCTCCTCCACACCCCTGACCCTCCAGGCTTGCCACACTTCTTCCAAGCTGCTCAGTCCACACTTCGCGAGTCACGAATCATAGCGTATCTCATGTACTCCCTATGACTTTTGTACCGATTCTGACAAAAACAACATTATTTGCGGTATTTTGAACATAAATGTTATACAAATTATTCCTTCTGCATATATAGACCTACTATAGTTACAAAATAATAATCCAATCAGTCAGATGATGTATGTTGCCATTCTTAACATTACAGGAACATGTACAATGGATACAAGAAGTTCAAAATGATGTTTGAGACGCCAAAGGAACTGACCAAACTTAGGGTAGTACGGAGCCAACTAGATCTTATAGGTGAGATTACCATTCTCATTGCACGAGAATTTCCAGATAATTCTTTGTGTGTTTGATTGATTTGTTGCTTTATGTTCATAGCAAAAGAATAAAACAAATTTTAACACAAATATATCCATGGTGACTAGATTTAGTACACGCATGATTTTCAATACGGAGCTTCTTGGTTGACGCAACCACAAGACATCCATTTATGTAATATCTGATATGCAAATAAAGCAGAATTGATACTACATCAGAAACCAAAATGCTATCACCTTATATTGTGATATGGGTTTGTATTGGAACAAAAAGGAACCCTTGTAATTAGTTGTCTTCACCTGAACCACACACACACTCACACACACACACACACACACACACATATGTAAATATAACATGGTCAAGATGGACCTAAAGGAAATAGTGGGAAAGTTTTACTTGATGTTGGCCAGGATAGTAGATAGGTGGAAGGATTCTGTTTCTGATGCTATGAACCCTAAGGTTTAAGTGGCGTAAATAACACCCTAGCAAAGCTTCACGGTGCAGAGGGGCGCAGTAAGAATGATAAATTAAGAAAGACATATAGTTCACAAAAGTTTTTCTTGCGGCGTTAAAATATATTTTCAACGGAGCATACATTTTATGCCCCTACACCTGCAAATAGAATGTTAATCAGTAGAATAGTAGAAAGTGAATTAGCCTACCAGATTAGAAGAAAGCATTCATTAGCTGAATTTTTCAAGCAATGATTACGTCACCATAGGGCAGACTATAGGCAAGAAAATGCTCTGCCAAAGGTTTACTTTCAAAATCAAAAGTTTTCAAATGAACCCTGTAAAGATCTACGGAAGAACTGTAGTGGTGAATGTAAACCCTCTTAAAAAGACAGTCGATTACCACTTTTGTCTATGAACAACGCTCAAAATGTGGGTTTAAAATCCGAAAAAAAATTCCTTAGTACGCCAGTGCCCCTCTCCACCCCTACCTACGCCCTCGTGTCACACCCGATGGAGATACAAGTGGTTCGAATCCCACTTTAAACTGTAGGTTGAGTCCCGATTTTTCATACTGTGCATTGTGGACTTAAAACACCAAATCAACCAACCAACCAAGCCCACGTATCAGCACGGTTTGTTGAAAGTGTGCTGCTCTCGTATGTTGTCAACTTTACAGCTGAGCCGATACCACTATTTGCGATATTGATACCCTAACCGATTCCAAAAGATACCGATATTTGTATAATTCCAGTATAAAATAACAAATGCTAGTTACTGTGGTAGCATCGTCGCCTTGTAATTAATGGTGAGTGTGTTTGTGTACACCATTCCTTAAAGAAATAATGGATATTGAGAACAAGAGTTAAAAACGTTGAAAAGATTCTCTAGGGCTATCGACAAGGTGAGACGTGGAAAGGATTCCAAGCTTTCGAGAGCTAACATCACTCTCATCATCAAGGTAGAAGTAACTTCTAGCCTGAGAGAGTTTTTTCATCATTCCAAGGCTTACTTAACAATTAAGAAGTTCTAACATTGTTTGGTACATTAAATTCAGAATACCACTTCTTTCACTTAAGAGACACCTTCCAATTTATTCTGTGTGAAAATATAGTACACTCAGGTTATCCGTTCTTTGATTGTGCATATATACAGGGTGATTTAGAATTCCTATTATACACTTCTAGGGGTTGTAGAAGGGACTTAGTAGTTCAAGTTTTGATAAGGAACCCATGTCCGGAAACATACCGTTTTCGTACTACAGAGATGACAAGATCACATAATTTCACATCTCCCGCTTTACCTGCGCCACTACAAGAGCTGCTCGATGTGGCTACCCCGACACTACAGGAGTCTCATAAACAAGACTCTTCATGTGGCCCCATACGAAAAAGTCAAGAGGAGATTGATCTGGCGATCGCGGTGACCAAGGAGTTGGTCCACCGAGACCTATCAACCTGTCCCCGTATGCTTGATTGAGATGTTGTCGGACGTCATGGGAAAAGTGTGCTGGTGCGCCATCATGTTGGAACCACATGTGCTGTGAAAAGAGATTGTAAACAGAGGACGTTGGAAGCAACACACATGACATCAGGTGACTGAAGATGTCGCCTTCTGTCAATGTGGGTTTCCTACCGTAAAGCGGGAGATGTAAAATTATTTGATCTTGTCATCTGTGTAGTACCAAAACGGTACTTTTCCGGAGAAGGGTTCCTTATCAAAACTTGGTATACTAAGTCCCATACAAGCCCTAGAAGTGGGTAATAGGAATTCTGAATCACCGTGTATACTCATAGCATCATATGAATATAAACAGGTCGAAGAACGTGTACTTGCAATAAATCTTTGTTATGTTTTGTAATAACTGATATGTTTGTTATTGCAGTGGCGCTGGGAGAAGTTGCCGGCCTTATTCTTGGCGTTAGTCTGATGAGTATCGCAGAACTAATATATTTCCTGATTCTCAAACCATCTATGATTTCAATTGGACGACTATGCAATACAAGGACAAAGTGAAAGTTTTAACCATTGTAGCCCTATTTGCAATCGGCATTGTTAGCATTCTATGTACTGCATCAACATAAATAAACACACCCGTAACCGGCACAATGTAAAAACAGTTACACTTATGACACAATTATTTCGCTGTGACCTAGTTTTATATTTTATTTTCCATGTACAGAAAAAGTTGAAAAATTCAAAATCTGTTCAGTGTTAATTCTACCTTAACCCTAGCAATACCAAGGGGGCACGGATCTTAGGCCCACTGATTAATTTTTTGCGTATTACATGTATATCCATCAATGTAAAAATTGATAGAAAATAGTAATTGTTCTTTGCAATATTTAGAATGACATCGCGTGATTCTTCCCAAAAAAGTTCATTAAAAAGTTACTTTATTTCGTTGATATTGTTTATGGGCCTCAAAGACCCACCCCTTGGTAATTCTAAGGGAAGATTTGCAATGATGTTTTAAAGGTATTTCAATACACGAGAGGACATATTCAATTGCTAAACTATAGTAACAATTCGAAACAATGAATGTATGGGTAGTAGAAAAAGAAGAAGAAAAAAACTTTGCTAGAATTTTGCACAGTTTAACCATAGTTCCAAGTATAAATATTGTAATTGAAGAAAAGTAATAAATGTTACAGTGATTTATGTACTATAAATGCCTAAAAATCATTATGTAATTTATCTTTCATGTATAATCCATAACAAAATATGAAAGTAGTGTCCAATTAGTTAACTTATGTGTACAAATAACAGAAAACACACATCAGCCCAGTTCAATTGAACTTTCATTTATGGGCCTCTGAGCCCCCTCCCCCTTTGGTAATCCGTGTAACAAAAAATACCTTGGCATTGCTAGGGTCAAAATATGATTTTTGGTATTTGTTACAACAATATGTTGATATGATAATATAATATACTCACATTGTATTTGAATTTAAAAGTTTTTTGAGGTGCGTCAGCATGTTTGTATACTCTTTATGTTATACGGGGTCCAGCCCCTTACCATAACAAATAAAATAACTGTAACGTCGCGTAATTAGAACCTTAAAATATTCTGACTTAGGTTACAAGCTGAGGCTTTAAAGGGGGCACTCAGCACACAGAAGGACAAAATACAGTACAACACCCAGAATTATACTGGCCATAGGGCCAGTCGCCAGAGCCTCATTAGGATGCAAAAGCAGTCCAGGGTATACTACGTTGAAGTGAGGTTGACAATTGGGTGTACTGCATAGAAGGTCACCCCTTACACCCTATATACTCACATTGAAACAAATAGGTTCTTTATTATTAATACAGGTGTTTCATAAAGAACTTTACAATTTTGTAATTAAATATATATTTATTCACACGACTTGTAGAGATGGTTTTGGTGTCATTTTGTAGCAAAATAACTCAAGTTTTTTACTCTATAAGTTAAAGGTTCAATGTGACTTCCATTGGTAATGTGGCAGACATCCCATCTGAAGTGGATTTATTGCCAAACCCGCTGCACCCTGTCAGGCGTAACTTCCTCAGTTGCAGCGTAGATTCGTGCTCTGAGACCAGCGAATGTAGCAGGTAGGGGTGGTCTGAAACCTTTATCCTTCATAAATCCCCAGAAGTAAAAATCGAAAGGTGTCAGGTCTGGCAAGCGAGGTCGCCAAGCAATCGGCCCACCTCGACCTATTCACTGATTTGGAAAGCGGTTACTGAGGACGTCGTTGAGGTAGTGCGGCGGTGCGCCGTCTTGCTGGAAGTGAGTTTGCAAACTCTGCAAACACTCACTGGAAACCACTTTGGAACAACAGTCGCTAGCAGTAGCGGTGTTGTGATTCGGACCTAAGCTACTACGTGAGTCAAAACGTGATGTATTTTGCTACAAATTGACATCAAAACCAGCTCTGTGAGCCGTGTGAATAAATTTATATATAATTACAAATTTATAAAGTTCCTTTATGAAACACCCTGTATATTCACTACTTGGCAAAATTAATTACCTATAGAAATGAGTATATCTGAATATCTACTTGCGTCATTCTCTCCAACCTTGATATATGAGATTCCAGTAATTAAATACTACTTACATTATTTATAAGACAGAAATAAGAAAAGTAACTCAACTATAGTTTGGCCAATGCCTTAGGCAGGCACGTATTCAGAATAATATTCGGGAGAAGTAAAATTATTGATATAGAGGTAAATATACAACCTGAAAAATGTATGTTTAAGGCCAGTGGTGGCGATTTGAATGTCAAACCGAAGAAGGGGGGATGGTACATGAAAGGTTTTATTTCTGTTAGTAGACAATACTCCTTTCAAATTCCAGCCTGAACTCGAATCTGAAAGGGAAGAAAAAGGGGAAACCCCATAAGAAGCCCAACCTCTAACCGCATACATGCACTTAATGCCCTGATGCATTGAAATAAATCAGGGCGTCATATTCGCGGAATTTTATAGTACCCCCGTTATCTTTTCTTATTTCATAAATCAGTACAATAAAATGATACAACAAAGCAATACAATACGGACATACAATATCTGTATACTGGATCAGATTTTCTGTTACAGGAACAATATACTGACTACTGATAATAGTTGAGTTGCAGTGGATAAGAGAACTACCAAATCAAGGTATATCAAATGTTGGATAGTGATCAAGGATAAAAAAAATATCATAAAAATCGAGTTAGCTAATAAAAGAAGTAAACAAAAAGTGTATATAATGGAGGTCAACAAGAAAGAGACTTCATTATGATCCGCCACTGACTTTATTGTTTGGACACGTATTTTGTGACATAATGACTAATGTATGGTTACGATCCGCCACTGATTTGATTGTTTGTACTCATCTTTTCTGGCATAATTGCGAATGTATGGTTACGATCCACCACTGACTTGATTGTTTGTACACGTATTTTGTGACATATTTGCTAAGGCATGATTAAGATCCACCACTGACTTTATTATTTGTACACGTCTCTTCTGATATAATTCCTAATGTATATTTACGATCCGTTACTGACTTGATTGTTTCTACACGTCATTTTTGGCAAAATCGCGAATGTATGGTGACAATCCGCCACTGACTTGATTTGTTTGTTCACGTTTTATTGTTCTATAATTGAGGACGTATGGTGACGTTCCGCCACTGACTTGATTGTTTGGACACGTCTTTTGTGATATATTATAATTGGGAATGTATTGTTACGATCCGTCACGGACGTGATTGTTTGTACACGTATTTTGTGACATAATTGCTAATGTATGGTTATAATCCGCCAGTGACTTCATTGTTGTACACATCTTTTGTGATATAATTGGGAATGCATTGTTACGATCCGCCACTGACTTGATTGCTTGTACACGTATTTTGTGATACGTATACTTGGGAATGTATTGTTACGATCCGCCACTGACTTGATTGCTTGTACACGTATTTTGTGACATAATTGCTAATGTATGGTTACGATCCGCCATTGACTCCATTTTTTGTACACGTCTCTTCTGATATAATTCGTAATGTATGGTTACGATCCGTTACTGACTTGAATGTTTCTACACGTCATTTGTGGCATAATCGAGAATGTATGGTTTCAATACGCCACTGACTTGATTGTTTGTACACGTTTCTTGTGGCATAATTGCGGACGTATGGTGACTTTCCGCTACTGACTTGATTGTTTTTTTTTAACATGTATTTTGTGGCATAATTCCGAAAGTATGGTTACGATCCGCCACTGACTTGATAGTTTGTACACGTCCCATGTGACATAATTGCGAATGTATAGTTACGATCCACCACTGACTTGATTGTTTGTACACGTCTCTTGTGATACGTATAATTGGGAATGTATTGTTACGATCCGTCACGGACTTGATTGTTTGTACAAGTCTTTTGTGACAAAATTGCGAATGTATGGTTACGATCCGCCACTGACTTGATTGTTTGTACACGTATTTTGTGACATAATTGCTAATGTATGGTTACGATCCGTTACTGACTTGATTGTTTCTACACGTCATTTGTGGCATAATCGCGAATGTATGGTTAATATCCGCCACTGACTTGATTGTTTGTAATCGTCTATTTTGACATAATTGCGAATGTATGGTTACGATCCGCCACTGACTTGATTGTTTGTAATCGTCTATTTTGACATAATTGCGAATGTATGGTTACGATCCGCCACTGACTTGATTGTTTGTACACGTCTTTTGTGATAAATGTATTGTTACGATACGTCACGGACTTGATTGTTTGTAAACGTCTTTTGTGACAAAATTGCGAATGTTTGGTTACAATCCGCCACTGACTTCATTGTTGTACACATCTTTTGTGATATAATTAGGAATGTATTGTTACGATCCGCCACTGACTTGATTGTTTGTGCACGTATTTTGTGACATAATGCGAATGTATTGTCACGATCTGTCACTGACTTGATTGTTTGTACATATCGTATGCTTGTCTCCTTGCGCACTCCGAAGTTTCTTTGTTTAAAACTGAACACTGCCGAATGGGGGCGTTGTAAGCAAACCGTAGGTTCTGTACAGAACGTAAGGCATAACAGGTACGTCACTAGTCTGAGGAGTGTCAGTTGTGCTGATGTAGTCAAAATGGAACAACCTTGTGACAACTAAGAATACGCGGATATGCATTTCATTTCTGGTTGGGCTATCGGGGATGCACAGGAGGCTGCACGGTTACCAAGAAGCTTTAAATAGATGTCATCCCGTAAATCGCACATCCACAAGGATACATCAGTGACTCACGGAACATGGGACCTTCGCACATGTTATGCTATATCAGGTAAGCCTATAAGCATTAGGCCAAAATCAAGTTAGTAGCAGATCGTGGTACTAATTTACTATCCTTCGGACACATTTATTTATTTTTACAGAAGAAACTACTTACCGTAATTAGTTCCTGTAGCATTGTTGAACATCGGGAAGGTGTTTTGTGTGATGTGGGAATGTTTCATAGATGAAATTCATGTTGTTTGTTCAAAATTAATTCTCCGACGGAGATAGCGGTTGGCGCGTACATTTTCCTACACCATCACGTTCGTACACCATCACCTTCGTACACCGTCGTGACGCGTCGTGATTGTGTTTTGTTGGTATCCAGTGTTTCGAACTGTCTGCGTTTGCGACGAGAGTTAGAACGGTGGAACGGGAGGTAGAAGGATGGCGTGTGGTGGGTGTGTGGTCAAGTTTCTTCCGGGCGTGGAGAACCATGTGCAGTTTTTGGAATATATGTTTCGATTAAAATTTCGTGTGTTATTATGAGGATCTAGAGCTTGGAAATGAGTGCGTAGTATTGACGCTAGCCCCACGAACCATTGGCGCGTGGATAGGTTAGTAGGGCCACGCAAAGGTTTCAATAGTGAAAAAGATAGCCCCACGAACCATTGGCGCTAGCCCCACGAACCATTGGCACGTGGATAGGTTAGTAGGGCCACGCAAAGGTTTCAATAGTGAAAAATATAGCCGCACGAACCATTGGCGCTAGCCCCACGAACCATTGTCGCGTGGATAGGTTAGTAGGGCCACGCAAAGGTTTCAATAGTGAAAAATATAGCCTTACGAACCATTGGCGCTAGCCCCACGAACCATTGGCGCGTGGATAGGTTAGTAGGGCCACGCAAAGGTTTCAATAGTGAAAAAGATAGCCCCACGAACCATTGGCGCTAGCCCCACGGACCATTGGCGCTAGCCCCACGAACCATTGGCGCGTGGATAGGTTAGTAGGGCCACGCAAAGGTTTCAATAGTGAAAAAAATAGCCCCACGAACCATTGGCGCGTGGATAGGTTAGTAGGGCCACGCAAAGGTTTCAATAGTGAAAAAGATAGCCCCACGAACCATTGGCGCTAGCCCCACGGACCATTGGCGCTAGCCCCACGAACCATTGGCGCGTGGATAGGTTAGTAGGGCCACGCAAAGGTTTCAATAGTTAAAAATTGGTTTCGAAAAAAATATTCGTAAATAGATATGATTAAGTTTGTCGACGGGCATTTCTTGGGTTCCGAAGGTTGAAACACTGCATAACAATTGAAAATCGAGAGAAAAAAAAGGCCGATGCGTCATTCCTACGCGTTATTATTTACGAAGGTGTCCGCGCCATGTTGTGTGTGAGGCAAACGGAAAGGTAGGAGGAAGAAGTAGTCGTAATGTGAAAAATTGCTCTTACTTTCATCAAAACAACGTCAATACACGTTCAGGAATGTTCCGCGAAGCAGATACGTAAGTTCGAATGTCAAAAATTTGGCAAAAGAGAAGCCGGACGCGCAATTATGTAGGAAGGTGTATTCGCGATATTGTGTCTCAGGCAAGGAAAAACAAGATGTTCTGCTAATGTGAAAAATTGCAATTAATTTCATCAAAACAACGTTAATACACCTTCAGGAATGTTCCGCGAAGCAGATACGTAAGTATGAATGTCAAAAATTGACGAAACCAAAAAAATAGAGGTGTCCGAAGGATAGTAAATTTTTACCCAGATCGTAACCATACATTCGCAATTACGTATGTCACAAAGACGTGTATAGACAATCAAGTCAGTGGCGGATCGTAGCCATATATGAGCAATTATGTCACAAAGACGTGTATACACAATCAAGTCAGTGGCGGATCGTAACCATACATTCGAAATTATGTCACTAAGACATGTATACAAATGAAATCAGTTGCGGACCGTAACCATACATTCGCAATTATGTCACAAAGACGTGTATACACAATCAAGTCAGTGGTGGATCGTAACCACACATTCACAATTATGTCACAAAAACGTGCATACACAATCAAATCACTGGCAGGTCGTAACCATACATTTGCAATTATCTCGCAAACGATTCGTTTCTGGATGATTAGTCCCGACTCTGAATACATGAGCACGGAAACGGCCATATCGTTATCACCCTAACTCGTGATCGGAGAGAAAATCGTAGTTCTGACTGCCCGTTAATGAGTGCCGACTGGTCGTTAACGACTGATACCTAATCTGTGATGCACTCCAAACAAGTTTGTCGTAGAAGCTACACCCAAAAAACCAATCAGATTGCGAGAATTAAAATCGAGAGGCGCGAAGGATGGATCGATCTTCCTAAAAATCGATTGTGGTTTGTTTACTGTCTCATGACAAATGCCGAAATGTATCGTAAATGTAAAACAAACCTATGCACTTACCAAATTAGCTAATAACGTCAAGACTTAAAAAAAGAAAGAGAAAAGTTGTACAATGTTATGAATGGCCAGCCGATATTTCTTAAATATGGAATGGTAGTTTTCTTAACTTAACTGCATAGAAGACAGGGAGAGGGAGGGTTGTTTCTTTCAAATCTATTATGATATGTGTTACAGATATGTGGTAACTTCTCGGTCCAAGTTCCGATTGTTAAATTAAAAATTAATGGTGCAAAGGTATTTTTTACACTGCTCGATTTTTTATCTGTATTAGCACATGCTTCATAGTTTAGTGATTTCTTGCTGCATCTCGTGTGAAGAACGATTTTTCCCTTCCATACATACCTACATGATTGTTTGGGAGTGTGTGTGTGTGTGTGTGTATATATATATATATATATATATATATATATATATATATGAAACGACTTAAGATGACCGGACACCTCTCCGATTTTCTTCATATTAGGCATACTCATTAATTGAAGCCTCCTAATCAAGAATCTGAAGTTAAAAGTTGTCGGAAACGTCTAGAAATTGCAAAATAAGCGAAAATAAGGCTTTAGTTTTCGGAATGGAAACCATCGATTTTCGCGAATTTTTTTGTTTCACAAGTAAATATATATATATATTCCTGATACTACCATGACACCAAATTTTAACTATGTTTGCCTAACCTAACCGAGACTAACCTAACCACACGTCAATGGTTCGTTGGCCTAGTGTCAATGGTTCGTAATTATTTTGCAATTTCTAGATCCTGATACTACCACGACACTAAATTTTAACTAACCTAACCTAACCACACGTCAATGGTTCGTGGGGCTAGCGCCAATGATTCGTGTCGTAAGCGTCCATGGTTCGCAATTATTTTGCAATTTCTAAACGTTTCCGACAAATTTTAACTTCAGATTCGTCATTAGCAGGCCTCAATTAGTAAATACGCCAAATGTGAAGAAAATCGGAGAGGGGTCCGGTCATCTTAAGTCATTCATATATATATATATATATATATATATATATATATATATATATATACATTGCAACATACTGAAGCTTGTATCTTCAGTTTTTCTTGGTAAATAATATTTTAGGAATTTTAAGGGCAAAAATGCATAAATATTCCTAAAATTAATGTTTTGCTTGTCTTTGATACAAACAGGTGATTGGTGTCTTACGTTGTTAGGTTAAGCAGGTTAGATTTAAGGCTCTGAGAATTAATAAAACATTCCTAAATACTTTCGTTGAAAGGTTGGGTCATTCAGGTTTAGGGTTCTTAGCATTATAACAATATCTCTAAGTGAACAAAACATCTAGTCTCAAGCACAAAACTCCCTTTGAACCTTGATGAAAATCTGCTAAAACTCCGTGTCTTACATAACCGGAAACCAAGAATGGCTATTTGCTGCAAATCACAGGTGCTTGTGTAAGCTACTTTAAAAATCCAATATCTCAGGAAAATAATATCTTTGTGTAGAATTTAACAGTGCTAATTCATTTCTCCAAGCTTCAAATTTACCTTCACATGTTGTTTCCAGTATTCCAAATTACTTTCTAATACATCTATAAAATTTGCAAAAATGAAAAGAAAGAAAAAAGAAAAGAAAATCATTCAACATTCGGAAGCGTTGCCAACTTCTCAATTAATGGCAGAATATTGATTTTCGGTGGGTAATGTGGGGTTTGGTGAATGAGGGCTGATTTCGTATGAGCGTTTTATTACCCCAAATGTTATTTACAAAAAAAAAAAATAATTGAAAAATCGAACGAACAAATCAAACATTGGAAAATACAGGAGTTATCCATTGTTTATTATCCATTTGTTATTCTTAACTAGATGGCACCTCCATTGCAGGAAGAACACAGTAATTGCATGACATTTTGTATGCTGTAACTTATTAATGCCTAACAGCAAAAAGAAATTACAGAACTGGCATTATAAAAATTTACACAGAGATCCAAGTTGTGGAAATTATGCGAGTACAATACAGAACTTTTTTGGAAACTCTGAGCATTGGCACATAATACCAAAGATATGTTTTCATTTCATACATTTTCAGTAAATTATAATGTCTATAACATGTAAATTTTGTATTCCTAGATGCTATTTAATGATTGGTAAAACAACTTTAATCCCTCAAAAGTATTTATTCAGTGAAGTGGAATTTTCAGTCGTTATAGCACCGAGAAAAGATTTATGAATAATAATGACAATCTAAGGGTGGGATTTCCCTTACTCTTTGAGTGGAGTTTTAAGTTCACTTTTGTGCACAGATAGGCTAATTGGTACTGAACCTACAGTTTAAAGTAGGGTCCGAACCACTATGCCTCACCGGTTCTCAAAGTTGGAGCCCCTTGATTGCAAAGCAAATATGTTACAACTATGCCATCGGGGAATCACCCTTACCATTTGAAGTAGATGATGTAACAAAAATAATTTTGGATGCCGTATGCAAATGGAAATATAGCATCAAAAGGTAAAATAATAATAATAAAAAAATCTCTCAAGAGACTGAAAATGAAATACAGAGTCCCCTTGATGTTGAAATAATTAAGATTTGACTAATATATTAATGGGGAGTCTGTTCAAAGACGTCCTCCCATTAATGAGTATTGACATATTTTTGTACGAGAACCAGATGGACCTAACTCTAATTTATGTAATTTTCACGAGTGATTATGTCTGAATCTAAAAAAGTCAGTAATTTCAAAATACTTAAATCCTCTTTACCACTAATGAGAAAAGCTGGACATGGGTGAATCTGGCTCCAAACACGGCTTATTTATAGTTACGTTCCTCTGGTTCTCACACGACAATATAAGACATGAGGTCGTCTTTATCTACTGAGAAGCTACAGTTTAAAGTGGGATCTGAACCATCAAGTGCCTCTGCTGAGTATTGAACCTGCAATCCCTTGATTACAAGATCGCAACATTTCCAATACACCAATGAATAGGTTTGAACTGTCAGTGAGCAAATGAGTAAAGTAAACCTATTTGCATAGTGAAGTACATGATTATGCCATTTTACAACTTAATTTGTACCCAAATCTGGAGGTATTTACATGGTTAAGATTTCAGATAGAACAGCACTGAAAAATATATTCGCAATGCAAGTTTTCTAAATCAAGTGGGAGGTGATTGTGTACATTATGAAACTTGTATTCATGAAATCAGATACACTCTGATGCAGACCTTTTGTACATAGAAAAGGCATAGTTAAACGAAACTGAATACATGGGAACTTTGCATGTAATAAAAATAAGTTGCTTTTTCTGCTTTTTAAAACTTTAGCAAAACCTTTTAGTGTGTTCTATTACAGCTCTTGCAATTACAATATTCTACAACAACACACTACTTTATAGCAAGAGTAACTAAGGCTATGAAGTACATTGATATTTCATAACGACAAACAAGGCTTAAAAACTGTTGCAAAGGGGAAGCTTTAAACAGAATAAAATGAACCTTTTCATGTTTCCTCTTGCATATGAAAATATAAAATAAATATATTTTAAGATAACAGCCATCCAAGCCATATAAAATGGCTGATCTGTATGGAGTATATAGTGCATTTTACTGAAAAAATATCTGAAAATTCTGGCTCAAGCAGATATTTAGTTTTCTATTGGTTGAGACCCAATCTACAAAAAAAAATTTCCAGCAGGTAAAACACAATTTCAAGTTAAATTCTAAAGTCAAACTGTAAGAAAATTACATTATTCAATTGAATGCACGAAATTAATGAAACTCTGCAGGTTCGATGATTTGCCAGTTGGCTTGTCAAGGACACTGTAATGCTTATGACTTGATTAATTTTGTTGCAAATTTTTCTGCATTGCAACAATGCACTGCGAGTCTACAAGTATTGAAATAAAAAGCAGGTTTAAAATTTCTAAATTATTTCTCTAATCAGTTAAGGTAAAGTTCATGGCACTGACACCGCTTTCACACTCAGCTGTAGATATCGGTACAATTTAGATTTGATTCACAAGGTCTTCGAGTGAGGTGGGAATGTGTATTGAATTTTCTTTGTAGATGCGAAAATCTTGCTTTCGCTTACATTAAAGTTCAGTTTTTGATATAAACGAGGAATTAACATGTCACCATAAAACACACGTATGCACGCGTATCTGTATCTATACGACTATATCCGAAAGAAACCTAGCTTTTCAAACCATTTCGAGTGTATGGTTTTCCTCTAACTTTGTTTGCTCGGAGATATGAAGGATTTCAGTTTAGCATATGCAATGATAGTACTTGCAGCGCTTGACCAGCATAATAAGATACAGCTAATTACATTACAAATAATTACTATGCCAAATGCTTTACACATACTTCAAAGTTAGATCTCTTGCGAGTTGATCGGGAATCATGTCGATTCAGATTTTTTTTTAAAAAAAGGCAACACAACTCTATAGCTTTCAACAAGCGTTCAAAATGTCCTGTTAATATACGTCAAAGTTTTCGTATTTGATAGACTAGTACTTGTAAAACACCTTCTAGAAGTCTGACTAAAGGGCACTGCATACGGTACATAGTATCTGTCATAAATTAGTTTAATGATATTTTATATATAGCTATGGGGTTCTAAAATGAACTCAACTGAAGTGGAATTCTGTGAGTACGATATATTTAAAAATATGATTTTCATATTCAGTGGGTGGGAAATGATTATTCCTGATTTGGAATGAGGAGGGGGAATGCTCCTAACCTCCTTTAAATAGCAATGCATTAGAATGAATACATGTAGCTTTGCTCGCAATGTTCATGTTAGAAACTAATGATTTCCGTCCCATTAAATTCAAAATGAGCTCAAAATAAGCTCCAGAACTTTAAATGTTTTGGAATTGTTATCTGGTCTTGAAACCTGTTTTGAAATAGTAATAAATTGTAAAAAGTAAATAATAAATAAATAAATAAATAAATATTTAGGCAAATTTTATATTAAAAACTCGATATTCGCGTCTAAAATGGAATTCCAAATGCTCCACATTTTACCTATGGTATACATGTATGTGTGAAGTACACACGCTTCTACAAAGCGAAATCCACTGTTTTCGTACATTTTCATGTCTCTGAAATCTAAAATACCTAACAGCTCCTCCTTTAGTCTTACGGTTGTAGTTATTGCATCCGAACACAGCACAAGAGATTTTGAAGAAAACTCTCAGTAAAGAAAGAAACGTCTATTTCTTAGCGAGAGACAAAGATTCACTGCCAGATGTAGCGGGCGAAATCTCGAGTTGCTCACCGCTTGACGTTACAGTGGCCCCGGGGAACCCCCGGCGATGCGCATGAGCCTACCATGTCTCTTAGTATCATGATCCAGGATATCACGACCTAGCAGCGTCAGAAGCCAGGGGCGGAGCAATGGGAGTACGAGGAAATGTTTGCGCGTCCCTTAATTCTCTTTCGCACCCCCTTCATCACCCCCTACGTTCAACTGAAAACACTAATATTAATGTGTAATTTTATGTCATGTTGTCATATTGAGCGTCGAATAATAGGTAATGAAGAAAGACCGTTATTATTGTATCCAATAGGCAAGCATTGAAAGAGGTGCCGATACTTTTCTCTACTGGCGGCAGCCTCTGTAAAGATCAGCGGCCGTTTTCTTTTCCATTCGTCAGCATTTTGTTATGAATTTTATCTTCTTTTGTTTCTTCAAGTGGCCTGTTCGTGATTTTTTTTTAATTGCCTATAGCTTAATTCAAGTTATGTTATTTTGTCTTTTATGCATTGTTGATAAACTGTTTGTTTTGCGCCTACTTGTTCTTCCTTACACTGGAGTAAACATTTCAGCTGCTTTTAAGGTATCACCAGGTCTCTCTGACGAGGTGGTGTTCGGGAAATTATTTAATGCTAGTTGTAACATGAAGGGTAGTTTTCTTCTTAATACGTTCTATGTATTTGTTTCACGTAACATGTCTAGTAAACATACCATTTCAAACTTTTCAAAGACTGTTAGGAAGAGGCCCAATGTTCACGAAGAAATTTTACAGTTCGTTGTTGGGTATGGTGCGGCAGAAGGGATTTTAAAGATGACACAGTTGCTGTGCTCTTCGCTGTTGCCTTGTGGCACGTCCAGTGAAATTAGTACTATGTATTTTGTGCCTTCATTGGTTACATTGAAAAGGTTCAACAATTGTGTTTTTAAGGGCAGGATGATTTTATTTTTATATTTCGCTACATAGTTCAATAAGTCTGCAACGTGTATCTGAATGTATGGCCACTTTCTTGGAGTAGAAGACTTAATACATATCATCATGGACGTCCAGGGGGAGGGGGGCAGCATCCCTGGAAAATGAATGTCAATCTAAAGTTATATTTCACACATATATTTTGATTTCAGTCAGTAATTTATGTTAATCCGTGGGTGTGATTAGGGATGCAGTTGCACCCCGCTTTTTGCTATTTTTGCCGTCGCCCTATGCTAAACCTTATCTACCAAGGGGAAGTAAACTGTCCTCTTCCTCCACAGGTTTGGCACCTGGCTCCCCAGTTTTGAAAGATTGTATGCGTGTTTCATGCTTTCCTTACTTTCAAAATCGCACCCCCTAATTTTCTTTCCGCACCCCCTCAGCACCCCTAGATGAATAATCCTGGCGCCACAGCTGTCAGAAGCTCAGCAGTCATCCCAGGGGAAAGGGGACGTGAACAAACAATGCGAAAAATGGTAAAAAATGCATTCAAAATGAAGTTGTAATATCGCATTTTGTCTCAGCCGACATGTCAAATATCATTCTTCCATTCATTCATACTTTATTGGTTTTAGCTGTTATACCAGCTCTACACCAAGTGTCCTAAAATATGTCATGTATGATATTGTTACACAAATTACAAATTTTGAATATATACAGTTTTCTTATACATCATTTGTCTACATCATTATCATACAAATCTAAAATTGATAATAAATACAATCGTTTATCTGGTGACTATATCAAGTTACACATTTTGAATATTTACAATTTTCATATGTCTATATTAATATCATGAAAAAATCTACAAATGATAAATACAATTGTTACATCTGGTGACGATATTAAACAGGATAAAGAAGTTGGGAGAGGTATTCCTTTTTTTATTAGATTCTTGAATAACGTCTCCCTTTGAGTGGTATAAAGTGGACATTGAAATATAACATGATGAGCATCTTCCTGATCTAGATTGCACTTGCACATCGGTGAATTTACTAAATTAATTTTATATAAATGTTGATTTAAACGTATGACCTGATTTCAATCTTAATGTTAAAACTAAAAACTTTCTGGGTATATTAAATGTATAAAACCACGGAGTTTTATTGTTTAAATTTAGTACATTTTTATATGAATGACCCATATATGTAAATTTTTGTTTAACCCATATCTCCCAATCTTGTTGAATTTTGTTTTTAACTCTTGGTAACATATCTGTTATAATATATTCGTTCTGTGATCCATAATTCTTGCTTCTTTAGCATTTTTATCTGCCAGTTCATTATAATAGAACCCTGCATGTGCTGGTACATATGCAAAATGAATTGTCCTTCCCTCTGTAGTTAACTTACCATACAATCTTATTATGTAAAGTACCTATGCTGATGCCTTATTTAACTTTTTATATGAAGATTGCAAGTAGTGTAATTGGATAGTTTCTACGCCACACTTTGTAGGTATGCATTTGTAGCCTCTGTTTTTTACAAATCGAATATCAGTTTTTGACATATTTTGACAATTTTTTGTCGATGATTTTGCGTTTAGCGATGTTTTAGTAAAATTTCCCTTTTTTCCCACTCACACTTAGTAGGTATGCATTTGTAGCCTTTTTTCTTTATCAATCGAATATCAGTTTTTGACATATTTTGACAATTTTTTGTCGATGTTTTAGCGTTTAGCGATGTTTTAGTAAAATTTCCCATTTTTCCCACCTCATACTTGGTACGAATGCCACGATCTTACGTGATATAACTTAACCTATCCTTTTTTTTATTACGTGCTAAACTACACGAGGGCCTCTACATGCTTTGTAGTATTGGTGATGGACGGGTTGACAAACATTAAGTGAGGATCAAAAAAACCTCAAAAACTCACTTTCTCTCCACGTTCCGCGAATAATTTATTGCGCTGACGATGTTTCACAGCGTAGAAAACAGCACCAAAACTTCAAAAACTCATTTTAATTAATTGAGGTTCACCAAAACCTCAAAAAAAAAAATTCACTTTCTCTCCATGTTCTGCGAATCATTTATTGCGCTGACGATGTTTCACAGCGATGAAAACAGCATCAAAAAACTTTAAAAAAAACTTATTTTTTTCCACGTTCCGCGCCTCATTTATTGCGCTGACACAGCGTGATGAGTAAATGCACTTTTTCTTCTTTGAAGGATGAATGCACCTTATCGTAATTTTGCAAGTCCGGGATCATGTTTATATATCGTGACCTTTGTAAACCTCTCTGTCGCACACACACATATGCGCGCGTGCCTGTATTGTGATGCAAGCAAACAAACAAAAATAATAATTGTTTTTTTTAGTAGACCGAAATGCTCGCCTTAATGGTTTTTTCTTGTAAGGCATAAGCCTCATTTTCTCGCAGTGTTGCCAACAACTCACTCGATCTCGATCTTACGTGATATAACTTAACCTATCTTACGATTTTTTTTTACGATCTTCAGTGACCTATCATTTATTTTTTTTATTTGCACACCGTACTGTAGTAGAGCCAAATGGAGAGAGTTCACCAACCGAAAGTGGGGCTCGACTTAATGGTTTGCTCTTGTAAGACACAAGCCTTATTTTCTCGCAGTGTTGCCAACATCTTACTCGATCACGATCTTACGTGATATAACTTAACCTATCTTACGATTTTTTTTACGATCTTCAGTCACCTATCATTTTTTTTATTAGCACACCGAACTAACTTATATTATATTTTATATAACCGTGTTGATTTTTTTTTAGTATGTGGCAATTTTTTTTAGGATTTTTTTTTTTAAACTGCTCCGTGACCCTCTCGTTCTTCACGTCGTACGCGAAGGACTTCTATGCGATCAGGATGACGCTGCATAGAGTATCGGCAGGCAGCGCGTCGTGGAACTCGCAAACGATCTTGATGTTGGTGCGATCGTTGACCACCACCTGCTTCCTCTTCGTCGTGTTGATGACGGACATCGGCCTGTGGGTTTTGAATTCGCTGGGCGTGTAGTACATGTCGACGTTTCCCTCGGTCACACGCTTGTAAGCGGTGTAAGCTTCGTAAAGTTTTAGATAATCATTTTTGGTCATGTCGAGGTTGTAATTCTCGCGCGGGAACACTTCATTCCTCCCATTCTTGAGATAAACATTTTTGATCTTGGAGTCGTCGAATTCGCAAACAAATTTTTCCTAAGTCTTACCGTTTCCAAGATAACCCCACTTCCGGTCGCCATTTTGGATTTTCGAGCATAGGTTCTATTCATATTTACTTACATATAGGCGTACGTGATGAATCACCAAACAGATTTTTCCTAAGTCTTACTGTTTCCAAGATAACCCCACTTCCGGTCGCCATTTTGGATTTCCGAGCATAGGTTCTATTCATACTTTTTCTCACATATAGGTGTACGTGATGAATCCGCAAACAGATTTTTCCTAAGTCTTATCGTTTCCAAGATAACCCAACTTCCGGTCGCCATTTTGGATTTCCGAGCATAGGTTCTATTCATACTTTTTCTCACGTATAGGTGTACATGTTGAATCCCCAAACAGATTTTTCCTAAGTCTTACCGTTTCCAAGATAACCCCACTTCCGGTCGCCATTTTGGATTTCCGATCATAGGTTCTATTCATATTTTTACTCACATATAGGTGTACGTGATGAATCCGCAAACAGATTTCTCCTAAGTCTTACCGTTTCCAAGATAACCCCACTTCCGGTCGCTATTTTGGATTTCCGATCATAGGTTCTATTCATACTTTTTCTCACATATAGATGTACATGATGAATCACCAAACAGATTTCTCCTAAGTCTTACCGTTTCCAAGATAACCCCACTTCCGGTCGCCATTTTGAATTTCCGAACATAGGTTCTATTCATATTTTACTTACATATAGGCGTACGTGATGAATCAGCAAACACAGTTTTCCTAAGTCTTACCGTTTCCAAGATAATCCCACTTCCGGTCGCCATTTTGGATTTCCGAACATAGGTTCTATTCACATTTTACTCACGTATAGGCGTACGTGATGAATCCGCAAACAGATTTTTCCTAAGTCATGAATTGGAGGGTTCTATGGCAACTTATATTAATTCTCGTAAGAGAACAGAAAACACAAAAAAAAACAAAAAAAAAAACAATACTGTGGTCACTACAACAAATAGTCTTCTTAAACCCCTATCCAACAAACCAAAAAAATCATCATCCTAACTAGAACCATGTAACTAACATTGTGATGACTCATATTAAGCACCCCTTAATTGTATTACTTATAAGGGTATACTATTGCACAACGTTTTTGCAACAAGTTATTACGTAACATTGTGATGACTCATATCTAATGCCCTTCGTTGTATTAACTATAAGGGAGTAAACTATTACACAACCTGTTGCAACAAGTTATGACGTAATGTGATGAGTCATATCTAACGTGGCGTCTTCTGATTGGTTAATTATTACAGGTGTTTTCAATACGGTCCGCGCTTTTATTATATAAGACGGCATACACTGCAGATCAGTCAGTCTCGTGAGAGCAGCCGAAGGGTACGGACGTCCTGTTGCAGCGCTCCTCGTTTTTTGTAAAAAAAATAGGTATTTAACTTTTTTTTGAAGCTACATACCATCTATTATTTCAAGTTCAAAGGTGATTCACGTGGTTTTTCATAGTAATTTCGACCAGATTGAATTTTGACGTGATCGTGCATTTTCTATTTCACCTCAAGAAATTCTATATAAATAACATACCTGAAAATTGTATCGCTATATACTAGACTTTTTGATTTCTGTGATTTTCGAAAAAGCAATGGCATCCAGCACCAGTTTCAATCGTAAAAATGATAAAACTGAATGTGTTACTTGTGGGAAGCTAATCTCAAGGAACAATTTATCGGTACACAGGGCAAGATGTAGCGAAACAGGTTCGAGAATTAATCGTTTGTTACCTTCCAAGCCTTGTGCTCGATGCGGAAAGATGATCAGCATTGCACATTTAAGTAAACACCTCAAAATTTGCAAACCATCGACCGGACAAGCATCGAAAAGGAAAATCGATGATTCAGAAACGGAAGCTTCCACTTCCAAGCAAATTAAATTATCTAATGAACGCAAACCAATTACATCTGCATTCAACGACCAACTCCAGGATTTTCCAATTAAGTCAGAACCAGGCCGTGACATCCTTAGTTTCTTGGATGAAACAAAAACATCTGTACTAAATATTTTAAAAGATAAACTTGAAAACAACTCTATAAAAGTATACGTTGTTCTGTTTTCTGAATACGAGAAAGTTGATGGCACAACGAGTATTTTTTATCATCGTACAAAAAACCAGACACTTTATTTTGCTGACGTCGAAAATTTGGACAACTTCTATTATAAAGTTTCCAACGAGCTGGTTAAGAAACATGACGATTTCGAGGCTAAAGGGTCGGGATGGTCTCTATGTGGAAGTCCTCACACGATAGAGAACGAATTAGCGTATAATGATAGACATCCTCGTTGGAAATGAGAAGAAGATTTATTACACAAGCATCGTCATCGTCGATATCGCTTATCCTGACGGGATGCACGAGATATTTATCTGACGTGAAGGAATATACATTAATAGCGATGCGTTTTCCTGCACGATTTTCGAACTTTGTTATATCCGACAGTGTCACCGGGTATTCAATGTCAGACATTACACTTTGAAAGTCGCTCTCGTATTGTTTGTAATTAGAAACCCGTTCTGGATGATTTGACCAATAAACAGGATGCAGTGCAGCCAATATACACCAAAGGAAACACTTTTTATCGCTGTTCTGTATATTTAACACAGCCCTCTTGTGTTGAATGTTCGGTGGAAGAGGAACGTAGCTGGATGCACGAAGAGGCGAGAATTGGTTCACGTAAACAGTTAACGTGTGAGGACTTCCACATAGAGACCATCCCGACCCTTTAGCCTCGAAATCGTCATGTTTCTTAACCAGCTCGTTGGAAACTTTATAATAGAAGTTGTCCAAATTTTCGACGTCAGCAAAATAAAGTGTCTGGTTTTTTGTACGATGATAAAAAATACTCGTTGTGCCATCAACTTTCTCGTATTCAGAAAACAGAACAACGTATACTTTTATAGAGTTGTTTTCAAGTTTATCTTTTAAAATATTTAGTACAGATGTTTTTGTTTCATCCAAGAAACTAAGGATGTCACGGCCTGGTTCTGACTTAATTGGAAAATCCTGGAGTTGGTCGTTGAATGCAGATGTAATTGGTTTGCGTTCATTAGATAATTTAATTTGCTTGGAAGTGGAAGCTTCCGTTTCTGAATCATCGATTTTCCTTTTCGATGCTTGTCCGGTCGATGGTTTGCAAATTTTGAGGTGTTTACTTAAATGTGCAATGCTGATCATCTTTCCGCATCGAGCACAAGGCTTGGAAGGTAACAAACGATTAATTCTCGAACCTGTTTCGCTACATGGTTCTAGTTAGGATGATGATTTTTTTGGTTTGTTGGATAGGGGTTGAAGAAGACTATTTGTTGTAGTGACCACAGTATTGTTTTTTTTTTTTTTTTTTTGTGTTTTCTGTTCTCTTACGAGAATTAATATAAGTTGCCATAGAACCCTCCAATTCATGACTTAGGAAAAATCTGTTTGCGGATTCATCACGTACGCCTATACGTGAGTAAAATGTGAATAGAACCTATGTTCGGAAATCCAAAATGGCGACCGGAAGTGGGATTATCTTGGAAACGGTAAGACTTAGGAAAACTGTGTTTGCTGATTCATCACGTACGCCTATATGTAAGTAAAATATGAATAGAACCTATGTTCGGAAATTCAAAATGGCGACCGGAAGTGGGGTTATCTTGGAAACGGTAAGACTTAGGAGAAATCTGTTTGGTGATTCATCATGTACATCTATATGTGAGAAAAAGTATGAATAGAACCTATGATCGGAAATCCAAAATAGCGACCGGAAGTGGGGTTATCTTGGAAACGGTAAGACTTAGGAGAAATCTGTTTGCGGATTCATCACGTACACCTATATGTGAGAAAAAATATGAATAGAACCTATGATCGGAAATCCAAAATGGCGACCGGAAGTGGGGTTATCTTGGAAACGGTAAGACTTAGGAAAAATCTGTTTGGGGATTCATCATGTACACCTATACGTGAGAAAAAGTATGAATAGAACCTATGTTTGGAAATCCAAAATGGCGACCGGAAGTGGGGTTATCTTGGAAACGATAAGACTTAGGAAAAATCTGTTTGCGGATTCATCACGTACACCTATATGTGAGAAAAAGTATGAATAGAACCTATGCTCGGAAATCCAAAATGGCGACCGGAAGTGGGGTTATCTTGGAAACGGTAAGACTTAGGAAAATTTGTTTGCGAATTCGACGACTCCAAGATCAAAAATGTTTATCTCAAGAATGGGAGGAATGAAGTGTTCCCGCGCGAGAATTACAACCTCGACATGACCAAAAATGATTATCTAAAACTTTACGAAGCTTACACCGCTTACAAGCGCGTGACCGAGGGAAACGTCGACATGTACTACACGCTCAGCGAATTCAAAACCCACAGGCCGATGTCCGTCATCAACACGACGAAGAGGAAGCAGGTGGTGGTCAACGATCGCACCAACATCAAGATCGTTTGCGAGTTCCACGACGCGCTGCCTGCCGATACTCTATGCAGCGTCATCCTGATCGCAGAGAAGTCCTTCGCGTACGACGTGAAGAACGAGAGGGTCACGGAGCAGTTTAAGAAAAAAAATCCTAAAAGATTGCCACATACTAAAAAAAAAATCAACACGGTTATATAAAATATAATATAAGTTAGTTCGGTGTGCAAATAAAAAAAAATGATAGGTGACTGAAGATCGTAAAAAAAATCGTAAGATAGGTTAAGTTATATCACGTAAGATCGTGATCGAGTAAGATGTTGGCAACACTGCGAGAAAATAAGGCTTGTGTCTTACAAGAGCAAACCATTAAGTCGAGCCCCACTTTCGGTTGGTGAACTCTCTCCATTTGGGTCTACTACAGTTCGGTGTGCAAATGAAAAAAATAAATGATAGGTCACTGAAGATCATAAAAAAAAATCGTAAGATAGGTTAAGTTATATCACGTAAGATCGTGATCGAGTAAGATGTTGGCAACACTGCGAGAAAATAAGGCTTGTGTCTTACAAGAGCAAACCATTAAGTCGAGCCCCACTTTCGGTTGGTGAACTCTCTCCATTTGGGTCTACTACAGTTCGGTGTGCAAATGAAAAAAATAAATGATAGGTCACTGAAGATCATAAAAAAAAATCGTAAGATAGGTTAAGTTATATCACGTAAGATCGAGATCGAGTGAGTTGTTGGCAACACTGCGAGAAAATGAGGCTTATGCCTTACAAGAAAAAACCATTAAGGCGAGCATTTCGGTCTACTAAAAAAAACAATTATTATTTTTGTTTGTTTGCTTGCATCACAATACAGGCACGCGCGCATATGTGTGTGTGCGACAGAGAGGTTTACAAAGGTCACGATATAGAAACATGATCCCGGACTTGCAAAATTACGATAAGGTGCATTCATCCTTCAAAGATGAAAAAGTGCATTTACTCATCACGCTGTGTCAGCGCAATAAATGAGGCGCGGAACGTGGAAGAAAAATAAGTTTTTTTTAAAGTTTTTTGATGCTGTTTTCATCGCTGTGAAACATCGTCAGCGCAATAAATGAGGCGCAGAACATGGAGAGAGAGAGTGAGTTGTTTTTTTTTGAGGTTTTGGTGAACCTCAATTAATTAAAATGAGTTTTTGAAGTTTTGGTGCTGTTTTCTACGCTGTGAAACATCGCCAGCGCAATAAATGAGGCGCGGAACCTGGAGAGAAAGTGAGTTTTTGAGGTTTTTTTGATCCTCACTTAATGTTTGTCAACCCGTCCATCACCACTACTACAAAGCATGTAGAGGCCCTCGTGTAGTTTAGCACGTAATAAAAAAAAGGATAGGTTAAATTATATCACGTAAGATCGTGGCATTCGTACCAAGTATGAGGTGGGAAAAATAGGAAATTTTACTAAAACATCGCTAAACGCTAAAACATCGACAAAAAATTGTCAAAATATGTCAAAAACTGATATTCGATTGATAAAGAAAAAAGGCTACAAATGCATACCTACTAAGTGTGAGTGGGAAAAAAGGGAAATTTTACTAAAACATCGCTAAACGCAAAATCATCGACAAAAAATTGTCAAAATATGTCAAAAACTGATATTCGATTTGTAAAAAACAGAGGCTACAAATGCATACCTACAAAGTGTGGCGTAGAAACTATCCAATTACACTACTATTGCACACTGTACAAAACACTTTTAGCATCTGTTAATATTAATATCCTTTTTTCTGGAATATTATTTATGTACATCAATGCACGATATATTCTATATGCTTCTGCCGAGAAAATAGAACACTCTCCAGGTAGTCTAAACTTTTTAATATTTCCATTAGAAGAGTCAATAAAAGCACATCCTACTTCTTTTTTATTTTTTGATGCATCTATGTATATGAATCTATAATTCTCCCAATTTTGTAAATATAATTGAATATTTGTATAACTTGTTAATGAAACATTCCTTACCGGTATTTGATCATATGAAATTTCATAAATTGGATGTTTGCTATGCGTTATTATTGTAGAAAATAAATCTTGAAATTCTTTTTTACATTGTAAGAAAGTTGAATATTGTCCCTTTATTTTGTTCTCTTGATATAAAATCCATTGGTCTTGCATAAGTTTATTTACTGGATGTTCTTGTGTTTCCCAGCACTTGAAAACGAATTTATCTGTAATCCATTTGCATCTATACTTAAAAGGTTTTCCTATGGATTCTAAATAAACTCCTACATTGGGAGCTGAATTCATGAGACCCAATGATCTCCTCAAGAATTTTCTTTCTAAACTATCTATCTTAGATAGAATTCTTTCTGTAGCATTTCCATATATGCTGCATCTATATTCTAGCTTAGGCCTAAAAAAGTTTTTGTAAAATAAAAGCATTATTCTTGGGTGAGTACCCCAATTAGTATTTCCTAAAATTTTTAGCATGTTGAAAATTTTTTCACCTTCAGCTTGTAAATACCTTATATGATCCATCCACGTTAATTTTCTATCAAAATTAATTCCTAAATATTTTATTTTATTTTGAAATGGAATACCAGCAATTTGTGTCAACGTATTTGGATATTTATGTTCACTTTTGTTATTAAAACATACAGCTGCTGACTTTTTCTGTGATATGATAAAGTTCATCCTCTCCAGCCAACATTTCACTTTATAAAATATATTTTCTATTTTCTGAATACCTTCATATGGATTACAAAATGAACCTAATATACACAAGCCGTCTGCATACTGAATTGTTTTTATTGTAGAATTATGAAATTGAAATATTCCTCTCATATATATATTAAATAATAATGGACTCAGTGGACTTAACTGAGGTAATCCTTGTGAAGTGATATGTGGCCCACTTAGTGTGTCCTGAAACCAAAACAATATTTTCCTATTTATCATCAGGTTCCATATTATCTTCATAATTATTTTCGGAGTATTTGTCTGATTTAACATATCAATTAATATATGAGGATCAACGCTATCATATGCACCTTGTATATCTATAAAGTGAGCAAATGTATATTGTTTCTTATACATTGCATTTTGAACATGCAATGTTAATGTTGATAATGCATCAATACAACCCTTGTTTTGCCTAAAACCGAACTGATAGGGATAAAAATATTGTTCTTTCTCAAAATACCACTCTAATCTTTATAATAATAATCTTTCAAATATCTTCTCAATTGTAGGAGCCAACGAAATTGGTCGATATGATTCAGCTTCTTTCGGATCTTTAGTTGATTTAAGTATAGGTAGTATCAGATGTGTTTTCCAGTTTTGTGACACATTTCCACTTCTCAGAATATTATTATAAATATTACAAATACTTTTAATGCATTGTCCGATTGATGTCCTATCATTTCATACGTTATTCCGTCGTATCCTGATGCAGTTGATTTTATATTACTTAGAGTTTCTCTTAGTTCTTGCAATGATATTTTTGAATAAAATTCATCACTGGAACTTATATTATTTATAATCTCGGGGGTTTTATTTCTTACATAACTAGGTGTAAACGTTTTTCAAAATGTTGTTGCCAAATTGTTGTTATAGGTGAAACTCTAGTTTTATGTCCTTTTTTAAATTTTTTTTCCTCCAAATTGCGTTTGTTTTAACAGATGGTGATAATGATTCACAGAATTCTTCCCATCCTTGCCTTTTTGCTTTATTAAAGATACGTTTTGAATTAGCAATTACTTGTTTTAAATTTATTCAATTATTTGGCAAAGGTTGTTCAGCAAATATTTCAGACAATTTTATTCTTTCTTCTTTTGCATCTTCACACTCATCATTCCACCAACTTATAGTAGGAAAGTTGTTTTTGTTATTAATTTTCTTCCGTTTAGCTACAATATCCATTGCATACGTTATTAATTGTAAATATCGTTGACACGTTATGTTTTGTTCCTGTTTAATATCTTCCATTGAGATATAAGAGTCCAAAATTACAGAATATAATTCCCAATCGATGTTTTTAATCTGCCACCTTCTAATTGGTAATGAATATATTTTAGGTACTGAGTGTGCATCATTTAACAGTGTACTGAAAATTGGCAAATGATCACTACCCCTATTCACAAAATCTACTTCCCAAAACAATTTATTTATTATGTTATTTGACACAATAGTTAAATCTATGGCTGTTGGTGATTTACCATTCCATGGATAATGAGTAGCTGACCCATCGTTCATGAAATGTAATGATCGATCACTAATCCAGTCCAAAATACTACATCCTAATGCATCTCTATAATTACAACCCCATGCTTCATGAATGATGAGCATTCATATCACCTGTGATAATGACATTGTCGTGGACAGTATATAATAATTCATTAAAGTGTGTTACTTTAATATGTTGAGATTTATAACTCGATGGAATATAAATTGAAATTATTGTACACTCTAATGTATTCATCTTAATTTTCACTGCTATTAATTCTACATTAAATAATTTTATCAACCCTAATAATTCTTGTAATGTTACTCTCTTAAATTTTATACTTTCATGTATATATAAACCTACACCTCTTGTATCTTTAGTATGTAAATTATATATTAACTCGTAATGAGGTATTTGATAATATTTATGCTGTCTACCACGAAATTCGGACAAACTCAATATACCTAAATGATGTTCATCCTGATATTTTGAGCACATTTTGTTGCAAGCGTTATGATCTCCTTTGCAATTTATACATGTTTCACTCATTTCGCAGTTTCCTTCGTGATAATCTTGGCCACATTTATAACACAATTTTTTACCCTTGCACTGTTGACCTGTGTGAGCAAATCTGAAACATCTATTACATTGCAACACTGGTTTCACACGTGGCACTACCTCAACTATTTGTTTTCCAACTGCTATGTATTGTGGTAAAACTGTCCCCCTAAGAGTTACACATAAGACTTGAGTAGGTTCAAGCTTAAATGACCCATCATTCCGCCATATTTTCTTCTTCATTCTTTCCATCTTAGTCACTAGCACTGGGCTTTCTATACTGCTTTCCAAATACTGCATTTCAAATTCTGTGGGTATTCCAAACACAAGGCCTTCCTTCTCCACTAAAGATTTAGGAATTCTGGCATTTACTCCTAACTTGTCTAATAACACTTTATTTTTCACAAAGTTATTAGCTTCTTGTGACGTGTTGAATAATGCTCGAACTCTATTTCGTCCACTTTGATCTACATACTTTACTTTCACATTATTATCCATCAACATATATCCAACTTTAACTGGATGCAAATTTCCTAACTGTTGGTTTCTACTTTCTATTATCACTAAATAGGGTTCGTTGGCACCTATGTCATACTGGTATATTATTTCTTCATGATTGGTAGTGTGTTCCATCTTAAAACTTTTGTTACCCATTTCATTTTGTATTGTATTGTTCTTTCTTTTATTCGGCCCATTTACTTTGTGTGAAATGTCCATAACATCATTTACATCATTTTCTTCATGTTTTGAATCAGATTATATTATATCAATATTATCACTGGTTATAGTATTATTACATATAGCACTATGTCCGTCCTCAACAATATTGCTTCCCTTTTGATCCATTATGATAAATAGACGAGACAGTTAAAGCACATCTCTAATACAATCCAAAAGGGATATTAAACGTCTTAAATTGTAATCAATTTGATTATTGTCAATCAACTTTTGTCCTTTTCTATCACAATAGATAATAATCTAAACACTACTTCATCTTACTACACAAGCACAGATTAATAAGATCGCTTACTTCCTATCTCTCCTTTGTAATCTGTGCGTATACCAAACCGGGCATGTGGAGCCACCCTACGGCTGTATCGAAACGTAAAGCGTTGCCATAGCAACCTCTCCGCCAATCATATCTTACTCTTGGCAGTGACAGTTGAATGCGTCTCAACGCAATGATCCCCTCACCCCAACCTTCCATTCCTTCTTTTATTTTCTGCTAATAATTCGGGACATATCTCGTAAGGTCGAATTAATTATTTTATTTAAGTGCAAAAAAATGTTCTACAAGGATAAATACCATTGTTCAGTTAATGCATGTTACGATTAAATGATTTCTACATCTAAGTTACAAGATATACAGAATTAGTAGCCCAGAAGCACAACATATGAAAATAATTTCAAGTTCCTGAAATTCCAGCACGTAAATCATTCCGTTGTGCATGAAAAATGGTCCGTGTATTATCTGTGGTAATAAGTATTTTTATTTCGTATTCTCCCTATTATGCGTTGCTTTTCTGACATTTTGGGCAAATCGCGATTGTATCTTATGTAAACTCTACGGCGATTTCTTTGTTCGTAGATCAATGCATTTTACCCCTCCCTCGTCGTTGTTTGTTATTTAGCTTCGCATTTTTCCAATTCTAGGCTAATCGCGACGATGCTATGAAAAATTGATGACACAAAGAAAGCTCTAACAGGAATTCGAACCCAGGACCCCTGCATTAACTGAACAATGGTATTTATCCTTGTAGAACATTTTTATGCACTTAAATGAAATAAATACTACAACCTTACAAGATATGTCCGAATTATTAGCAGAAAATAAAAGCAGGAATGGAAGGGTGGGGTGAGCGGATCATTGCGCTACCCAAAGTGTTCTAAAGGGCGCTGGAGCCATGTTGCAACATTTCCCAAATTGTCTATTTCTCTTCATAACAATTGCAGCACAGTTTAACGTGGGTGGCAATCTGCAGGATACAGCACACTTAATTTCAGCAACTGTTTCTAGTGCCGCCACTGAATGTCTAGTATTATAGGGGAATCGGATGTAATTTTCTCCCTTGTGTACCATATTCAATCGCAAGATGTAGACACTTCTGATTTACCAATGTAGAAAATTCCATTCATCTGTCTATGGCCTCATAAAACGAAAGACAATTGCATTAACTTTCTCTGCAATTGATATCAGTGGAGTACCCTGAGAGAGGGGGGGGGGGTTGATGCTGAAAATGCCAGGGAAACAAAAGACAGGATTTCAAGTTTTTGTCTCAGGAAATAAGAATAAAACATAAAACGTATTATTAAAAACTACTGATGGAACATTAGCGCTATTCATCTAACGAAACCATTACAAATCGGCTGGGGGCTTGTAGGTATGAAATATACTGGAATAAAAGATATATACAATGGCTGTCGCAGAGAAGGTGAAACTAATTCCTGTATAGGAAAACAGTAGTTGTATTCAACCCGCTTCTGCGCCCTTAAGTGAGCCTCACTGTCGCCAACCCACCCCAAGAAAATTTCACCATATGATATTTTACAGGCGAAGCTAACCTACCAATAGGAGTTGGCAACACTGACTAGTCGCTTCACAAACCTTTTTGTTTTTTAAACATTTTGCAATATGATATTTCACAGGCGAAGCTAACCTACAAATAGGAGTTAACGCTAACTGGCGGTGCAGTGTTAATGTTTTCTCTTCTTCTTCTCCTCCTCTATATCTTTCCCCTCTTCTTCTTCTCCTCTGTATTTTCTAGCATACTGATCTATTGCATGCTAACCAAACCTCTTGGGAGGCAGGCCACGGGTCCTCCACATGTATGTATGTATGTAATGCGATTTGTGGGAAGAGGGGGCCAAAATTTTTGAACTTACGGCTGGAAACATATTTCTATAACATATTTTCGTTCAAAACAAATTCATAGATATATATTGTTAAGTAAATATTAATATTTTGCTATTAATTGTAAATATATATACTTATTGTATTTAGTTTTTTGGTATCGAAAAGCGACTGTCATCGTATTTGAAAAATTATGCTTCACCTGTGGACATCTAGAAACCTACAACTTCGTAATTCTGCGTTTACTAACAATGTTGACAGAATACAGAAATTCAACAATAGGTAGGGCTTGGGACGGCGGAAGTTATACTTCCTGGTTTTTCAGTAGCTGAACAATAAATATGGCATTTCTCACTGGCGTATACAATTTGCTTTGTTCATGTTTCAATACAAACGATGCTATGTGGCTACAGGGTTACAGTAGTAACCCTGGCAATTGTTGAGAAATAGTGACGTCACTTAATAGCATTTTAAATCGTGGCTGAAATGTAGGGGGAAAGGGGGGAAACCGGATAATACTAAATGCTCTAGTGTGGAAAGTTCTGTTTCATTTTGAACTTCGGTGAAGAAGAACAGTTTAGCAGGATTTCCAAAAAGTGAGTAACTTTGCTTCTTAGCTTGCATGAGTTGGCTTTGATTTATAAATATGGCGTTGCTTTTGTGAGATGATTCTGAAAAGCCTAACAGACGTAAGGGATTGTGGATGGAGGGTAACTTCCTGAAAAGCCAAACAGCCCTTATGTATTGTGGAGGAAAATATACTTACAAACATACAAAGAGAGAGAATATAGAAGGTGTTTTCATGTCTCTCTCTGCTTTATATATTTGGAGGCAATCTGAAAAAAAGCAATATACAACTAGTTATTTAAGAATTTGTGAGCAATATGATATTCGCGAATTCTTAAAACTCGTTGTATATTGCTTATTTCAGTATGTGGGTAGCTGGAATATTTCTTTCTTCTGTGTGCCGCTGTTGGTAGGAAATATGTGTGCGGGGCATATTTCAAACAAATAATAATAAAAAAGTCGAAAATATGTTAAATTGTTAGAGGAAGGCAAGAAAATGGAGGGGCGTAATCGAAGAGATTCGTGTGTTTAATATCTAGTGGAAGTACTGATTGATTGATTGATTTGATGTTTTAAGTCCACATTATGCACAGTAAGGCTAATCGGGACTGGACCTACAGTTTAAAGTAGGATCCGAACCACTTGTGCCTCCACCGGGTATCGAACCCGGGACCTCTTGATTACAAGGCAACGACACTACCGCTGCGCCATCGCAGAGGCTAGTGGAAGTACATAGTGATTCGAATATTATTATTTAAAATATTTAGTTTTTATGCACGGTTATTGATATTAAACCTAAAATTAAATAAAATCCGACAACTATATCCAATTAAGCTTGTGGTCACAGCGAGCATTCGCAAAAAAAAAATAGCTTGGTATTTTGTTTTTTTGCTACGTAAACAAAATGGCCGACTCGCAATGACTGTGCCAAATATCAACAGGCTATATAGATTGAGAGAAAGATGGATAGAAAAAGTTAATTAAAATTTAATTTCATGATTGCAACACGGAACTTAAATATACATACATACAAATTAAATGTTTGGTGCTGATCACATCACACATTGCCAACTATGTATTGGACTTCCCATATGCACAGATATGAAATTTATTTTTGTGTGTTGTAGTGCAAAATATGTTGTCTGGCTCGGGACCTGGACCTACAGTCTAAAATATTATGGTATTATTCCTGCAGTTTTTTGCAATCTTGGCCAGAGAGAAGAAGAAAAGTGATATATTTTTTTTTAAATCGAGCCTATATTTAAATTTATACATGTGCGCATGCGCGCAAGGGGTGAATTTTATTTTTCGGTCGGGTGGGTTGTAAGGTGAGTGAACATGTAGGAAAAGTACTAGTATATACATAGACCAAAGTTACATGGTTCTAGGTCCCATAGGAGCCAAGAAAATCAATGTCTTGGAAAACGTCTTAAGACAAATATCTTAATCTTTAAGAAAGTCGACTTCCGGTATCTCAAGATGTTACTTCCGGTCTGTCAAGAAAATTTTCTTAAGACAAAAATCTTAAGACGTTTTCCAAGACATTGATTTTCTTGGCTCCTAATTCAGCTAGGATGATGATTTTAGGCTTGTTGGATAGGATTCGACGAGAACTATTCGACTAGCAAATAAAATCGATTCTACCCCCTCAAGTTTCGGAAAAACAGACATTTTTTTTATTTTTTGAGAAACTTGATTTGCCGGCTTAGTTTTTACCCTAATTCGAAAATTTTAATAGTATTCGATAAAAAATTAGAAGTACTCTACAACCTATTGGAGAGATGATGACTAGTGCTTGCTGTTTTCGAGTTATTTTAGATTAAAATTTCAAGATGTATTTTCTAAGAGGTTTTGTAATTCATAAACTATGGGTTGTAGAAAACCCATTCTTGTTTTATCTGCTATATACTATAAACATAAATAATGCTCATGGTTTGATTTTAAAAATGGGGACCGGAAATAACTCTGTTTTTCTGAAATTATGATTTATACTTCATACGCCAAGAGGGCTGAGGGTTAGAAAAAAAGAGATTGTTTGGTAGAAAAACTTAAATAGAATTATGTACACATAATATTTTTGTTTTTTCTATACACAAACATAATTATTTTTTTTCATTTATTTACAGGATTGATTAAGAAGCAAGAATAGCAGTAGTAGTATTGGCTATAATATAAACCCGAGAAAGTATGAGCCCCCTCAGACAGATTTGGCTACACTTAAAACTAGCTCAACATGCCCATATGAGTATTTGCTCAAGTGTGGCACCCTGTCTAATCCAAGATTTTTTGTAAAAATGCCCTCGGGAATTTTCTGTGAAAGTATGACCCCCCTCAGATTGATTTGCCTACACTTATAAAAGCTACATCTGTGAGATTGTTGTCCATAAGCTTGTCAAAAATATGCCCCTCTTGATATTTTTTTGGCTACACCTAAAACTAGGCCAAAGAGCCACCCACACCCACCCACATACACACCCACAAACCCCTCACACACACACACACACACACACACACATGTTTACTTCTGGTTTATTTCTCTTGCATCATGTTGTGCAACAAATTATTATCCAATATTATGCAACAAATTATGATGCAAGAGCTTTGGCATTATGTTGTGCAACAAATTATTACCCAATATTATGCAACAAATTATGATGCAAGAGTTTTGCATTACACATCAGTTAGTATTGTGAGAGTGGCTGAGGAGTACAGATGTGTTGTTGCATTGCTCCTCATACAGGTCTGATATTTGACACATTTTGCTTGTTTGTTGTAATCCACTCATATTTAGAAAAAGGTTTATATCTGCCCCAGTTTGTTATACATGACACATGGTATTAGGTCATTGTTTTTCTAGGACATGCCTGTGTAGACATGCATTTGTGCTGGGCCGTGCTTCTGTACTTATTCTATCTTTGTGCATGTAGGCTATCAGCTTTATACAACCTGTCATAGGTTTATTAAGTATAGAGTTTTGATTTGAACCCCAAGAAATTTTATATAAATACCAAAGCCAAAAATATTAACACACATACACACACACACACACACACTAATTATACAAAGCACACTGCTGAACCCAACTGATATTTTTTATTAAGCATAGAATTTTGATTTGAACCCCAAGAAATTTTATATAATAAACCAACAACAAAAATGCCAAATCAAAAATATTGTAATCAATGCAAAAAGAATATATCCAGCCCCAATTGGGCTAAGCATCAAAAGAATTGTAATCCAGACAAATGCAGAACTCCCACAAAAATATGCCCTAAATGCCATAGAAAATATAGCATGGAATATTTCACATATAAACATATAGATACTTGTTCTGCACAGTCATCAACATTGCCCCCAGAACCATCTACATCTGGTCTGAAAAGGAAGCATGAAGCAACTGTTAATGCTAGAGCGGCAAACAGACACGCTATGAACCCATCCATAGCAGTTTTAATGGCCAACTTAGGGATTACCGGTTTGTATCAGAGCAAAAATGTGATATTAAGAATTTTTTGAACAGTATAAATCCTGATGTGCAGGCAATTCTAAATGCACAAAATGGCTCTTATAAGCTGTCCCTCATATTGTTTACACAATATAAGAAACCAAATGGCACAAAATTTACACAGCCCCACATAACAGAAACTGTAGCTATATATTCAAATACAAATTCAGACAAAATAATAAGCAGCTTGATAGATCAATTGAATATTAAACACTCTGAATTTGCAGCAAAAGAGTCAGGATGGAGCCTATGCGGATCTCCACACAAGCTCTATGTTAATATTTCTGAATTCAGCCCATTACAAGGATCTACATATCTGCCATTACCTGCCAATATTAAAAACAAAAGAGCCGTGGTTAACATAGAAAATAATGATGAGAAATGCTTTTTGTGGTGTATTTTAGCTGCTTTGTTTCCAGTTTCAAGGCATCCTGAGAAAATAACTTCTTATAAACAATATGAACACAATTTTGATGAAGCAATGGAGGGTTAAAATATCCAATGTCAGTTCAGAATATTGATAAATTTGAAAAAAAGGCCAGGGATATCAATGGTAAACAATTATCTATTAATGTATTTATTTGTTCTACTGGCCGTGGCAATTGCTTGATAGATCCTCTCAGAATCAGTACACTTGATGATGATTCTGCTGTTCCGATTGAACTGCTCTTAATTGAAGGGGATGACACACACCATTAAACTCTGATACATAATCTTGAAGCTTTAATTAGAACACAACTAGAGAAATCTAAGACAATATTCAAGTTGTGTAGAAGATGTTTAACTGTATTTGATGGTAGAAAAATGGTGAATGGGGTTCGGGAAGTGAATACAGAAATTGTTAAAAACAAGTTAATTGAGCATCTGAAATACTGTGGCAATCATAAACCTGTTCATATGCTTATGCCTAATCCAAGTGAAAATGCCAAATTCAAAAAATTTGAAGCCTTGTTGGACCACCCAGCATATATAGTCTGTGATTTTGAATCAAACCTTAAACCCCTTGCATTCTGCAGCCCAGATCCTGATGAATCTTCAAGTACATCATACCAGCTACATGAACCTTCTAGTTTTTATTATGTGATTGTACAGGATGGTGTGGTTAGTAAAGAATATTTATACATGGGAGCAGATGCCATCAAAGAATTTGCACATAGAATACAAAATGAGTGCCATGACATAGCATCTAATATCTTATTAAAATCAAAACCTATGTTGCCTTTAACAGAGGATCAGATTGAAGATTTCAATAATGCAGAAAAATGCCCGGTTTGTGATTGTGAATTTTCAGATACAAATATCAAGGTGCATCACCATTCCCATACAGATGGTAAATTCTTAATGGCCCTGTTTAATAGCTGTAATATTAAGATCCAGAGACCAAAATTTGTCCCTATATTTTGCCATGGTGCATCCAATTATGATTTCCATCATCTGATCAAGTACGAGGGGTTTGACAAGCAGAATTTAAATATTTTAGCAGAAAATAATGAGAAATGTATTGCTATTAGCAAGAAAATTAAAGTTAATGGTGTTCCCTTTCACTTAAGATTTCTTGATTCATTCAGAATTTTATCGGCTAGCCTTTCTACACTGGCCACTCAATTATCTGATGATCAATTCAAAATCACATGTGCTTTGTTTCCAAATCAGGACCTGAAATTAATTAGGCGGAAGGGTGTATATCCATATGATTATGTTACAGATTTTTCTAAATTTGATGAGTGTTCTCTGCCACCACAACAAGAGTTTTACAGCAAAATCAGAGCATCTGGAATCACTGATGATGATTATCACCATGCTCAGTTGATGTGGAACAATTTAAAATGCCAGACATTTGGTGATTATCACAAGGAATATTTAAAACTTGATGTCACTCTCTTAGCTGATATACTTCAGGCATTTAGAAAATCTTCCATGGAAAATTATAAGCTGGATCCAATGTATTTTTACAGTGCTCCAGGCCTAGCATGGTCTGCAATGTTTTTAAACACTAAAATGCAGTTGGATCTCATTCAGGATCAGGACATGTATCTGTTTATGGAACAATGTATAAGAGGAGGCATGGTGCAATGTTCTCAGAGATATGCCAGAGCAAATAACAAGTATATTCCCGATTATGACCCTGCACTGCCATCAAATTATATACTTTATGTGGATGCAAACAGCCTGTATGGTTATGCTACGATGGATAAATTGCCATATGCAGGGCTTGAGTGGGTTGAAGATTTCAATATTGAAGATCTTAAGGATTTTGATGACAATGACTATGGGCTGTTCTTAGAAGTTGATCTGACAATTCCTGATGATTTACACAACACATTTTCAGATCTTCCCCCAATTCCTGAGGTTAAGTGGCTCTAAACAGAAGAAATTGATGATGACTCTAGAGCCAAAACAGGATTATGTCATATATTACAAAAACCTGCAGTTCCTGATGCATCATGGTGTTCAAGTGACCAAAGTTGGCAAAGTTTTGAGGTTCAGGCACTCAAGATGGTTGAATCCATATATTGATACAAACACAGTGCTTCGAACATCTGCAATGAACCAATTTGATAAATCTTTGTTTAAATTGATGGTCAATTCTGTGTATGGCAAAACCATAGAAAATGTCAGAAAACATACTGATGTTAAATTAATTACTGACCCCAGCCGGAGCAAAAAATTGATAGCAAAGCCCAACTTCAATTACAGAAGAATTTATGATGAGCATATGGCACTTTTCGACATGAAAAAAACAAAGATTAAGTTTGATAAGCCTATTTATGTAGGGGCTGTGATATTGGATTTGGCCAAATTACACATGTTAAAATTGTATTATGATGTGTTGAAGCCTTTTTATGGTGATTGTGTAAAACTGATGTACATGGACACAGATAGTTTTATCCTTGATATTCAAACAGAAGATGTTTATCAAGATATGTCCCAGCCTGCATTGCTTGAATATTTTGATACCAGTGAACATACAAAGATTCAACCCCACAACAAAAAGGTGCCTGGCAAGTTAAAAGATGAGACACTTGGTGATGTTATTGTGGCATTTGCTGGGTTAAGGGCCAAGATGTACAGTTTTGAAACATGTAGTGGTGTTGTTGCAAAAAAGGCCAAGGGCATTGGCAGAGTAACTGTTGACAAAGAGCTTGAATTTGAAGATTACAAAAATTGCCTCAAATCATGTAGCACAATCAGAACATCAGAATGCAGAATTCAGAGTGTGGATCACTTGTTGGCTACAAATGTTGTAAGAAAAGTGGCTCTGGACCCACATGATGATAACAGATGCATTTTGTCATGTGGCATACATACTTTACCATGGGGTCATTGTGATTTGAAAAGTGGCAAACAATGCCCAATTACAGAGCATGATTTGAAATAAATAAACATGCCTATGAACTTATTTGGGTTCAAAAAACAGGCTATTATGGACCTGCCAACACCACAACCCTCTTCTGATATAATATCTAAACTAAGTGCTTTGTTAATTATTCATCTGAACAGCATACTTACAGATGTTGATGATGAAACAGGTAAAACATTGTACATATTTAACAATAATTTAAATCATTGCCAATTACCTGTAGGTGGTCAATTACAATTTATTACAATCGCTGAGGGTAATGTCAAGATTTCAATAGGGAGAAATATTTATAGAATAAAGCACTCAAACATGATTTCTGGCACTGTATATACTGTTTCTGCTGGTGACTGCTTATATATTGAGGTCCCGGGATCCTATGACAAGCTTATACCTTTTTTTATAGAATTAAGAATTAGATATTCAATAATAAATAACCACTATATCAAAATGCCTAATGATATATTTGGCCATACAAGACATTAAGATCACAGTGATGAGATTCTGATGCTTGATGTCAGAGTCAAAAAATTAAGAAGTGATTTGCAAGCTTTACAAACCACACTCAATGCCAGTCTTCAACTAGCAATTACAAAATTACAATCACAATGCATGGACCCTCTTCTTAAAATTGATTCTGAACTCAAATTGCTGCTTGAGAAATATACTGATTTGGCTACATTGGATAATTTTCAAAATTTAGAGGAAGCTGTAGCAGCTCTTCAAGCCAAATTTAAGACCCAGGCCACCAACTCTGAGCAATTGAAACAACAATTGGAAGAGCAGATAAATAATGTCCAGACACAGCTCCAAACAATTGTCAAAAGCATAAAATAACAAAAAGATTTTGATCTAGTGATTTCCACTCTAAAGGAACAGATTCAATCACTCCAGATACCTAATCTGGACCCTCTGAACAATGCCATAGCCGAGGTTAAAGAAAAAATTGAGACACTTGAAAATTTTATGAACAACTTGCCATCTTCTGAAGCTTTGAGTGCAATAACTCGGAGTGTTGCCAACATTAAGCTGCAACTTGAAACATGAAGATTTTGGAAAAATTCAAAGTACCATAACCCATCTTGAGGGTACAATAGCAGCAGTGCAAAGTGATTTGACAAATGTACAAGAATCTCTAGAATCCCGCTTGCCTAGTATTGTAGACACCCTTGTCAGTGTCCAGCAACATATCACAAAACTTGAAAACCTCAACACTGAATCTGAGCTATCTCATTTTCATCACTTGATCGATGATATCCAAACAAAGCTTGAAATTTTACAACAATCAACACCTACTCAGGCAGATATAGCCCTGCTTCAAGATGCTATGCGTGGTGTGGCTGATGCTTCTGAATTAAATGATGTAAAATTGGCACTTGAATCTTTGCAAAATACTGTATCAAATCTGCCTACATCACAGGAGCTTAAAAATATTAAGAGAGCTGTGAATCGCATATTGAAATCAGAAGATATCAAGAATATCCAGACAGAGATCAAACAACTCACTCAGACAGTGGCCACTCTACCAACTAATCAACATATTAATGAACTGCATGCCCTGTTTGAGGATATCAGAAGACAAGTCCATGATCTTACTGCTCAAAATTCAAAATTGGCAGTTGTTGAAAATTTACAGCAAATTGTAGCTAATATCAAGCAACAGCTAGGGACCATGGAATCCAATCAAGCAAATGCTTTGTCTGTTTTTGCCACCCAGCTACAAGAAATTGTGCAACAATACAAGAAACTTGTTGTGGACATAAAGATCAAGCCAGGCCATGATGATGTTATTAGGACTATCAATGAGCACCTTGAATCTGTAACAAGTAGATTGCTTACAGCAGAAAAAGAAATAACTGGTATAATTGAGAATCCTAAACATACAGTAATTCTTGAATTGTACAGTATCCCCAACAAAGAATATGATTCACCATTTACACCAGGTGGCAAAATATATATGCTGTCCCCTGCACAATTTTATTACCAGTTTTTTGTTGGGGGCACACTTAGACCAATCAAGATCAAATATTGGCTACAACCACAGGCACACCACTACCCCACCTTATCAATAACAAATGCTGACAACAAAGCAAAGGTCACCAGTGTAGAGTTAGAGGATTTTACAGACCCCAATACATTAGAAACATCTTATGCTGAAGATGATGGTTCTCTGGAATTTAATATACAAATAGGAGACAAACTGTATTTAGAAAATCCTGTAGTATCAGCTGCTGAACACCCTATAGTTGCAATATTCTTGTTTACAAACCATGTCTAGACAAATTATTGTTGATGAATTACGCAGACAAGCCAGACATAATTATAAGAGACTGCCAGTGGTTACAAAAGGCATAGATGATTTATGGCAGTGCGACTTGGTGGAAATGGCAAGTGGACAGCTGAAAACCTTAGACAAAATCAACAAGGGCTACAAGTATCTACTCACTGTCATAGATACATTTTCAAAATTTGCCTGGGCTGTGCCACTCAAATCCAAGACTGGAGCAAGTGTTACAGAAGCCTTCAGGACAATCATCAATCAGAGTGGAAGATCACCGCGCTATTTGCAAACAGATAATGGCAAAGGATTCTATAATTCGGTGTTCCAACAATTTATTAAAAGCCAGTCAATACAACATTACTCGAGTTACAGTGATCTCAAGGCCTCTATTGTTGAAAGATTCAACAAAACCCTAAAAAATCATATGTATAAACAATTCACCCTGCAAGGTAATTATAAATGGCTTACAATCCTACCAGAACTTCTACATAAATATAACAACTCGGTCCATTCCACAATCAACATGAAGCCCTCTGAAGTAACTTCATGTGATGAGCAAAAATTGATCAGCACTGTTTATTATCCTAGATACCAGCCAACAATAAGAAAAGCCAAATACAAGGTAGGTGATCAAGTAAGAATCAGCAAATATAAGCACTTATTCAAAAGAGACTTTACCAGAAACTAGAGCACTGAATTATTTACAGTGGTTCAAGTTAAACCTGGGACCCTTAACACATATATAATAAAAGATCACCGAGGAGAAATTCTCAAAGGCAGGTTTTATGAAGAAGAACTCAGCAAAACTAAACAGCCTGACACATATCTCATAGAAAAAATCATCCGCAGAAAAGGCAACAAGATACTGGTGAAATGGCTAGGACTCCCAGAACACAGTTGGATCGAGGCAAACAAAGTGATACTATGAGCACCTGGGATGTTATAAAAAGGCTGCTAGAGCCTGAACAGCAGAATAAGAGAAATGGAATGCTGCTGCCTGATAATATTAGATGTCTTATTGTTGGGCCATCAGCTTGTGGTAAAATTACACTAATGATTGATAATTTTTTATTGGCACCCAACTGGTTAGACCGGAAAAACAGGCACTTGTATGTCTTCTCTAAGAGCTTGGAACAATTAAAATATCAGCAGCTGATGAAGCTATATGATGGATTGGATATAGCCACTTTTGAACCAGATGTTAAGCCACTCCATGAATGTCTTGATAACTCTGTTGCTGTGTTTGATGACATTATACTGGATAATCAAAACAAGGTTAGAAATTTCTTTACACAGGGCCGACACAAAAACATTGATTGCTTCTACCTGGCACAGACTTTTTCTAAAATACCGAAGTAGCTGATCCGAGACAACAGCAATTTTATATGTGTGTTTCATCAAGATCATACCAACCTCAAACACATACATGATGAATATGTATGTGGGGACTTGAGCTACAATAATTTTTCTAAGTTTTGCAGTAGGTGCTGGAACCAGGACAGTTATGGATTTGTCACAATTGATATGACAAGGAAACACAATAGTGGCAAATTCAGAAATAAAATCAACAATTTTCTAGACATTGAAACATATATAAATAACCATGAAAAGGCCAATCATTGATGATCTTAAATTAAGAGATTATCTTGTAAAAAGATTTAAGGGATGGAAATCAGAGAACCGAGGAATCTATGAACAACACAAGCAAACAGAACAGCCTATTATTGATGCTATTAGTGAATTAGGTAAAAATATCAAAACTGTTACAGAGCAAAATCAAAATTTGATCACAGAGCTTGTACCTGTAGCTGCTAGGAACATATTAGATTATCCAATCACCCCACTTTCTAGTATTCATGCACCTAGTACTGTTCCTCCTCGAAGAATTGAAGCTGCTCAGGATCCTATTGAATTGGGTCTTCTTGCTCAAAAATATTTAAGCACACCTAAAGACAACAAAGATGAGGTCTTTGGCTTATATGCTGACACAGAGCGTGATGGTAGCATCATACATAGAATTGGCAATTTCAGAGTAACATTTATGGGAGATGATCTAATTGTATATTCAGAATCTCATCTTGGAGAAAAAGGTGGTTTTGTTAAATATCCTGGCACACCTGGTTTGTGGGAACTGATGACTAGGAAAAGGCCTGGCAGCTATACAGATCAAGATTATGAGCATTACAAAGAAATATTTATAAAATCAGATGCTCTATACCAGAACAATGATCCCACACAAAAAAGAGTCAAGTCTAGCAGTGGAGCAAAATACAACAACTTTATCAAGCCCATATGGTCACAGATCAAGACAGGTACTGGAATCAAACAATACAACACCCTGCCTAAAGAATTTGTGTGGGTTGATGATGTCAGGAAACTTGTAGATAGGTTGCTGGTCATAGCTGGGGAGGAAAATGCTGGCAACCACAATTTTTACAATGAAAAGGTTGGAATTATGGACATGATAAGCACAAAATTGTCTAATTTTATAGTGAATGACACTAAGGGGATTGGATATCTTATAAAAATTATTAATACTCTACCCCCCAAATTTTGGAATATGTCTGAGGGTCGGGGGCTGGTTAATGACATCATAAACAAGCTGCCATTTGAACTACACATTCCAGGCTATCAGTATTGTGGTCCCGGTACAAAATTGGACCATAGATTTAACAGAGGGGACCCTGGTGTTAATCCCCTAGATGCTGCTTGTAGAGACCATGACATAGCATACAACACACATTCTGATCTTGACAAGAGACATGTTGCAGACAAGAAATTAGAAGAGGCTGCATTTGGTAGATTTGTAAGCAAAGATGCTTCTTTGAGTGAAAAAATAGCAGCATTGGGGACCACCATAGCTATGAACACCAAACAAAAACTGGGGTGGGGGTTGTGAATATATATATATATATAATAAACCTAGGATGAAAGCCAAGGGTGTTATGTATCAGATACCTTATGCAGGTCTTAAATCTCTTAAAACTATTGATAGTCTTTTAACCAAAAAGCAGCGCAAGAAAAAAAATTCTTGTCTTGCCAAGGGCCATGGTATGAAATTATTACTTAGTACCCCCCAATTAAAAAAATTACAGCAATCTACAAAAAAATCACATGTGGGTGGATTTATATTTACTATCCCGGCCATCTTAGCAGCTTTGGGGGCTGTTGGGAGCTTGGCTGGGGGATCAGCTGCCATAGCAAAAACAGTAATAGATGCCAAGAAGAATAAGGCAGAATTAGATGAAATGAAGCGCCATAACCTGGCCATGGAGAAACAAGGCAAAGGTGTTAAGAGAGCCATGAATAAGTTTAAAAAAACAAGAGCCGCTTACAAACCAAGATATTGAAGCTTTAATCAAGCCACTGGGCATCAAAAATTTTAGAGGTGTATGCATGTCTGATTCTTTACCAGAACAACCACTCAACAAAGAGTGTGGCATAGTTAATTTGGATAAGTACAAAAATCAGGGCACTCACTGGATATGTTATCTTAGATATTTAAAAAATGAGGCACTTGTGTTTGATTCATTTGGAGGTGTTCCACCTGAAAATTTAGTAAAATATCTAAAATCAACTAATCTTTATTACAATAATGCCCGTGTTCAAAATTTCAAAGATGTTAATTGTGGACATCTGTGTTTATCTGTTCTTAGATATCTGTCTCAAATAAATAAACCATCAATTGAAAATTTTCAAAAAGCCCTGTGGTATTTAAAACATCATGGGAGTATTCCATCTCACCAGCCAAAATTCAATATTGAAACTTAGATTACATGATGATATAGTGTATCCCAAAGCAATAGCTCTAAGAGCATTTTATGGCATGTACTTGATCCCTAATATTACACACCACAACAACAAAATTGCAGTTGGTGATCAAAACATTGTCATCTACTTTAAATGCTCAATTACCCAGAGGTATAGTATTAACTCAAAATTCTGTCACTCACAGAGTAGAGATTGTGTCTGCTACAGAGACAGTGGGTACTATAGGAGAGCTGTTAGGCTTTGAACAACACAAAACTTGAACCAGCCATTAAACACACTGCTATTAATATACCTAAATTCTTAGCCATAGAGACTCTGAATATTCACTGTAATGTAGCCGAGGGTATGATCACCAAATCAAATGGCATAGGCACTCACAAACAAACTGGCATCATTGCAACATTCAAACCTAACTCTGAATTTATGGAGCCCATCATCTACACTCCATCACCAACATTATATTTTCCTGTGTGCCATAACAGAATAGATTACATTGAGTTGATGGTCACTAATGAAAAAGAAGAAATAGTTGATTTTGCTGGAGCCACAACAACTGCAATCATAGAGATTAATATTTAAATAAAAATACATACAAAAAAAATGGAAAATATTGAGAGTTATGAGCTACAATCATTCCCCCCAAACAGGAGGACCTTTGCAAATTTAAATCAACCCAACACAGAGATTGAGGTTGATCTTGATGTAAGGGATGTTTTTATACACCCTCACAGAGCAGATCTATACATCAAATTTGATGTTGTAAAGCTCGATGGTACAGATTATCCGGCAAATTCAAATATAAGATTGGTGGACAATTTTGTGCCACATCTGTTCTCTGAAATTGAGATCAGAAAACATGGTGTTGTTATAAACAGAGTGGATTATCCCGGCATTACCTCCACAGCTTTGGCCACACTAAAATTATCCAAAACCGAGGCTTCTTACTACAAAATAGGTGGATTTGAGGCTGGTGATAAAATTATATCTAAGAGCCATACAGTGCTGTTCCCTATGCGCCTGTTGCCAGGATTCTTCTCAGATTAAAAAGATATTATGTGGAAGGGTGGTTTAAGAATCACATTTAGAAGAGCTGCCAATGATAATAATGCTTTGATGAGGTACAGTACATTAAACTCTACAGGGGAAGCTCTGCCTAATACCCTACCTGATGAGGGCAAGTGCCTTATTCAGACTATGGAGCTAAGAATCCCGGTTGTTGAATATGAATCCAGTTATGCTCTTAAATACAAAGCTGATATCCTAAAAAATCCACAGGTGCCTTTACAATTTTATACATATCAATGTGTACAGAAGCCTGCCACTGGTACCTATTATGAATTTGATGCTACAAACTCATTCTCCAGTATACAATATGACATGCCAGATTTTGTGGTGGTACTGTTTCAGACTGGAAGACACAATAATCAGGAAAAAAATCAAGTAGATTTGATAACTGCAACATCAAGAACATATATCTTAAAAATGGCAGAAATGAGGTATTTCCTAGAGAAAATTATAATTTAGACATGTCCAAGGATGATTTCCTCAAATTATATGAAGCATTTACAGCATACAAAAGGGTCACTACTGGCAATACTGACATGTATTACACAGCAGATGAATTCAAAGCACAGAGACCCATGTTTGTCATCAACACTTCAAAAAGGAAACAAGTTGTGGTTAATGACAGGACAAACATTAAAATTATCTGTGAATTCCATGATACACTCCCTGATGACACTATATGTAGTGTTATTCTTTTAGGTGAAAAATCATATGTTTATGATGTAAGAAATGAGAGAGTCACAGAGCAATTCTAGAAGATTTCTGCATATTACATTGTTTTAGTACTAGATATGCAAGTTGGGCCTGGTGCCCAATTGAACTTAAACCGGAAGTGGACCGGAAGTAAATATGTTTGGGTGGGTGTGGGTTGGTGTGGGTGGCTTTTTGGCTTAGTTTTAAGTGTATCCAAAACAATATCAAGAGGGGCATATTTTTGACAAGCTGATGGACAAAAATCTGGCAGATGCAGCTTTTGTAAGTGTAGCCAAATCAATCTGAAGGGGGTCATACTTTCACGGGAAATTCCCGAAGGCATTTTTACAAAAATCTTGGATTAGACAGGGTTCCATACTTGAGCAAAAAGCTCATATGGGCATGTTGAGCTAGTTTTAAGTGTAGCCAAATCTGCCTGAGGGGGGTTCATACTTTCTCGGGTTTATATTATAGCCAATACTACTACTAATAGCATATGCATAAATAACACACACCCAACCCAGCACCATCGTGAATTAGCCTTCCAAGGCTTTTTTTATTGCAAAGCATTTATTTGTGGCACTCCTCTAAATATATATAAAATACTATACCCCACAAATATTTTTTTCAACAAGATGCAATCGGTAAAAATTTGCACCATGTGTGAAACTAGTGTTTCAAGTAAAAATTTTGAAAGACACTGCCGTACCTGTGTACCTGGTAAGCATTGGACCGCTACAAAACCATGTCCCAGGTGCGATAAACTAATCACTATTGGTAATCTAAAAAAGCATATAACAACATGCAAAGTCGTCGGAGCACCGTCGACTAGCTCGACCAAGAGGAAAGCGAAAGCCGACTTGCCGCCATCCGCCAAACGCGTCAAGCCTGTGGTGAAAGCGAACCAGTCTGCTTTCGAGGGTTTGTTAGAGAACTTTGTCCTCACTTCGGAGGGCTCATGTGACGTGCGTAGCTTTTTGGAGAACGTGCAAGCCAAAATTATTTCCATCCTCAGCGATGCGCTTGCAACGCACTCCACCAAATTCTACGCATCGCTATGCTGCCAATACAAGAAGCAGTCTGATGAAATTCATAGCTTCTACCACAATACCAAGGCGAAGACGCTGCATCCGGCGGATGTCGACAACCTAAAGGCCATCTACAACGAGTTTGCCGAGGAGCTGGTGGCCAAGCAGGAGGAGCATCAAGCTGTGGGTTCAGGAGGTTCGCTGTGTGGTGAACCTCACGAGCTGTGTATCAAACTTAACAAGTTTGTGCCTCTCTCCGGGTCCAGCTACGTTCCGTTACCACGCACTATTGTGTCAAAGAAGGCCGTCCTGAATATTCAGAACAGTGACGCCAAGTGCTTTCTCTGGTCGGTGCTTGCAGAGTTGCACCCTGTCCACCGGAAAAAACATCCATACCGAGTTAACCACTACAAGCAGTACGAGCCAGAGCTGGAAGATGCGATGGTTGGGATCGACTACCCTGTGGAGGTCTCGGATATTCGCAAGTTCGAGGCCCGTACATACAACCCGCAGTTGGCTATCAATGTTTATGGCCTCACTGTGAAAAATATGGTGTACCCTATTCGGGTAAGCGACGTAGACAACAATAATGCTCGAGAAATCCATCTCCTACTCATCAAGGAGGAGACCCATTACCATTACACCCTTATTCGTTCCCTCTCTAGACTTGTTTCGAGCCAACAGAGCAGTGATAGTCACCACGTCGAGGTGTGTCGCAGGTGCTTGTCAATGTTCGACGGACAGGATCAACGCAATTAGCAACATGTTCGAGGCTCCAACATTGGTGTCGAGAAGCTCGCTCGCCACAAACTTTATTGCAATGCCAACGAGATAGGGGTGGCAGTCTTGCCCAAACCTGGCACTGTAGAAATATTTCACATGCACAGTGCCATGGTAGAGCACCCTGCTATCATCATCACCGATTTCGAGGCCTTCCTCAAACCTATCTCCACATGCGATCCCAATCCCAAAATTTCCTCTACTACCCCCTACCAACTCCACGAGGCCTCGAGTTATGCTTATGTTGTGGTGTGGCGAGACCGACTTGTTGACCCCGAGCCCTATGTGTATCGCTGTACCGACGCAGTCAAACATTTTCTAGAAAGGATGGTTGTGGAAGCCAACGAGATAGGGGAGTTCCTGTTGACCCCCAAGTCTATAGAATCGCTGTCTCCTGACGACGAAATCGAGCACGAGGAGGCTACTACCTGTCCTGTGTGCACCTGTGAGTTTAGCACCAACAACCGTAAAGTTCAACACCATGATCACTTCAACGGTAGATACATTGATTCTTGGTGCAATCGGTGTAATTTGTTGGCCCAGGACCCGCGGTTCATCCCTGTGTTTTTCCACAATGGCTCGGGGTACGACTTCCACCATCTGGTGCCACATCTTGGGTACGACGACATGCGAATCAACGTCCTGGCGCAGAACGGGGAGCATTATATTAGCTTGAGCAAGTGGGTGCGAATCCCAGAATTAGGCTCTCGCATCGAACTTCGTTTTCTTCAACTCGCTGAGGTTCCTCCCGGCCAGCCTCGATGCCCTGGCGAAAAAGCTCAGCGACGAGGAAATGCTCATCACCTCTGCCAACTTTCCAAACTTGGACGCCGGTCTTTTCAGGCGTAAGGGGGTCTACCCCTACGAATACATCACCGACTCTACCAAGTTTGCGGAGAAGTCGCTGCCTCCTCGAGCAAACTTCTACAGCAAGCTGCGAGGCTCAGGCATCTCTGAGGACGACTACAACCATGCTCAGTCCATGTGGAGCGAGCTGGATTGCCAAAATCTTGGGGACTACCACGATGCCTACCTAAAACTAGATGTGACGCTCCTCGCTGATGTGATCCAGGCGTTTCGTGCAACTGCGAAGACCATCTACAAGCTGGACGCTGTATACTTCTACAGTCTTCCTGGACTGGCATGGTCGGCCATGCTCCTTGTTACAAAAGTCAGGCTTGAGATTCTTTCGGACGTGGACATGATGCTGTTTGTAGAAGGTGCCGTCCGGGGTGAAATGGTCCAGGTGTCGCAGCGAAACTCGCACGCCAACAATCACCACATGGCCACCGGTTACGACCCCTCCCAACCGTCCAGCTACATCATGTACACAGACGTCAAAAACCTCTACGGACACTCCATGATGTTGCCACTCCCCTCCGGAGGGTTCAGGTGGGCTGATACATCCAAATTTAATGTTGAAGGTTTCAGCGATGTGGAATGCGGGTTTTTTGCCGAGGTGGACCTTGAGTTCTCTGAGGAGCTGCAGTTTCTTCAAGTTAATGAACAACGCAGTGTTTGGGAAAACCATGGAGAATGTGCGAAATCGTGTGGATGTGAGGCTAATATCTAAAAATGCACAATGTCGCAAGCTTGTAGCAAGCCCGTTATTCAAGTCACGTACTATTTACAATGAGCAGCTTGCTCTGGTGCATATGAGGAAGAGCGAGGTGATGCTCAACAAGCCAATCTATGTTGGTGCCTCAGTATTAGACCTAAGCAAGCTGCACATGTTTCAAATATATTATGGGATACTACGCTAGCACTATAACGACAATATCAGCCTACTCTACACGGACACAGATAGTTTGGTGTATCACGTTCGCACGGACGACGCATATAGGGATATAGCTAAGGTACCAACTTTTGTGAATCTCTTTGACACGTCAGGCTATTCTCAGCCGAACCGATACAATATCCTGGCTCGCAACAAGAAGGTGCCTGGCAAACTCAAAGACGAGAAGGACGGAGATGTAATTCTTGAGTTTGCCGGTCTTCGCGACAAAGCCTATGCTATTCGGACAGAAGATTCCATCACAAAAAAAGCTAAGGGTGTGGGCAGGCAGGTCGTCCAAGAGCACCTCAAGTTCGAGGATTACGTTAAAACTCTTCAAACTAGGACGCTAATTCAAGGAGTGGAGAAGCGCATCCAGAGTGTCGACCATGTGTTGACAACCAACGAGTTGAGAAAGGTTGCCCTGGTCGCACGCGACGACAAGAGGTGTGTTCTGAAATGTGGGATTCACACGCTCCCGTGGGGCCACCATCGTCTAGAAACTAGTAAGACATGCCTCAAATGTAGTAAATAGTATGTATGAAAAAACCAAAAAAATAACAACAACAGAAGTTCCAATTTAATATAGCCAAGATACTAGAACAATAGTGTTTATCTTCAAATGCAAACAGGTGGAGGTTTAGGATTTTTTTATGGAACTAACTCCCTGCCATGCCATACGGTGTGAAAATGGGGCACACGCAGAGCCAAAAGAGGCAGTTTCTTTTGTGCACTCAAGTGTGATTACTTTTAAAATGCATCAAAATTAATTTTTTTCCCAGATTATCCTCAAAAAATCTTCTCCACAAATGTAAGATGATGAAGTATGTTCTTCGCAGAACATCCTGGACACTGCGTTGCAGGTTAACAAAAAATCTAATGTTTGAACCTACGGTCAGTATAATTTTTATAGAATTATGCAATTTTTTTGTTTTTCTTGTACTTAAAACTGTTCGGTCACTCTTTCATTCTTGACATCATACACAAAAGTTTTCTCTGCAATAAGAATGACGCTGCATAGAGTATCGGCAGGCAAGGCGTCATGGAACTCACAGACAATCTTGATGTTGGTGCGATCGTTAACAACCACCTGCTTTCTCTTCGATGTGTTAATAACGAACATGGGTCTGCGAGCTATGAACTCATTGGGGTTGTAGTACACGTCCACGAAGCCGGAGGTCACTCTCTTGTAAGCTGTGAATGCCTCGTACAGTTTCAGGTAGTCGTTGTTTGCATTGTTCAGGTTGTATTTCTCACGCGGGAATATCTCGTTCCTGCCATTTTTGAGGTAGATGTTTTTGATCTTGTAATTGTCAAACTGGCTCGAATCTTTTTCTTCGTTGTTGTCCTCCCCCGTCTGGAAGAGCAGGACCACAAACTCTGGCATATCGTTCCGTATGCTGTTAAACTGTGTGGTCACGTGAAATTAAAATGGTTGCCGGAAGCAGGTTTCTGCACGCACTGGTAACCCTAAAATTGGATGGGTACTTGGGGATTCTTCGAAATGTCTGCTTCGTACTTGAGAGCGTAGTTAGTTTCGTATTCCACTACGGGCATGCGCAGCTCCATGGACTGGATGATGCACTTGGCAGGATCAGGTAGTGTGTTGGAAAGTGCTGAACCGTCTGCACTCAAGGTGCTGTAACGCATCAGTGCATTGTTGTCGTTTGCGCTTCTGCGAAAAGTGACGCGCATACCAGCCTTCCACATAATCTCTGTGTAGTCGGAGAATAAGCCAGGAAGCAGGCGCATGCGAAACAGTACTGACTGACTTTGAGTTTTGATTTTTGTACCTGCTTCGAATCCCCCTGCCTGGTAGTATGCTGCATCGGTCTTGGAGAGTTTCAGTGTTCCCACAGCTGTAGAGGTAATCCCGGGTTAGTCAACCCTATCGATGACGGTGCCATGCTTTCTAACTTCCACCTGCGAGAATAATAAGTACGGCACAAAATTATCTACAAGTCTTAAATTTGCATTGGCAAGGAATGCTTCGCCGTTGTCTCTCTTCACAACATCAAACTTGATATACAAATCAGCTCTGTGAGGGTGAATGAATCCATCCCCGACGTCCACGTCGTATTCTATCTATCGATTCGCTTCGTTGATGTTGGCAAACGTGCGACGATTGGGAGTGAAGGACTGCAACTCGCAACTTTCGATTTGCTCCATGATGGTTATTTATTATATGTTAATCTCCACGACGGCAGTGGTCGTAGTTCCTGCAAAATCAACCACCTCTCCCTTCTCGTTGGTAATTGCCAATTCTATGTTGTCTATGCGATTACGAGATACAGGAAAGTATATCGGTGGGGAGGGGGTGTAGGTAATTGGCTCCATGAACTCAGAGTTTGGTTTGAACGTAGCGATAATACCTGTCTGCTTGTGACTCCCTGGGATGCCGTCCGAGGATTTGGTGATGATACCTTCTGCCACATTGCAATGTATATTCAGAGTCTCGATGGCTAGAGATTTAGGAATGTTAGCAAGAATGTGCTTGATGCCAGGTTCGAGCTTTGTGTTGTTCTTGAATCCCAAAATCTCTCCGATGGTACCTAGGTCTACTGTTTCTGTGGCAGACACCAGTTCCACCCTGTGAGTTACAGAATTTTGCGACAGCAGTACACTTCTTGGTAATTGAGCCTGCAAGGAAGACATGTTGTACTGGCCAGGGGTGATGCTGATTTTTTCGCTGCCAATTTTGATGGTATTGTTGTGTACCGTCACATTAGGTATCAGGTACATGCTGTAGAATGCACGAAGAGCAATAGATTTAGGATAGATGATATCGTCATGCAATGTGAGTTTCAGAAGCGAAGTCTCGCTTGGGAGATGGAATACTCCCATAGTGCTTTAGGTGCCACAATGCTTTCTGGAAATCCTCGATTGTTGGGTTATTTAATTGCGAGAGGAAGACAAGCATAGAAACGCAGAGATGGCCACAGTTCACATCGCTGAAACCCTGAATGTGTTCGTCATTATAGTAGAGGTTGGCAACACTGAGATACTTTCCCAACCCAGCAGGTGGCGTGTCTCCGAATGAATCGAAAACAAATGCTTTGTTGTTGTTGTTGGCTTTGAGGTAGCATATTCAATGTGTACCTGGATTTTCGTAACTGTCTAGGTTAACCACACCACACTCTTTTTTCTTCACAACAGAAGGTAGAGAATCAGACATGAAAACGCCCCTGAAGTGCTTGACCCCCAACAATTCGATCAGAGATTCAATATCGAAGTTGGACAGGGGCTCTTCTTTTTTTAAAACTTTTTGAAAGCTTCGAGGTTGTTTTCTCGCTTTTTGGTCACACCTTTCCCCTTCTTATCCATAGCCAGGTTGTGGCGTTTCTGCTCTTCCAACTCGGCTTTATTCTTTTTTGCATCGATGACGGTCTTTGCAATAGCGGCACTGCTTCCTGCCAAGCTGCCTACAGCACCCAATGCTGCCAAGATAGCCGGGATGCTGAATATGAAACCTCCAGTCTTCTGCTGCTTTCGCGAACCTTGTAACCTCCTCAACTGAGGAATGCTAAGCAGCAATTTCATTCCATGACCTTTTGCCAAGCAGGAATGTTTCTTCTCGCGCTGCTTTTTGTTAAGCAATCCATCAAGAGCTCCGAGAGACTTGAGGTTTGCGTAGGGTATTTGGTAAACGACACCTTTGGGCTTCATGGTGATATATCGTGAAAAGGTAAGGCTTTGCCCCCCTAATGCAATAAAGTGATGATAGGTTGGATATACATGTTGCTTTTTTTTCACAGGATGTTATTTATTTACAGCCCCCTCTCTAATTTTCGTTTTGTGTTCATGGCGATGGTCGTACCCAATGCAGCAACCCGTTCACCTAGCGAGGCATCTCTGCTGACGAGTCTCCCGAAAGCTGCATGCTCCAACTTCCTGTCGGCATCATGACGTGCGTCGAGATCTGTGTGAGTATTGTAGGCAATGTCCTGATCCTTGCATGCTGGGTCCAGTGGGTTCACACCCTTGTCTCCTTTTTCCAGTCGCTGTTCGAGTTTGGTACCCGGACCGCAGTACTGGTAACCTGGCAGGTGCATTTCGAAGGGTAGCTTGTTGATAATATCGTTCACGAGACCTCGACCCGCGGCCACATTCCAGAATTTGGGAGGTAGGGTGTTGATGATTTTGATAAGATAACCTATACCTTAGCTGTCGTTTACAATGAAGTTGCTAAGCTTGGTACTAATCATGTCCATGATGCCCACCTTCTCGTTGTGGAAGTTGCCATTGCCTGCATTTTCTTCGCCTGCGATAACCAGCAATCGATCTACAAGTTTCCTTACGTCGTCTACCCAAACAAACTCTTTAGGTAGGGTATTGTAGAGTTTGACACCGCTGCCAGTCTTGAGCTGGGTCCATATTGGCTTGATGAGGTTCCTGTACTTTTCTCCACTGCTAGATTTCACGCGATTCTGTGTCGCATCGTTGTTTTGGTACAGGGTGTCCCTCATGATTAAAATTTCTGTGTAACTTTGGTAATCCTCGACTGTATAATTTTTAGGTTGCTTCTTAGTGATAAGTTCCCACAGTCCCACTGTGCCGGGATACCTAGTCCAGCTGTTCTTCTCGCCCAAATTGATTTTCACGTCGTCAACCTCGAACGTGACTTTCGATTTTCCAATTTTCCAAACCACACCCTCGCTAAGTTTCATGGTCGGGTATAATCCGAACACCTCGTATTTTTCGAATTTCCTGGTGCTTAGGTAATCCCTCGCCAACGGACCCAGCTCGACTAGCTTGTCCGAAGAGGTACTGCCTAGGGCCTGACGTCTCGGAGCCGGAGTAAGTTCAAACGGAGTAGTGTGAATGCTGGATATCGGTGTGTGTATGGTATAATTTTGAGCGGTGAGTGGCACAAACTTGCTGATTAATTCTTTGTTTTACTCGGTGACATCTTTCATCTCTTTACCAAGTCCACTGATGGCATCGATGATAGGTTGGTCCTGGCGCTTTTTCTCTTCGTAAATTCCACGATTCTCGGATTTCCAACCCTTAAACCGTTTTGCCAGGTAGCTACGCATCTTCAGGTTGTCGTCTGCAAGTTTGCGTTTAATTTCTTTTTGTGTGTAGTTATTTAAAATAGATCAAGACGTTTCTTGTAACGTTGCAGCGTTTAGAAAATTATTAATTTTGTTTCTGTATTTTCCGTTATTGGGTTTACTCGTCATGTCTATTGTGACAAATCCGAAATCATCTTTGATACGGTCTAGGTATGGCTACAAGGCTTAGTCTTCACGGCAAGAAGAAGAAAAATCATAAGCAGATATATTCTGTGTAATGTTTGTTATATCATGGTTCAATGTATTTGAATGCTTCGGACATAACGTCCAGTGTATATTAAATGTATTAATTGTTCACCGTCTGGTTATTAATCCTCATTACCAAGTCCTTCACCCCGAACCATATCAATTTGGCGCTGTGGACAGTGAATAGAAAATTTGAAGGATTCTAATCGTATCGTCAGGATGACTTTATCGGCACGGGATTATAACAAGTAAGATTTCTGTAGCAAATCAACAAGACGGTCTTACATGTAACGTTTAAGTTTGCTAATTTTCTACATGCAAGTTTCAGTTACACATCGTAACTTTCATACATGCCAGTGATTTCTATCAGTTAATGTAATTTGAAGTTTCGATAACATGGCTCTCAACATTACATTCAGCGAATTTGCTGAAGAAAATGAAGATATCGAGAGTTATTTCATGCGTTTTGATCAACTCTGTCTCGCCCAGAATGTGGCAAATGAAAGAAAAGCAGCAGTTCTCTTAGCAGTCATAGGTCCTAAGGCTTTTCAAGTACTTCGCAATATTACGGCTCCTGAAATGCCATGTAATCTAACATATGCTGTCATTCACGACAAAATGGTTCAGCACTTCAGGCCCAAAACCAACAAGTTTACAGAGAGGTTCAAGTTTCGAAATTGTATCCAATCTCAAGGAGAATCACTTACTCAATTCGTAGTGAAAATCAAACAACAAGCAGCCAAATGTGCGTATGAGCAGTATTTAGATGAGGCACTTGTTGAACAATTTCTTGTTGGTGTACAATCTGACAGTACTCGAAAAAGATTATTATCTGAAAGTGATCTTTCCTTTGCTAAATGTCAAGAAATTGCTTTGCATTGTGAGTTATTAGAACGAGAAGTTAAATTATTCTCGAATAAGTACAATGCAGATTCTGTGACTTTTGCCACCAGCTCAAGAAATTTGACGCGGATGAATCCAGATCGCCACACAGGCGCTTCAAAGAGTTCACGCTCGGGCGAAACGAGGCAGAAGAGCTACAATCAACCTCAGAACACAACTGCTACCAAGCAAAATCCTCACTCCCAGTGCGGCAACTGCACAAAGAATCACCCACAAGGTCTATGTCCGGCAAGAAACGCAATCTGTAGCTACTGCAAACGACAAGGCCATTGGAATATACGATGCAGAAAGAAGCAAAAAGATAGAGCCGTGAATAGAACGTCCAGTTCAACCTCACGGAGCACAACACCCGATGAGTTGTCTACGTTCAGCTTCAACCATCTCAACACTTGTGCGCTCAGTCATCATTCCACACTGATTACTTCTACTCAACACATTTTGGAGCACCAAATCAGTTCGGATAGCTTCATAATAAATCTCCAAATCAATAAGTGTATTGTTAAATGTGAAGTAGATACTGGGTCTGCTGTTACTCTTTTCAACGAGAAGTATTTTGATCAGTTGTTTCCACACTATGTTAAATGTAATTCTAGCCTACGATTACGAGGTGTAAACGAAGGATATGTTCGTGTTACAGCACAAATATCCGTCAAACTATACTTAGACAATATGGATTATACTTTACCTGTCTTTCTCTGTCAGGAGAAACTTTTATATCCATTGATCGGTCGTACATGGTTGGACATTATTCAACCATCTTGGAGGCGATTATTAGTTACGGCCAGTGTTCTTTCAACTAACACAGTACAAGGTACTATTACTAACGCTGGTGCCGACGACCTAAGGCGAGAAATTTCTTCTAGATACGAGAAAATCTTTGATGGTGATTTGTCCATGCCAATTACACCTTATTTGGTCGATATACCACTGAGATCCAACTCTGCACCAATATTTCGTAGACATTACGAAGTTCCTTACGGTATTCGAGACCGTGTTCAGGATTCTATTCAAAATCTAGTGAAAGTAGGGTTATGGGAACCGGTCGGATATTCTGATTGGGCCTCACCACTTGTCGTTGTTACCAAGAAAGATGGCTCACTTCGTCTCTGCACTGACTTCTCAGGAACGGTGAATAAAATGACTGAAAACGTCAAGTTTCCCATTGCTAGAGTCGAGGATATTTTCTCTAAGTTGGCCAGGTGTAAATACTTTACGGTAATTGACCTTCAAATGGCTTACGGACAGTTGGAACTTTCTGAAGCTGCCAAACGCATCACTGTCGTCAACACACCTTGGGGCTTATATAAACCTCACAGACTACCTTTTGGCATAAACATAAGTGGAGATCTGTTTCAAATGGTCCTAGCGAAGATTCTAGATGACATTCCCGGAGTTTCTTTCTACTTTGATGACGTCATCATCGGAGGTGAAACATTGCAAGAATGCTTCACACGCACGTGTGATGTCCTGAATCGTCTGGCCAAACACAATGTCAAAGCGAGCGCAAGCAAAAGCCAATTCCTAACCTCATCTATCGAGTACCTAGGATACAAGATTGACGTCGCTGGTATACGGCCCTCAGACAAGAACTTGGAGGCCATCCTAAATTCTCCCCCACCTCAAGACAAATCACAATTACGTTCCTTCATCGGGATGATCAACTTTCATCGAAAGTTTGTACCGAACTTAGCTTCGAAACTTCACTTTTTACTTTCTTTACTCAAGAAAAACGTCTCTTGGAAATGGGACGATAACTGTCAACACGAGTTCGACAGCATCATGGCGGAACTTCGACAGATAAATCCTATTGTGCCTTTCGACCCAACAAAGCCAGTTGTACTTATCACTGATGGCTCTCCTTTCGGCTGTGGCGCACAATTGTGTAAACGAGTTGATAGCGGTCTACAGACCATCGCCTGCTCTTCTACCACCTTCAGTGAGACGGAGCGGAGATACTCCCAGGTAGAGAGAGAAGCTCTAGCCATAGTTCACGGTATCAAGCGATTTCACAAATTTTTACTCGGATTCAAGTTCGAGATTGTTACAGACGCACGTGCTGTAAAGTTTATATTTTCTCCGGATCGAGCCATTTCAAAACATTCATCCAATAGATTGATGAGATGGGCTCTACTTTTATCTTCATACCAATATAATATAATTCATTCCAGCAAGGTAGAAGTAGCTGACATGCTAAGCAGGTTGCCTACGCAAACACGTGACACAATACCAGCTGGAGAAGAAGAACTTCATGCATATTTCGGGTCCATTGAAGACGCTGTAGCTCCTCTTTCTCGAGACTCAATACAGAACGCCACTTCAGAAGACCCACTGCTCTCATTAGTTGTCTCCTGTGTAGTAAATGGTTGGCCAGATCAACACGACACGTCTACCGAACGGAAGAAGCTCGCACCTTTCTTCGAAAGAAGAGCTCACCTAACGTACGAGCAGGGAACGCTCATGTGGTCGGGTAGACTTATCATTCCCACAGTTAAACGGAATGAAGTTCTTAGAGCTTTACACGATGGACAAATTGGTTCAACTCGTATGAAAGAGTTGTGTCTTTCCAGATTTTGGTGGCCAGGCATGTCAGCAGAGATTACGGATTTTGTAGCGAGCTGCAATACATGCCGAGCAAACGCTCCTAAGGTCCGAAACGGACCCGATTCTTCATGGCCTCTCGCTTCGTATGTGAACGAGAGATGGCATATAGACCATTTTTTCTTTGAAGGGCGTAAGTTCCTACTGATAGTAGACGCCTTCAGCAAGTGGACAGAAGTATGGCCTCTACACACATTGGACACAAAGGAAACGATCCGCTGGCTTATGCAATCTTACGCCACGCTAGGGATACCAAATACTATCGTATCCGACAACGGCCCAACGTTCACTTCTCTCGAATTTCGTAACTTCTGCCTTAAGAATGGCATCAAACATGTTACTTCACCACCTTATCACAGTCCTAGCAACGGCTTAGCCGAACGATACGTTCGTACTGTCAAAACCGCTCTTGTCAAGCTTATAACTGACAAACCCAATCTCAGCACGCTTGAACTTGATATGGGGATCGCCAACCTTCTTTTCATCCTTCGGAACACGCGACTGGGTGGAAAAGGAAGCCTGCCGGCACTTTCGGTCTTGAAATACCGACCAAGATTTTGGTGGGAACCAAACAATCTGCCTCTGTCGAGTGAATCTCCGTTCAAGCCGAGGAAGTCAGCAAAATTTCAGAACGATTCTTCATCGAGATATGGTACTTTCACCATCAACTCAGCAGTTTGGGTTCAATCACCTAAGCATGGTACTCCAAATTACATCCCAGGAGTTGTCATTCGTCGAATTGGGGATAGTATCCTCTACGAGATAATGTTGGAAGATGGAATCAAACGAGTGGTACATCCCAGGTGGTTGAAGAGACGTGTTTCACGTGACACTGGAGATGACGACGACTTCAACGTTACAATACCAAATAGAAATTCAACAAACGCCGGTGGAACAGTACCAGAACCTATCCCAGGCAGAGCCGGATACCCAGGACCAGGTCCTAGCACACCTCACTCATCTCCGAGAAGGTCTACCAGGGTTCGCCGCCCACCAGATCGATACGGTCATCAGCATATCTGATTTTTTTATGGGACACCTGGAGGGATGATACGGTCTAGGTATGGCTACAAGGCTTAGTCTTCACGGCAAGAAGAAGAAAAATCATAAGCAGATATATTCTGTGTAATGTTTGTTATATCATGGTTCAATGTATTTGAATGCTTCGGACATAACGTCCAGTGTATATTAAATGTATTAATTGTTCACCGTCTGGTTATTAATCCTCATTACCAAGTCCTTCACCCCGAACCATATCAATCTTGGTTCCAGCATGAAGAGCAAAATTTGGAAAACTGATTGTAGTTTATGTCCCCACCTACATAATCATCGTAAGCGTGTTTTAAATTGGTGTAATCTTGACGAAGCAAACAAACAAAATGAGCATTGTCTCGGAGTAGCTGCTTGGGGATTTTGGAAAAAGTCTGAGCAAGGTAGAAGCAGTCCATGCCTCTGTGCCGACCGTGAGTAAAAAAATTGCGAATTTCGTTCTGGTTCTCCAGGATCACATCGTCAAAAACCACCACCGAATTCTCGAGACAGCAGTCTAGTGGTATCACTTCAGAAGCAAATATGGCTATGCCTAGTCCCTCGTACAGTTTCGACAGCTGGCGATACTTCGATTGTTCGAAACCTTTGGAGAAAACATACAGGTGCCTGTTCTTCCAGTTTAACCAGTTGGGTGCAAGAAGAAAATTAACAATAAGTAACGTTGTTTTTCCACATCCAGAAGGTCCAACAATAAGGCAGCGAATGTTGTCGGGTAGAAGATCGCCATTTTTTCCTATCCTGACGTTCCGATGGAAAATCTGGCAGTCGCCGTACCACATCCCAAGCACCCGTTACACAATCACCTCGTTTGCGTCTATCCAACTTTTTTCCTCGAGTCCCAGCCATTTCACCAACAGTTTGTCACCTTTTCTATGTAATTCTTTTTCAATAAGATACGTGTCGGGGTATTTTGTTTTAGAAAGTTCCTCTTTGTAAAATCTTCCTTTCAGAATTTCGTCGCGATTATATTTTATAATATACGTGTGACGGTTTCCGGGTAAGACTCGAACTACGGTGAAAAGTTCCGTACTCCAATTTTCTGTGATGCCTTTTTTCGAACGCACGCTTAACTTTACTGATTCTCTCCTGATCTCCAATTTTGAATTTCGGTTTCTTGCTTGTAAATTTGTACTTTGGGCAATAAACCGTAGAAATTAAACGTCGCTCGTCAGATTTGTTGATGTCAGCTGGTTTCATGTTTATCGTGCGATGCAAACTGTGATTATAGCTGTTAACAAGTTCCGGAAGCATGTCGAGTCACTTGTAATTCCCCTGCAGCGTGAACTGTTTCCTCATCCGTGTTTTGAGAGTTCGGTTTGAAACGTTCCACTATGCTGGCTTTGATGTGACTAAAGGTGGAGTAATGTTGAATATTTTGTTTTTGAATAAATTGTCGAAAGACAGAGTTGTAGAATTATTTTCGTTGTCCGTTTGAAGAAATCGAGGTCGCCTGCCACTTTCATCGAAAATATTTTTGAATGCTTCCACCACGCAGTTTCCTGTTTTGCCTTGAGTGGTAAAAGCCCACGCAAATTTTGAAAATGTGTCTATAACGGTGAGAAGATACTTGTACCCCTTGTTGATTTTATGTAAATTTTTTAAGTTGCCACTGCTCATTTCCACAAGGTCAGCTCCCCACACGTCGTCCATGCCTTTGGTCACTACCGCCAGTCGTTTGTAGTTTCGCCGTACAGTTTTGTGTAGCTCTTTCACAATAGCCTGCCTAGACATTGCGCGAAAATAAGAATATAGCTTGGATGGGATTTCTGGCTGTAGACAATGCCGGGTTTTCTATGTACAGCTTGTCACCTATTTCTATGTCGATAATTTGAGTGGCATCTTCGGCATATACAGTCTCTCGAGTTTCGGGGTGGGTGAAATCCACCAACTCCACTCCTCTTATTTTAGGCTCGTCACTGATGTTCGTTACCGTCATGGTTGGGTAGTGGGTTGCGTGAGGCAAAGACCAGTATGAAACCTTGACGAAATGAAGTGTGCCAGCGAGGAAAAACTGGTGATAGCCTTTGGTAGGGGTCAGCATGTAGAGTTTGGCACCCGGATGGAAGAGCGAGGAAAATTCCCTGTTTGGAATGCTGTACAGTTCGATGACAACAGTGGACTTGAGACTGTCGATGCTGCCGTTCAGGGTGTTTACATTGGTTCGAACCTCGATCTCCACATCCTCTAATCTACCGTTCACCGATTCCAGGTGTTCCTCGATAGCACGGACAAGAGTGTCGTTACCGGGCTTGATCTTCACATCGACAATAGACTCTTGAATTTTTCGTTTAAGTCATGTAGTTGGGTACTGAAATTGGCTATGGCCGATTCCTGGCTCGCTTCGATGCTGCCAATTTGCTCTTTCACATTGGCGATAATCTGCTGTAGACTTTCCACGAGTGTCAACTTGGAGCTCTGGGTTGCGAGGTCGTGGACCTGGGTTCTAATTTCCGCAAACAAGCTATGTAGCTCGCTTATGTTCTGGTTGGTGGGTAAGGTTGCAACAGACTCCCGAAGCAATTCAATTTCGGTTTGGATGTTTTTGATGTCGTCGGATTTGAGTATTTGGTTGAAAGCCCTCTTCACGCTTTTCAGTTCCTGCGAGGTAGGCAGGGTGGCCACCGTGTTTTGGAGCGACTCCATAGCTTTTTTCATCGCGTCCAACTCCGAGGCAGCAGCAGCAGCGCGTATGCCTTCTTGTAATTGTGTTATGTCGTCCTGGGTGGGGGTGGATTGTTACAAAGTTTCCAACTTAGCCTGTATGTCGTCGATCAAGTTATGAAAATGCGACAACTCGGATTCGGTGTTTAGATTTTCCAACTTGGTGATCTGCTGTTGGACGCTGGCTAGAGTATCCCTGATGCCAGGAGGTTTGGATTCCAGTGCTTCGTGTACGTTTGCCAGATCATTTTTGATGACGGCGAGAGCATCCTCAATATGGGCTATGGTACCTTGCAGCTTCCCGAAATCCTCGTAGGTCTCAAGTTGGAGTTTTATGTTGGCCACGCTACGGGCAATAGCATTCAGCTTTCTGGACGAAGGTAGATTGTTGATGAAGTCCTGTAGCGTTTGGAGTTTAGTTTTAACTTCGTTGATGGGTGCATGCAAAGCGTCCGTTTGAAGCTTAGCCTTGATGCTTTCCAAGGTAGGAATTTCGAACGATTGAAACTGTTTGTGCAATTTGGCAATACTGGCATTCACGCGATCGTAGTCATCTTAAGTTTTTATACTCTGGATAATGTTTTGCAGTTCAGTCTGGATGGTGCTCGTTTGGTCCTGCAAGTGTCGTTTCAGCTGTTCCACGTCAGAAGTTTGCGCTTGCTGCAGCTTCACGAGTTCGTTTTGGAGCTTGCCTACGCTCAGTGCCAAGTTGTCGAAGTTGTCTACTGACGCGAGGTCGATGTACTTTTGCAACAGCGATTTGAGTTCGGCGTCAATTTTGAGTACGGGGTCCAGGCACTGAGACTGCAGGCTGGCTATCTCTGACTGGAGGCTGGAGTTGAGCGTGGACTGCAGAGCCTGCAGGTCGCTTCGCAACTTCTTGACCCTGACGTCGAGCATGAGAAGCTCTTCGCCGTGGTCGTCGCGTTTGGTGTGACCAAAAATATCGTTAGGCATTGTTACCACTGTGGTTATTTATTATAGGGTAGGTGATTTTCATTTCTATGAAAAGAGGGATGAGTTTATCGTAGTCGTCCAAGAGCTCCACGTACAGGCGATCGCCAGCAGACACATCGTACGTTGTAGTCGCATCCATCCTATCATGCTTGATGCGATAGAGGTTCTTGCCTGAGGAAACCTTGGCTTCCCCTTTGTTCTCGGGACTCATGTTGAACTTAAGTTTGTCGGAGATGGGGAACTGGTAATAATTTAAGTTGTTGTTGAATACATAGAACGTTTTGCCCACATCCTCGTCATACTGGGTCAGGATGCTATTCAAGTGTATAATTAACAGACCGTTAAGTTTAGATAGCATGGAAGGCAAGAGCTCGTTGAAGCTCGACGACGTAGGCTGGACGGGCACTTCCATAGCTTGCTTCCTGAAGCCAAACAGATTCATAGGCATTGTTATTTTATAGAAACATTTTCTAGCTGTAAGGTTAACATTTTGGCCAGTGAGGAATTCCATCGTTCAGCTACTGAAAAAAACAGGAAGTATAACTTCCGCCGTCCAAGGCCCTACCTATTGTTAAATTTATGTTTTCTGTCAACATTGTTAGCACGCAGAGGGAACGAATTTGTCGTTTCTAGATGTCCACGGAAAAATAACTTTCAAATACGATGACAGTCGCTTTTCGATACCAAAAAACTAAATACAATAAGTATATATATATTTACAATTAATAGCAAAATATTAATATATATTTAACAATATCTATCTATGAATTTGTTTCGAACGTAAATATGTTATAGAAATATGTTTCCAGCCGTAAGTTCAAAAATTTTGGCTCCCTCTTCCCACAAATCGCATTACATACATACATACATGTGGAGGACCCGTGGCCTGCCTCCCAAGAGGTTTGGTTAGCATGCAATAGATCAGTATGCTAGAAAATACAGAGGAGAAGAAGAAGAGGGGAAAGATAGATAGGAGGAGAAGAAGAAGAGAAAGCATTAACACTGCACCGCCAGTTAGCGTTAACTCCTATTTGTAGGTTAGCTTCGCCTGTGAAATATCATATTGCAAAATGTTTAAAAAAACAAAAAGGTTTGTGAAGCGACTAGTCAGTGTTGCCAACTCCTATTGGTAGGTTAGCTTCGCCTGTAAAATATCATATGGTGAAATTTTCTTGGGGTGGGTTGGCAACACTAAGACTCACTTAAGGGCGCAGAAGCGGGTTGAATACAACTACTGAAAACAGTGACCTCCATTGGCTAGCAAATGTACTAGGGTGAAAATTTGGTTTATTAGCTGCTGATTGAGACTAAAATGAGCGCAGTAGGTAAAAAAAGTCGTGACTGCGTAGCAGTTAAAAGACAAGCATGTACATGGACCCCTCCAAGAATCATTAAAATTAAACAAAAAAATTACAAACCACAAAATTTTTATTCAGAATCAGCCATATCGAGTAGACGTACATCTTTTTCAAAATATGCACCATTGACAGCTAAGCAAGTGTCCATACGCTCCTGCCACTTTGTGAATGTCTTTGAAAATTCATCGTCAGGTAGCGAACTGAAGAAAACTTGCGCTGCGGTGATCACTTCTTTGTTAAAAGTGGAAATAGCCAAAAGTCGCAGGGTGCAAGATCCGGGCTGTATGCTGGATGCTGGAAAATTTCTATTTTTCTTTTCGTCGCGTAATCCTGAAAAGCCCGCGCGGTATGCGGGCGTGCGTTATCGTGGTGCAATATGAAGGAGTTCTTCAAATGCAGCCTCTTTTTTGCTACGTGCTGCCGCAGAGTCCCTATGACTCCTTGGTAATACTGTGGCTCTACTCAGTCTGTCTTGATCGGCATATGCCTATTGAAACATTGCATATGGCTCCGCAGCACTTTTCCCTAAACGCCAACAAAATTTTATGGCATGTCGTTTTCATCTTGAATACTCATCGCGAAAAGCAATGTTATACACAAAAACCTGGAGGGGTAAACGAAACACGTTCCACGTAAATCAACACAGCTGCTCACTAACGTGGTTTCGCAACATGTGACAACTTGCTACCGAAACAGAATGAGTCATCCTACACGACGCGACTAGTGCCGAAACCATAGGCAGTGTTGCCAAGCGAGGAAACAGCCTTTGTATATATAATCAGTACTTGTTTTCCAAACTTAAAATGTGATGTAATATATTAACGGGGCTTTCATCACACAGTTTTTTCTTATGAGCTTGAGTCCACCTGGGTTCAGTCTCTGGGTTTTCAGCCTGTGTATAGGACTGGTGGCAACCCACCATTCTGAGAAAATTGGGGACCTACAAGTGAGTAGCGTAACCCAGTCTGGGAAATCTCCTATAACAGCTGAGGGTTCGATGTGCTGACCCCACGTCACCCGATTACTGGTTGAAGATCTCCACACCTCTAGGTACGGTTGTGGGAGGCAGACTGTAAGTCAGTTGATAGGCCAAGGCCCTTCCAGGGCTGTAGAACATTGGATATTAACCGTTTTCAGTCGGGGACCCACCTTGAAGGATATTACACTTCATGGGACCCATAAGATGGGAACCAGCGGAATTACTTTGTAGGGGTATGCACCCAGTTTATAATCATATATTTGCTTTTTTAAAACAGCACGGTCTGAATTTAAATTATTCAAACAATATATCTAAGTAATTTAATGTAATAGGTTTTTAAGACCCAGTTAACAAAGTTTCGAGCCCAACTTCCCGACCCACCAAATGTCCCCTCAGGACCCAGGAGTTGGTCGCACCCTATAGGTTGAGAAACGATTCTGTAGAATCATGGGTTATGTTATGCTGTACGTGAAATAAATATTTTCCACTACAGTTAATTTATATCATAACTAACTTTTTTTTACTTTACTTACATTCAGTGTTCTGTAGATGAAACAATATTTTTGAAAATACAACATAGAAACTAGTTCAGTGCCATCTGCCATGAGAGAATATAATGAAATAATAGGTATGAGTGACACAGCTCATTGGGGAAGTTATCAAACAGAATAATTTCTGGAATAAAATTGTAATTGTTTTAATTCTATTAGTCTATTTCTTCTTATCACCTTACACAAGTTAACCTAGAATGCCTATATAGCAACCACCTCATCTCGAAGTTGTATATGGAGACGCATAGTGGCTTGGATCCCACTTTAAACTGTAGGTCTAGTCCCAATTGACCTTACTGTGAATAAAGTGGACTTAAAACATCAAATCAATCAATCAATCGAAGTTGCATAAAATTTCACTTTTCTGGTTTGCATGAGAGTAATTTCAACCCATTTCTAAAAACGTGTGGATGTTTGTAAGATATATTAACTAATCACTGCATCCTTATTCATTTAGTATTTGTCAAACATCCCTAATTTTTAATCTAGAATGAGAGTAGGAACATGTCATACAAGCGAATTTTGTTCGAAGTTACTTACTGGAACCACTCTACATATTGACTACAATTTCATCATATGGCATTACATATTTCATAATTACACAAAAACCTGGACTCGAAATATGAATGTCTTAGAATACAAAACAAATCAGTCATGGAGTATGTAGGATCAAGCTAGATAAGCACACTCCCAGCCCCCCCACTCCTATACACACACACACAATGGAATTATAAATACACCACTGAAACATCTTATCCTGCACAGACATGTATTTCACATATTCAATACTTAATACAGTACTGAAGATGATACAATCCATGCATTCAGAATACATATTGCACATGCATTTTAAAGCTGATGTCAAAGAAACCAACAGTATATTTTGCAATTTAGAGAGATTTCTCACCAAAGTGACATGCGACATATGTCACTTGGAGATGAACCAATGAACAGCAACGTTTCACCCACAGTGGATGACATATTGACAAAATTCCTGCTACTCATTATCAGCTTCTACGTAAATAATGTCACACATGTTTCTAGTCAGTCAGAAAAATAAAAGATGAAAAATTATTTTAGAAACATATAACTATGCAACACAAATCATTCTGCATTTTATGTCACTCAAGAAAGATAAATTCCATGATGCAAGAGTTGTTTGTGAGCTAAGGTCAAAGCGTGTCATAACAGAGAAAAGTTACTGAAATGAATATGCATTAGATCACTATCTGTATCTGTTGAATAAAGTAGTGTCAAATGTATAAGGGTCCATTCTATGATAGCTCCTCCCAACTATTGCGGAAAATCTTACGAGCTTGTCACCATTCAGTTGATTTATTTTTACTTAATTTTCACATTATTTCTCATCGCAACTAATTCTTATGGTAGCATACAGTGTGCAAATAAAAAAATATTATAGATATTGCACTAAACTTCCTAACCTATGAAGCAAAGTTTTACCACATTATTTTTTAGAAAGAGTCACTGAAGCTTACTGCCTAACCTACAACTGGCTAACAATGCAATTTTTGTCATTGAATGGATCATGGAAACTACTCCGGGAGTGCTTCCAAGAAAAATGTTATGACACAACATATTTCTGAAAAAGATTAACTACAGGTATAATTAGATGATTCCATCAACAAAATATATTATTATTAATAATAGGAGTAACATCCATAATTCTGTAGTGTTGGACTAAAGCACATAGATTAAAATGTGATTTGAAACACAAAATCTTCCTCCCGTGGCACCAGTGAGATAGAATTTTTCTCTGCAGTAACACATGTGTAAATGTTGGTAAAATATTTTGCATATATTGCACTTGTAGGTTAGTTACACTCATTTGGTTTCCAAAATTAGTGATTACTTTCGACTTGTAAATATGAATTGCATGTCTATTTCAAATTTAAATGTGTGTGTAAAGAAACTTATTTGAAATTAATGCACAAAGGGAAAGAATATTATCTGGTGTGAATTTACATTCATTGCTACTTCATACCTCAATCAGGGAGCAAGGTGCTGATTGTGAAATTCCAATATCATCATGCCACACATGAATTTTGTACATTAATTATATTCTCATGTCTATAAGTACATATTGATGTTTTCTGATTACTTACTTTGTTTTCTTTGCAGAACTTTATTTTCATCACACTTCATCCTTATGTGAGTAAGTTTGATGTTCCTATGTGCTTTGGAATGTTCCAATCTGCACGTTTTAAGTATGTCAAGTTTGGCCCAAGTTTATTTTGTTTTATTGTAATTTCATCATGATAGGAATGCAATTTTAACATGGTCCGATTTCGAATTACTTCTGTTAACACATACTGCGGAGCTTTAACGATTCCTTATGGTTTGGTTAGGCAGGCCAGGTTTGATTCTCTTAACATTATAAACAAATTCCCTAAATTAATTCTACTAAGGTTCCGATTTACTTCTACATTAATTCCTACTAGTCTACGATACTTACAGTCGCTTGTCAATGGAAAATACATTGTCCTTGGGAAGCGCACATGCTTGTGTAAGACAATTTTTAAGTTGTTTTTTCAACATAAATAACTTATTTTTAAAAAATCCAAAGAGTGCTAATTACTTTAAAAAATGTTCAAATTTCGTGTGACAATGATTGCTAAAATTCTACGATAATTAGTCTTCCTGCTTAGAGAATTTTATAAAAAATTATAAAACGATAGGAACCGTTACCTTAGGTTTCATCGCTTTAATATTTACACGCTTTTTTTCATCTCCTGTACATGTTGACAAAGTTTTATATGCTAGAAGAAATAAACTTCATGCAGTAGCGAACAGAAGCGCGATAACTTGCAACTTTCTACATTATAACATGCACAAATGAGCTTTTCTGAACTTCAAAAAAACTTCAAGTTATTCCCACTATTCTCGTTGGCTTCCTTCCTATCCTCCTATGTAACTAATAAATAGCATTAAGTTACAAAATCCAACCTTTACCCTTTCAGACGTTTTTTTTAACACATGGCCTTTTATTTAAATGAAGCAAAATACAGAATACGAATACATGCTAGGAATTATTCTCCGTGGGAATCATAGGTGGAAACTAACTTCATGTAAATGATTTTTACATAAAGAGCGAGCAGAATTCATAAATAACTAACCTTTCAGGATTTGACGGAACACGAAAAAAATACATCTCTGCATTCGTCTTCTGACAGTTTTTACAATAAAAATCTGCACAATAAGCCAATGTTTTTCTTTTTTCTTCTACATCCTTATTAAAATAGCTAGTGTACGTCCATGACAGATCATATGGAACGATGTTACGTCATGTAGAAGTAGTGACTTTAAAAATACGATTTTTCTTATGCATGTTTAAGAAGGCAAAGGCATTTAATAAAATACAAAATCACGTACAAGTGATGATCATTGATTAATAGATACATAAACTAAATTTTTAATGAGAAAATTAGGATTTAGCATCGATGGTGGTGCCGACTGGTAGCTGGTTAGTTCATGCACGAACAAATGAATTCCGAAATTTACCTTGTTCGGATTTTTGCACCAGTGCGGGAGGACTGACACAAGTCCTTCAATTAAATCCACATAACATTCGATTCAATCTAGCCAATAATCTTGCTTATTGAACCAATACGCCATTTTTCCTCTTAAAATCAAATATAACTCAACCCTCAAATATCATCAACAACAATTTTTATTGGACTTACAACTTACATCTGGCTGTTTACGCCCAGCTACATGTCATATATTTGCAAATATCGTTGCAAGGTTGATATCTACAGGTTTGTGTCATGATACATGAATGCCCTGTGGTATTGTGGTACTCTGTTAACGAAAGTATCCGAGGTTCACGTTGTTACAATACGGCTGAAACACGTACAGTGATACCCATAATTATTGCTCAGCAAATTGTCCATGACTATTTTCGTTAGTTTTTTTCTTCATCCTACGTAATTTTAAGGGCTGTATTCTTACGTATAGGGCCTCTCCGATGGCGCAGTGGTAGCGTCATTGCCTTGTAATCAAGGGATCCCGGGTTCGATACCCGGTGGAGGCACAAGTGGTTCGGATCCCACTTTAAACTATAGGTCCAGTCCCGATTAGCCTTACTGTTCATAAAGTCGACTTAAAACAGCAACTCACAACTCACATATTCTTAAGTATGCTGGTTCAGAGGTTGTAAGCAGATTGCTTGGTGTTTTGTATCAGTTCTTGAAGCTCTCATTGTATAAAACAAAGGGAGTAAACGTGGTGATGGACAATTTGCTTAGTAATTACTTATGGATCCCACTGTACAAACACAGTAACAACCTAACGATGAATCAATAGCGAATATACTGCCATGTTTATAGTTGCAAACTACAGTATTACATGTGCATGCGGTGCGTAGATAAACACAGTAGCCGGAGAGTATATTTTACTCCTTCTTATATCCCTGTATTTTCAACCATTTATGTCACTTGCCTCATGATGCGCGAATATTCCGGTTGAACTTATCACTTGTTTTCCCATTGTCTTGTAGCTATCTGCAAGGTATTATTTACCAGCATTTGTATTGTTACTGAAGATAAAACAAACAAGTAGTAAAACCTCGAAACACGGCAGTGAGTATGCAAAAGCGATAGGAAGCAAAGAACACTGAAATCGATCTTCTTTTGTTAATACAATTGAACACAGTTTTGTCTTACTGTTTCTGTCAGAGCGTTCAGTGTGGCATCGTTGAGTGTGAGAGGGTCCTCATCCTTGCAGTTGGGTAAGCTGATCATCACTGTTGCCACTTAACAGTAGCCAGAAGTCCGACGCTACAGATAGCCCCTTTTTGTACGGTTTATTATGAGCTTATATACGCCGGTGCTTCCAATTAAGCAACTATAAATTATACAGGGTGTCATTTTAATGGCGCCCACGGACCACAGAAACGTATAGAGGATATCAAAATAAACAACATTTCTTACAACCGCTCGGTGTTGTGTGTGCAGGTAGGCGAGTGGAATGAAAACCACATTATTCTACCTCATATACTTGTTTATCTGATACAACAGGAAAATACAAAATATAAAAATTAAACCATCTATAAACATTAATAACGAAAATATCACATATTTTGAACACAAATAGTCTTTGGACACTTGCCATTCTTGTCCATATTTTCTGCAAAAACAAAAGCATTTAATATTTTGTTGGATTTCCTTTGGCACGAATCACTGCCCGGAGCCTGTCTGGTACAGATTTAAGCAAATCTGCAGTAATCTGAGGTGAAATGGCGTTCCATTCTTCCTGAAATACTAATTTTAGGTCGAATTTGCTGCATATGTTTCATATTCTTATCTGTTTCTCTAATACACTCCATAAATTTTCTATGGGGTTCAGATCTGGGGATTGAGGGGGGTGAAGTTGTTTTGGGGTGTCATATAACAGCCACCATTTAGTATTAAGGGCGGTATGCTGAGGATCGTTGTCCTGTTGAAACAAATAACCATTACCCAAGTTCATTTGAGCCGTACCAGCGCTCAAATTATTCTTCAATATATCAATGCACATGTACTGATCCATCGTCCCCTCTATGAAATGCAATTTACCGACCCCAGCAACCCTCATACAACCCTATACTATGAGTGAACCGCCACCGTTTTTGACATTATCGCGGCTCCAACTCTGTATTTCTTTGCCGCCATACCATATGTCTACCATCCGACCCAAATAAGTTGAATTTGCTTTCGTCCGAAAAAAACGACCTTGTTCAAGAAGTCTGCATCGTAATTGCGGTTATAAGGGCAAATTGGAGGCGCTTCTTTCTGTTTATTTTACTAACCTAAAATTTCTTCCTTGCCACACGTCCATGGTAGGCATTTCGTCGGCATACATTACGAACTGTACTGGAGGAAACTTGCTTACCTCGGTCTGGAAGGCTTGCAGCCTACGTCGGAGCACTAGTTTTGGGCTCTTTTTTGATAGTTCGCAAGATAAACCGTTCGTCTTGCATAGAAAGCACTCTTGGTCGTCCACTCCTAGGCTTATTTTCTACTGTTTTTCTTTCGCCAAAGCAATCTATGATCACGTGCACTGTTGATTTAGGAATTCCGGACAAGCCTGTTATCTACCTTAACGATTTGCATTGGTTGTGTAGCCGGAAAAATGCCGACGTTCAAAAACGGTGAACTCTCTCCTTCCGGAACCCATGTTGCACTATCGTGTTCAATGAGGCAGAGCTGCTGAGACTTCCGAACTGACAGCTGCGAGCCCAGAGGTTGAAGGGGTCAGTGGTACGTGTATGGCAGTCCAGGTTTATTGATCATGTTTCATAGAAGTCCTTTTTAATGTTTTTAACTAAGCGTCCAAAGATTTTCTGTGCCCATAATTTGGCATTTTTGTTATAATTGTTCATGGATTGTTTATGTTTTGATATTTTTATTTCGTTGATGTGTCAAGAAAGAAAGAATTTGAGATAGAACCATTACACTTTTATCCCGCTCACCTACCATCATCCAGAACGCCAAGAGAATCCATTATTAACGTAACTACTGCAGTGTCTAAACACTTTTTACTCTCACTGTACATTATATTGTGTTGCTTACCTTTGGAATATTTCATTTCTATTTTGTCAACTGTTCAGTGTGTCACAGACAACTACTATCAGAAGGATGAAGTAGATAGACTAAACTGTAGATGTTAACTTGGCAACGAGATTTGCAAATATTATACATGTAGGCTGAGACAAAATCCGATATAACCATTCCTTTGTAAACGTTGTTTTTTATCATCTTTCTTATTGTTGGTTCACTTCCCGTTGGTCATTGAACGCGTTTTCTTGCTTTGTTTTACGGTACATAATGTGGCTGATTGTAGCTATGTCATTTTTCAAAGAATATATGTTTTCTGGCAACCCTGGCACGCGCAGTTTCACGATAGAAAATTACATCACAAATGCAATCAAATGTTATGCTGGGTTGCCAACTTTCAGGCGGCAAAACAGACATTTTTGAACGACTGTAGCGTCGAAATGACGCATAAACGAGAAAAATGTTACTGAGAAAAGTTGTCTGTTTTGATGTCGTCTCTATGTTTCTGTGGCCCGTGAGCGCCATTAAAATGACACCCTGTTTATAATTGATTTTTCCTGCCTTCATGGATTGTTTCGAGTGAATGGACGATATCGGAAATTTAATATCGCTATATATCATCAAGTAAATATCGTCACACAATACGATACGATCTTCTTTTCCGTATCGTGATATCGGCGATATATCGTCTCCACGATATATATATATATTTATTTATCACCAAATATCATGACGATATATCGCCGACATGATATAGTGTCGCAAAACTCGTTCAACAACGCTTGGGTACTGGTAGGTATCATAAAAACAAGTAACTTTTCCCTATAAAGTTTACCTCGAAAGCGCTTAGTATCTGCGCTATAAGCGCTTAAAATTTATCCTGTACGTATGCGACCCAACACAGCAAACGCTTCCTCTGACGTAACTACCAGGAATAACTTGGGAGTATTGCCTGAGCAAAGGTAGTAGTTACCGTTGTAAATTGTCAACCTGATGGTCGTAGGTTCAAATCCTTAGGTGGCATAAATTTTTCGTATGTTTTAGACATATTCCATTGTGTTCATTGTCCACGCAGTGTGAAACGAAATGATTGTGTTTGGAATTAACGATAGGGGAGGAAAGGTAAATAACAAAACCTCCATTTCAACGAACTGAGAAGTGGAGAAAAATTAGATAATTCTTATAAATATGAAAATTACATTCATATTTTTGCTGGTATTATCGCAGGTAGAATCAAAGATCTTACGTAGCAGATTTTATCTCGCTCTGTAATCAGCCAAAAGACATTTCGCACCTATCTAATACATTCTCCAATTCATTTTAAAATATTATTGAATGTTTCATGTCGATATTTTAATCAATGCATCAATTCTTGACGCTGAGACGATATTTTCTACAAATACCTCATCTCTCCTCTAGTCTCCTTTTTCTTCTCTCCTTCCCCTTCTTATCTCCCATTCTTTTTCTCTGCTTATATGTCATATCGCCTTCCCTCCTGTTCTCGCCTCTTGTCCACATCCCATTCTTCTCCACTCCTCTTATCTCCTCTCCTGTCTTAGATTTCCGACTCCACTGCACTCTTCTCCTCTTATTTTCGTTCTTCTCATGTTCTCTCTTTTACTCCATTATCAACTTCCCTCTTCTCGTCTCTTCATTCCCTCTCAAACCTCCTCTTCTCCTCTCCTCTCATCCCTTTCTCTCCTCTCTTCTCCTCTTTGCTCCATTTTCCTCATCTCTCCTTGCTTCTTTTCCTTTTCTCCTCATTACTTCTCCTATCCACTTCTGTCCAATCTTTTCTTAACACCTTTACTTTTCCTCTTCCCTTTTCGCTCTCTCTTTTCTCCTCTCATTTGTTGTTTCTTTTCGTTTTCTCTCTCCTCTTTTCTTTGTTTAGGCTCATCAGCGATGAAATACTAGAAAATGGATTTTCTTTCTTTCAGAAAGTTTTTCTTATTTGCGATAAATGTAGTACTAATATTTAGTTAGGCTTTTATTCAATAATACTTGGATTTATTACTTTCGCGTATTTCATAAATATCTATTGTGCATTTGGCAACCCTGAAATTGAGCCTAACTCTACACGCCACCCACCAGCGCCTAACGTAATTTGGGTTGCCTAGTTTAAAATGTCGTTGTCCTAAAGCATTTGAGAGACACTGAACCACTTAAGACATGTTCAGTCGAATAGCAAATCGTCATCTTCATGCTTACGGCCGCCATCTTGAAAAGAGTCCGCCATATTAGATAATTTTGATTTGATATATCACAGGAACGGGGGTGGGGGGGTGTACCTGTCAACTTCCACTTTCTTCAGAAATTCTACAAATAGTGTAAAGTTTTTTATGATACAGATCAACAAATCTCCTTTTGAAGAACAAAAATAGTAGTTTTGTAGAAAATTCAATATTTATAATATTTTATGTGAATAACTGCTGGAAAGTTTTAATAATTGTCGAACAGAACAAGTCTTTTTTATACTTTGTAAGGTTCCAAAATGCTTGCTAGAAGAAGGTAGATGAACTGAACCCTTAAAATACTATTTTTTTAATTTATAGATTTACCTTAAATACCATTTTTAAAAGAAATACAATTTATATATATCCTAAGTTTTGAAATTTATACAGTATTAAATTGTTTTATATTTGAAAGATAAACACATATTCATTGTAATTGATGAAACGTGTGAAGTGGTCGTGGCATTGAAACAAGGTGGTAAAATTTTGGAAGCCAAAAATACAAATATGTTTTGTTAAACCACCAAGCTCATGACCACCTCACATCAGCATTGGCCAAATTTAGAGTAAAGCAAAAGTTAAATGTCTTAAAGCTAGATCTGTAGGAAAATAAGCAAACCTGCAAACCTTTCCCCTTTTTACTCAAAACCACCATATATTACCTCTGTGACAAACTAATCATCCATCCGAAATAGAATATCCAGATATAGCCACAGAGATATCAAGTTTTGGGCCCCCTTTTATGCTGACTAACAAAATACCGTGGATCCCGAGCACCCGATCTCAATCATACAGTTTCGTTCCCCATTCCTCTACAGTCGCGATTACCCATCGGTTTCCGTAATAATGGTCATCTAGCCCCGACAACGGATTCGATTCAACATGCAGAACCAAGAAGCTTTATAACTACAATTGTATCTTATTCAAGAACGTAACATATCTCCTTTCCCTCATTTATTACTTCTGTTACGCTTGTCCCCCAAAACAACAGATAGTTGGAATGATTGGTCTTCAAATAATAACTTTTAGAAAACGTCGGACTTCAATTTTGTGGGAAATTTATTATAACAATTCTAATGCCTGTACAATTCGTAACTGTCATCCAAACAACTGGCAAAATAAGTCTTCACAAATATCACTGTACGTAGAATAGTAAAACATACATGCGCAATAAATAATTCATTTACCCTACATACCATTTAAAAAACGGTACGAAGATAAGCACACATTTAATTAAGTTTCTGGCATTTTGCACGGGTTTAGGTGATCGGATATGTCCTTTTGTCCGAGATATTCTAGAAATCAGCTATTGAAATTTACTGTGGTTGCATGGAATATAAAAATTAAATCTTGAAGCACGAAAATGAATAATTTAAGCTATTACATAAAATCATAATAAACTAAATCGGACCGATCATTAACTCCAAACAAAAATGAATTATATAAATATACTTAATACTCCATGTCGAAACCCAGCAGTCAAAAGGAACGGTCAAATCCACATGTAGACCCGCGTCCAACCACCTTCACCTGTGTGCGAACAAGGAGAAGAGAGCTCCTTTCGAGTGTATGCCACAACTGTCACTAGTCATGTGTCGTTCGTGAACGAGTCGTTCAAAAGTAACGACTCTTTCTTGTGAGCGGTGAACGACTCGTTCACCAGAATTGAACGACACGTTCAAAGAGTCGTATGTGTGCCACGACTCCTCCGCCCGCCAAGCAACTATTATTCCCTCTCCTTTCCACAAATTTTGCGAGGAAGGCGCATGCCCAAGTGTATACTCGCCTGGCGGCCGGAATTTTTGGAAGAAAGCAAGTCGATTCTGCGGGCAGCAAATGGGGACTGGAGAGGAGAGGGAGGGGGGTCCTCTCTGTTTCTTTTCCCTACCCCTAGTTGAGTGAAGCTGGCTGAAACGTGCCGTGTACGATGAGAGGGGAAGGAGTCGACTCTTTGAACGAAGGAAAGAGTCGACTCGCGAGCTCGCGAGTGTTGTTTGCAGAGAGAGAGAGCTCGCAACCCCAAGCCATGACGGGCAACGAAGAACAGCAAACAAATTTGTCCTGTAGATTCAAATTCGGCTAAACCATTGCGTTTCTTCGCCGGAAGTCAAGCCTCTGGAAGCCTATACCCAGTTATGATGTCCAAACAAAATTAGCACTAAAATTACAAAAAATTAAATGTTAGTAAAAAATATTAGGGGAGTCTTGTGAAAATTTTGGGAAGGTGTTAGGCAGAGACCTCTTGATTACAATATTCCAATTAGCCTATTTTGAGTTGTTATTGTTTAAGTCCACTTTATGTGCAGATAGAATAGTCGGGACTGGACCTACAGTTTAAAGTGGGATCCGAACCTCCACTTTGTATTGAACATGGTACCCCTTGATTACCGGCGACGTTATCACTACGCCATCGGGGAGACCCGATTAGCCTATTGGAGCATAAAAGTGGACTTATAACATTTTTTGCCACGCAAACCATTTTAATATATGACAGTGTTAACCAGTATGCTATTAGGGTGAATCAGAAAACAATTGTTGAAGTGACACTCAATTCCGGGATTCCTCTTAGCGCACTTCTAACCACTCCTCCACAGAGGCGACTGAAATTGTGGGAAGTGAATCAGTTTCACAAGTAGCAGGACATTACAAAATCGCAATGAAAACAGGGCCAACCCTTCCAAAGTTGGTGAGGTGATGAGATACACTCTGTGTAAAATCTACTGTACGAGAATCTTGTCTCATTGGAGTAACGATACCGATTTATGCTTTAGAAATCGATAAGCGAACAAGACCAGACAGGTGTTTTTAACTTGAAATCAAATCGCGAACAAGATAGGCATTCTCATTCACGAGTTGAAACGATGTGCCAAGTCATCTTGTCTCACCACGATACCCGATCGAGTTGCTCTTCCGCTTCGTGCACATGTAAACCTTTTAATTTACACATTCAATTTTATTTATCCAAGAAAACAAATCTGTTAACATGAGAATGAACAGAAGAAATAAGCTACTAGTTATTTTCCCATTAAGGAACAAACATTTTTCAAAATGCTATAATTTCTTATAAATTAGCATGGAGTAATTATGTTTTATAATTTATTAATTCAATTTTAATATTTTAACTGCCTAACACGCTTTGTTGTATTTTATGCATCTTTTATACCTATTTACTTAGTATTGACAGCGAGGATGAATTAATTTTACGTACAGATAGGCTAATCGGGACTGGATCTACAGTTTAAAGTTGGATCCACCAGGTATCGTTACAAGGCAACGACGGAGGATTATAGTAATTGACAGGAGGTTAAATACAGATTACCACTCATCTCTGGGCTGGGGTTCGAACCCGGAACTTTCGGTGTCAATAGGCTTACTTTGAGGAGGGCGACACCACTTATCTGTCACTCCAAGATTATTTCAAGCTGGCCAACATAGAAACCAAAAAACAAAGATCATGCACCATGGAGTTTGTTTTATTTATGTTATTCAGCCATCCTTTCATTCCTTGTTAAATCCTGGTAATGAAATCGCTTCCTCTCTCGGATTCGATCCTCGGTGGAGGCACCTTGCCCAGTGATTTAGACCCCATTTTAAAATGTAGCTTCAATCCCGATTAGACTATCTGAGCATAAAGTGAACTTTAAACATTGTCTGACAATGTAAACGTGTAAATATTTTACTAATGAAAACAGCATTAAAAAGTAAATATAGAAGTTTAATCATAAATTTGATCGTACATGATACTGCAAAAAGCTTTTATTGAATGACTGCAGAATTAGGAACAACTACGTAAGATGGACATGGGTCATGTTCACGAGTGATATAAACAGCTGTTGGCCATCTGCGGTTAGCCTACGTGTTAAGGTGTTTTACTAGTGGAAAGCAACATTCAAAAAAATACATACGTATAATTTAGCCCGCTTTATAGAAATTCGATCATACATTATGATATTGGCAGAAACTTATATTGAATGACAGCTATCTGGGACGGACATGGACAATGTTCAAGAGCGATATAAATTTCTTAAACACAGCTGTTAGCCATCCGCGAAGAGGGAGCGGGTGGATCCCACTTTAAACTGTAGACCCAGTCTGCTGGCGAGACTGCAGCCGCCGCGCCTTGTGTAAGAGAGCTCGCGACTCGTGAACGAACGACGAGTGAGCAGAAGAGTCGCTAAGGCGAGCGAGTCGTTAAGGTGCTCCACAACTCTTCGTGCCGTCTCGAGAGTCGTGAACGGTGAGGGAGGAGAAGAGTCGCTAAGGCGAGCGAGTCGTTAAGGTGCTCAATGACTCTTCGTGCCGACTCGCGAGTCGTGAACGAACGGCGGGAGAAGAGTCGTGGCGCTGTGCCGTGACTCTTCGAGCTGCCAGGAGAGTCGTGAACGAATGATAGGGAAAGAGTCGTGGGACTGTGCTGTGACCCTTCGTGCTGTTTAAAGAGTCGGCAAGCATGTGTCGCAGCGCAGATCTGGAGTGCGTTTTGTTGACTCGCTTTCTCACATTTGTTGCGATATTAAAACCAGTGATCGAATGCAAAAAAGGAAGAATATGTAAATGCACGTTATTACTAATAAAAGGTTGATATAATTATATAACATTTCTGTGCGTGCTATCGTACTGCATAATTTGCATTATCCGCAGCATGAAATGCAAACTGAAACAAGATACAAATATAGAAAATCTCACTCATGAGGCAGAGTAATGAAAACAAGTATGTGCAATAAATTTTGTTTGTGTGTGTGTGTTTACTGTTTACATATAAATGTATATCCTCACACACACAGACTCGTATTTGTATTTTTCTTATTTTATGCCGCTTTTCTTCAAATTTTAAGCAATCGCGACGATGAGGATGATGCGTGATGATATAGATGAAGGGACACTCGTAAAGAATATCCTTGCCCAGACCGGGACTAGAACCCGGGAACTTCTGTCGCAAGATCTTTTGTCGATTACTTCAGAATCTTGGCCATCTAGTCGGCTACACGCACACACACATACACAAAAATGCAATACAATTTATTAATCTTGAAGGACAGAGGCTGATACGTTCCGTTGTGTTCGTTTATTTAAATACAGTCATCTGCTTCAACACCTCCTACCCCCTTTCCCCTTTTCAGGCATGTGTTTCGAGAAAAAGAAGCTTGACGACTCTTTTGAACGACTCTTCTCAGTGAGCGAGCGCTCATGAGTAGACTCACACAAATGAACGGCTTGAACCCATCACTAACTGTCACTGCTTTTCTCTCCGAAGAAAACCTCGCCCGCAGGCGTGGCCTTCTCCGTTGAGTTACACAGATCTCCCGCTAGGGGAAGCAACGTTGCCAGTTCTATCTGCCCGATGACGAGACCCGAGCGTCTGGTACACTTTGACGCAAAACTCCTCGTGAATGCAACGAGGAGAATGTGGTGGAGCTTTGAAAGTGATAATCGGTATAAGCAAACACCACAAACGATAATACTGGAATTTGTTTCACAAAATATTTTGTTATGAATTTCTAATTACATCGGTTCCCTTTTTGATCAGGTCTTCAATTCAAATCCTACATTTGGATAATGTAATATAGGCAAGATTTCCATTCAACAACAAACACCTAGGCACTCTCTGGAATCTCTGTCTAACGTCTAATGTACCTCACCACAAGTTTTCTCCGAATAGCGGGTTTTGGGAAATTTCTTGTCTGCTTGATTGGTGGGGCATTTTTGAAATTTTTGGAGGCGTGTATCTGCAATAGAGCAAAGTTGTATTCTGGCTGTATATGGAAAGACAGTAAATAAATAAACATTAGAATCCTACGTTTATCATTATATTTGGTATTCCTACGTTTACAATCTTTACGATTAGTTACAAAAATATGTGAAACACATGGATGCTAAGAAGTAAATAAAAAACTTTGATTATCATATATTTTTTCCAGAGTTATTGAAAGAAAGTAAAGGACAAAGATAAATTTGTAAACAAACAGTAAGTCCCGGGGACGAATCCTGGCCTGGGCATGAGTGTTTGTGAGTATCCATTCATCAATTTCATCACATCATCACTCATCCCGATCTTTGCAATTAGACAAAAGTGGAAGAAAAGCGAAGTAAAATAAACCAAATAAGTAAAATAAAATATAATGAACAAACTGTCAAGAGCAGTTGTGGAGTCTATATTGTAAAATACTCAGAATTTCTAGTGATGAATGTGTGCCTGCATAACCTCACCGAATTTCTTGTTGTCTGGTTGTGTACTTGAAACTTTCAAGAGCAGATTCAGCTCCAAATTTAGACTATTTCTGTACTTGTTTATAAGTACACCATGGATAAAAAACCAATCTCTGAACTAATTTCGTACCCCCTTCAAGTAGTTCATGTACTCCTACTCGAATATATGTACTTTGTACTTTGTTAAGAATTAAGAGAACAGAGTGTTAATGAAAGTTTTCGTTCATAAAAATCCAAATGCATCACTTAATTAAAAGCTTGTCAGTTAAGTATGTAAATAACACATTATTATATCAAATATACTAACAAAGAGCCTTTATCCCTTACAAATGCTTACAGAACATGTAGCTGAGTCGACAGTTGTTCCGCCTGGAGTTGACCATCATGAAAATTGTCAGAGATTATTTGAAAGAAACGTCTTTCCATGGATTATCATACACAGGAGAAAAAAGTATATTTGTTTCAGAGAGGTAAGGTTTATATTCAAATGCTCTTTGTATTAAATGTAAATTATGCATTTTGCCAATTGGAAATAATTTTCATGGAAGTTATAAAAATGTAATCCTATCTATTCCTCTTGATTTAAAAATATATTATTTTATTCTCTCTCTCTCTCTCCATAAATCCTACAAATGAGTCAAGTCAGTTACGTATTAAACACAAAAATTTAAAACAAAGACAAATGACTTCTCGGAGCAGCTATTTTTTATATTTTTGCAAAGAATAAAAAAAAATATTTTCTTAATTTTATGTAAGTTTCGCGATCCTGTTCGACTTGAATGCACAATAAAGAAATGTTAATTTCATTGTGGTGAAGAATGTTATTTTAGTACAAAAACATTAAAACAAAGTAAAATCACTTCGTTTTCAATGGATCGAGTTACCATGCAAGTAACAGGTGAGTAAGGTAAGGGTAAAAGGTAAAGTTTGTGATGCATGGAACGGTGCCATGAAGACATTTATAGGGTATGTGTGGGTAGGGCTCCACACATTCTCGATGTCGGCCACTTTGGTGGTGATATGATCAGCACCACGCCTTGTCAGCCTTTACCGCCAAGGATTACCCCCAGGGTGAGCCTCAGAGCCACTTTCTGCAGGGACAAGGCAGGAAAAATTCCTACCTTAGATCACCCACCCGACTAGACCAAGGCAGCTCCAATAACAGGTGATTGCCTTTTTATTTTTATATATTTTTTTTCGCGGACTACAATCTGCGGTGCACACGAGCAAAATTTTGACGCAGTAAATACGATGGTACCCAATATGGTCTTATTTCGCTGTATTTACCCTCAAAAGTGCATTGCTTCAGAAATGCTCTCTGTAAAGTGCTGGTCCTCAGGAAACTCGCCCAGTCAAAATTCTGCTCTTGAGCACCAGAGCTACAACTTTCTCGGCGTATTCTAGCGATTATAGAGGACTAGATTATATTTATGGATTATAGATTGAAAATATTTGTGCATATTTCTTGCTTGATATGTTGCCACATTTGCTTCTTTGCAACAGGTTCTGCGTAAATGGAAGAAACGTTTGAAGGTGCATAATGGAAAATTGATAGCATAAGTGGAAGATATGTATGTAACTTCTAAAAATACATTGAAGAAAACTTCACCATGGCTTTTCTCGTGAAATTCTAGCCTGAGTTGATATATCACATCAGCCACTTTACATTTATTTTTTTTAGTTGAATTCAGTATGGCGACAAACATGTGGCGGACCTCTGCTTGACACACACAAATATGGTCCCCTCGACCAAGAACTGCTCATTCTCATTTGTACCCAGCATAACTCCCTTACCTTTTATAAAGTGTGTTAAGCAGGGTGGATAAAAATCATGGATTTTTATTTGATCATATTTTAAAATTTAAATATTTTTTTTCCTTTAAATGGAAAATAATAATATTGCTTGTATGGATTTTGGCACCATATATACAGATAGCCTATATGTTTATTTTATAGAGGCTTTTTCTAGTAAACGGCGCAGTAAAATATTTGAATAGTTTCAATAAAGCGAATAAAAAATATATGCAAATATACGGTGAGTCACATAATTATTCGGACAGATAAGATTTCTGAATATTTACTGACGTAGTCGTGATATAATATGATGATAAATCTTTAATATTTATTTAACAAACAAAACACGATATGAGCACACTGTTAATTATCTTTAATTATGTTTAATATAATATATTAGTAAAATATTTTCATTAAACAAAACAAACATTTTTTGTGGGTTAAACAAAATTATTCGGACACAAGGAAGGAGAAACAGGAAAACACGCTTGAAAAGCAACGAACAGAAATATCAGTATCTGGTATGCATCCCTTTCATTTTTAACACCTCGGATAAACGATTTGTTCAAACTTTCTACCAATTTTCTGGTGTACACTGACGATATGTTGGCCCATTCATGTTGAAGTCTCTCCTTGAGGTCTGCCTTCGAGATTATAAGTGTTTTCCTCACTTCTTTTTCCAAATTACACCACAGGTGCTCATTGACGTTCAAGTCTGGAGTCTGCGGTGGAGGATGGAGCACTTTTGGGAAGTTGTACAATAACCATTCTTGAACTACGCGGGAAGTGTGCTTCGGGTCACTATCTTGATAAAACATAAAGTTACAAAGAATGCCCATCATTTCAGCACTAGTCTTTAGATTTGACTACAGAATGTCAAGGTAACGGTACGTGTCCATTGTCTGTTCGATGAAAGCCAATTTACCAACGCCTTGGGCCGACATGCAGCCCCAAACCATTACGTGACCACCCCATGCTTCACTGTTGCTTGCAAATTATTCCCTTGGAGCTCCTCATTTGGTTTACGCCACACTGTTACCCTCCCATCTGACTCACAAATATTGAATTTACTCTCGTCAGTGAAAATTACCCGATTCCATCATGTCTGATCCTTTCCTAAGTGTTCCTTTGCGAACACCAGTCTTTGTGTCCTGTTTGGCTTACTTACAAATGGCTTTCTCCTGGCTACACGGCCATGATAGTTTGCCCTTCTGAGCACTCTTCGTGTAGTTTCAGGATGACTATGCTTTCCACACTCCTCAGCTACCTCAGCACACACCATTGAAGCACTCATATTTGTTTTGTTTTTTAATTTTCCTCACGATTACTGTCTCTTCTCTGGGGGAAAAAAATATTGGTCTCCCTGTATGACCGTGGGACTCGATCCTGTCTTCATCTTTAAATAGCTTAATAATACCTGCAACTGTACTTTTTTTCATTTTCAACATTGAGGCAATTGCACGGTACGTTTTACCCTTAGCGTGGTGCCATATCACTAACAGACGTTGTTCAAATGAACTTTAATTTCCTCTTCGCCCCATTTCTAAATAGAAAATGTTCTTATATCACAACTTTGTGAAACAAAACGCGATCGTAATTGCTATAGAAACCTACAGGAAACCAGAGTTAATATATATGAACAGAGTATACATACATCAATCAATCCGTAAATCGAAATTGTCACTGTATCGCAAATTTAGGTTAACATTTACTATGTGTCCGAATAATTTTGTGGCACTATTTTTGCAACGGTAGGATTCATCCTTCGTTATATTGTTGCTGACGTTCGTTTTTTAACTTTTTATCGTCCAATTTTGTTCTAAACATGACATTTTTTAAACGAAAATCAACTTCAACGATGTACACAGATTTCACTCCCTTCCCGCTCTTAAACGTTAGAAATTTACTGTATGTCCGAATAATTATGTGACTCACTGTACATTATTTAGAAAAACTCAATATGCTAAAAAAACAGATTTTTTTTTATTTTAAAACATAAACTAAACGTAATGTTTCAACCTTCTTGTAGAAGAAGGCACAATGAACTGAAATGGGTAACTGAAGATAAACAAAGAATTGAAGAAGGTGTTAGAAAGAGTGGAAAGCACAAGAGCGAAGGAGAAGAGAAGAAGGAAGAGGAATGAAGAAAGAAAGAATAACGAAAATGAGCATGAGATAAAAAGTCCTACCACTGTCCAGATGAAAGGAAATGTTTATCCAAATCGCCATGTCATGTGGAAGTACAGTTGACAAGGGAAGCCCGCCTGCTGGAATGTTCTAGAGAGAAAACAACTTTCTAATAATCTTGTGTCTGGAGGGGAGTGATTTCTGTGTACCTTGTTGTTGTTTTGAACCTTGTTTCATTTGTACTGGGTACAGAGTCTGAAGATCACCTTGCTAGAAGGTTGAAACGTTAAGTTTAGTTTATGTCTTAAAATAAATTTTCTGCCTTGGTCAGCATATTGAGTTTTTCATATCATGGAAACAAGGTTTATTTGTGTTATAATTGGACATTATTCTGTTTCTGATGTCGTATATATGAACCTAGTATGAAATTGTTTGTTGAGTGTATTAATGAAACTATAGGGTAAGGACGGGGAAAACGGACACTGGGGCAAACGGACATCCCCTAAGAAAAGTACGAATATTTTCGGTTTGAAGTTAGCAACAGTGCTTATGTTGAGCATCGGAAGAAATCGTAAAGAAGAAACGCGAATCCAGCATAAAAAACCTGACCAGGTAAGCAGAAAAAGGACGTGCAAAACCTCGAATACTAAAAAATGAGTTGCGAACACAAGGATTGCATAGGTTACTATGGTCCCGCCGAAGTTGTGATTTGAAGTGTGGTGAAGGCAGTGATTCCTTCATATATATACACAGGTGTTGACAACATTGTGCTGCCATCTGGTGGACTTTTTCGGAATGTAAAGTCAAAGGCTACAAGTGGGGCAGATGGACAGGTTGCCGTTGGGGCAAACGGACATAGATGAATTGTATTGCATTTAACTATTGTTAGGTACTTTTTGATTGAGATACTAATGCATATTTGACTCAGTAATGGAAATGGCAAGTGTGAATTATATAGAATGCATTTTGTACCCTTCAAATGTTTGTGTTTCGAATACAATGTGCCCTTGTTACAGGATGGTGAGACATCGAGAACGAACAATGCTGTAAATGAGTCCAATGCTTATGGAATATATCCCGTTAATCCACAACGACTGCCTGGGCATGTCTTTGTTCCTGCAACTGTCCATGTTCAAGATGAGCGATCATCAGAGCCTACAGCAAGAGAAGAGGATGTGGCATCTCGTGGAAGTTTTGAGGAGCTAAACCCTTGCCATCAACTTCTGGGACCTGCAGCAAGAAACACAAAACTGGGCAATCACATGTATTGAGGGATCCTTCCTTCATCGCTTGCCTCAAATACAAAGAACTGAAAGCTGCAGCAAAAAATCAAAGAAGTTTAAACGCACCACAAGTGATGAGTGCCGTAAATGCAAAGATGTGTACAACCAGGGTCAAAATTGGGTGTAGTGCTTAGAGTGTTCTCTCTGGCTCCATGCAAATTGTGTGGCAAAGGGAAATGACCCATATTATGTGTGTTGTTATTGTGAGAGTGATGATAGTTCATAAATCATCACGTGTCCTTCTGCCCCGATCAAATGTCCGTCTGCCCCGAACGTGCGGGGTAAACGGACACTGCCGAATCCGGGGATTGATCAGACTATTTTGAGACAGATGTTCATTTGCTTGCATACTATGTGCTATCATGTGTTAACTGAAGGATCACACCTTTTATGACAATAGTTATTTTCATTCTTCAATAAAATGTTTCACAGTTATTTTGAAAATTGTGCTTAGGGTGTCCGTTTGCCCCGTCCTTACCCTAATGTTTATTTACAGATTCATGATAATAACACTACTTATGATTTAACATGATTAGTATTTTGTATATATCGTACCATACCCCGTTCGATTAAGAAATATTGACCCTGGCAGACCTTGTCAGCTCCTGCTCAGAAATGTGTTGGGTAAGCCTTTCACAGGAAATGGTAAGAACACTGGCCTCTGGCAAGAGGTGACGAGAGGCCAAGCGAGGGTTTAAATAAATACGTGAGCATGAGAGCGACACGAGGTCTTTTAATCTGGAATCATCGGAGAAGCAGGAGCTACTGGTCTTATTTCTAAACCGAACAGGGTAAGCTAGTCTACACCCATTCTGCCATTCGCATTGCTCACTTCAGTCTAGAAACGAATCATGAGTCTATTTTAATGAATAGTTAGATATTTGTACCTGCCCGTTCAGGGCTGTCTCTACCATCAACAAGTACTAATCGGGAGGGGCAAGTTAAATCCCTATTTAAGATCCCCGCGTGCAGAGGAACGCTACGATATTTCAAAAGAATTTACATATTTCATGTCATTTTGTATGAGCTTCTCATTATCAGTACATATATTTTTTCCTTTCTTTTTCTTTTTAGAGCCTAATGAACACCATTAAATGATTACGACATTAATGTACTTTCACCAAAAGTGATTCTGATATCTACAAAATCCTTATGTACATTATTCTATAATTCTTGTTTTATTTAAAGTGATTTAAATCTGATTTTTTTTTAAAAATCACCTGATTTTAACCTTGACTTAAATCGCGATTTAAATCAACCAGATTCAATCAATCCACGTTGAGTGTTAAGGGACTTTTGACACACTTGTACATGTATATCTTTTTGACATACATTAATTTCGTCTACCTTTAACAGGATTTTATGGTTGGCTACATTCATCACAAGTTTAGTATTTGCTGCTTTACTTACATTCAAATCATGGACAAAATTCGAAGAGAACCCAACAATTGTTGTAATTGAGAAGAATTACAATGAATGGTCCACAACATTTCCTTCATTGACCGTCTGTCCTCAAAATGTCACCGATGCTAATAAAATTAATGCATTTGTAGAGAGGTGAGTGGTAAAGAAATTACTAAAATATATATTCCTTGCTACGATTATCAAATATCTAGTTTACTAAAGCTACACACATATGTAAAACGTGAAACTGTATATAGTTTACTCCATAGACTTTGAGCTTATTTTAGTCCTGATGCTGACTTTTAACAAATTCGAATGTTTGAAGTGACACACATTTTGTAAGAAAGATTTTGCATGCACATATCTTGTACATGTAAAATAATATTTTTTTATTTCAAATTACAGTGCATTAGTCGAAGACAAAAGCAGTGAAACTGATGGAAATTTGTACAGAAGATTTGTTACTGCTCTTTCTAGAGTAGACGCCGAAAGTTTAAGGACTATTCAAGAATTTTCCAGCAAATTGACACTACCTTCAATTCAACTGGGTGATTTGGTTAAACAGGTAATCAAAATCATGAAATTGTGTAAAAGTGTAATATTTGAAATTAGAAATCTTGGCAATGCAAAATTATTTGATTCGTTGATACCTTAAATGGTATATCAACACCAAAACCATGCACGATATTCAAATATTAATAATAATAATAATAATTATTATTATTATTAATATTATTATTATTAAAATATTGTAATTGCTGACCAACATGAAGATTTTAGCTAGTCCATTACTATTGGTTAGTGTAATTAGTTTAATACTGTTTGCAATAAACATTTCGTTTTCAATTCGATTTATTTACAGCTTATGCAATATCAATTAAAGACATCGTTTTAGGAGCCACACTATGTGACATTCACTAGTCAATCCTTTGGACGATTACATTTCGTTAATAAATATTCCAAATTATAACGCGAAGGTGAAGGTACAACTTATATGGGTCTAAGTATTATTAAAATAACTAACCAATATGGAGTTCACTATTATATTTTTCCAATTCCATTATATCCATTGCTACATAGTGACTATTTATTCTCGTTGCTATAGCAACGTTAGAATTCCAAAAATTACCTCATTTATACAGCGTGAAGCGCAATAAATAACATAAATCGTAATTGACTTTGTACAAAGTAGTTATCATTCATTTTTTAAGCTGTTATTTGAAAGTGACTTGCATAATATAAAATTAATAATTTCAATAAACATATAATTATATTGTGCGGATTCACAGGACCGTCACAACATTCCCCTCCTCCGGGAAAAATGAAAACTACAAAACACTGAAGAGGAGTTTTCATTTACAAATCATTCATATGTTTGTGAACATAAGTAAAACAAAGTTAAAATTGCACAATATTATCTGACATTCGACAACAACGTGCACATAAACATATTTGTGCCTAACAGGTAATAACAAATCAGAACATAATACAACATTCAATTGTACAAAATAATGAACAGAAAAGTTTCCTTTTTCCATTATCTACTCTCATAAATTTAATTCTCAGACAAAAGTTGACTCCTCTTTCCTTCTGAACAGTTAAACACTCGAAGATTTGAAAAGTTCACCTTGTCATAATATTTCTGCTACATTGTATAAAGAATTGCATTATTGTCCTTAATTTCCTTGACAAGGAATGGCCCAATATACAAATTGAACAATTTATGAATGTGGCTGTGAATCTTAGAACTAACTTGCCTATTTATTATCATAACCAAATCTCCTAGTTGAAGTTTGATAGAGTTCAATGCATTCTTAATCTTTCTACTTATTCTAGATTGTCTAGTCCTGATTTCTGCTAAAAACAATTTGCGATTGCATGGTAAAGATTTAATTTGTTCTGACCAGCCAACTTCTTCAAATATTGAGTACTTCATATCTTCATTAAGAAATGTTCAGTTGGGGATAATCCGGTAACTGAAGAGCATGAATGATTTAGTAACTGAATAATAAATTTATTTTTGGATACCAACTAGTGTGATTATCATTGCAGAATAACCGCAGTAACCTAACAATCTCCTTATTGTACCTCTCTATGGGATTGGATTCGGATTGTATGTAGTGGTAGTAATATGCTTGATTTTCCTTGAATCCATGTAGGTTTTCCACTCCTTTGATGTACGGCGAGTCACATAATTATTCGGACAGATAAGATTTCTGAATATTTACTGACGTAGTCGTGATATAATACGATGATAAATGTTTAATATTTATTTAACAAACAAAACACAATATGAGAACACTGTTAATTATCTTCAATTATGTTTAATATAATATATTAGTAAAATATTTTCATTAAACAAAACAAACATTTTTTGTGTGTTAAACAAAATTATTCGGACACATGGAAGGAGAAACAGGAAAACACGCTTGAAAAGCAACGAACAGAAATATCAGTATCTGGTATGCATCCCTTTCATTTTTAACACCTCGGATAAACGATTTGTTCAAACTATCTACCAATTTTCTGGTGTACACTGACGATATGTTGGTCCATTCATGTTGAAGTCTCTCCTTGAGGTCTGCCTTCGAGATTATAGGTGTTTTCCTCACTTCTTTTTCCAAGTTACACCACAGGTGCTCAATGACGTTCAAGTCTGGAGACTGCGGTGGAGGATGGAGCACTTTTGGGCAGTTGTACAATAACATTCTTGTACTACGCGGGAAGTGTGCTTCGGGTCACTATCTTGATAAAACATAAAGTTACAAAGAATGCCCATCATTTCAGCACTAGTCTTTAGATTTGACTACAGAATGTCAAGGTAACGGTACCTGTCCATTGTCTGTTCGATGAAAGCCAATTTACCAACGCCTTGGGCCGACATGCAGCCCCAAACCATTACGTGACCACCCCCGTGCTTCACTGTTGCTTGCAAATTATTCCCTCGGATTATAACACCATTAAGCCTTGTTTCCATGATTATGAAAAACTAAATATGCTGACCAAGGCAGTAATTTATTTTATTAAAAACATAAACTAAACGTAACGTTTCAACCTTCTAGCAAGGTCTTCATCAGACTCTGTATCAAGTACAAAAGTAACAGGATACAAAAACAGGGCATTATATATACACAAACATTACTCCCTCCAGACTATTTAGAAAGTTGTTTGGAACTTTCTAGCTGGTGACTTTCACTTGCCAACTTTACTTTCACCTAAAAGGCTAAACACAATTACTTCCATATAGAATGTGGTTGGACTTTTAAATCTCACGCTCTTTTCCCTTCATTTTTCTTCCTTCTCCTCTCCTCTTTCTCTCTTGTCCTTTCCACTCTTTCTAACATCTTCTTCCATTCTTTGTTTAACTTACGTCCCCCATTCCAGTTCATTGGAACTTGAAATAGAAGAAGAAAACAAAGTAAAGTTTTCTAGATATATTGATGAAAAGGAAGAGAGGACAAGAAATTGAAACCGCTTGGCATCAGAAGAATTGTGCAGCAGGGGTATTCTGCCACAAAAGAAGTGATGTAAGTGAGGTGACAAAAATAAATTTTATAAAGAATATGGAGGACAGAATCAAGAAAATATGCATGCATGAATGTGAAAAAGAAGGCAAAATAAATAGCCTATGGAAACAGCTGGAAAAGAATGGCTATGAGAAGCAGGATAGACTGGATATAAACAGAAGAAGGAAGAAAACGGGCAGGGAAGAATTGGAAGAGAAAGAAAAAGAGAAAGAGAAAGAAAAAGAGAGATGGTTTGGAATAAGGAGTATGGGGAAGACCACAGAAAAGATATGCAAAGTGCTTAAGAAAGCGGGAATTAAAACTTACAGGAAGGGAGGGAGAAGCATATTAGGAATAGCGAGGAATGCAAACAAGAAAAAGGAAAACAGAGAAGAGGAAGAGGAAGGGATTATCTACGAAGTGAAATGTAAAGAATGTCAGAGTGTGTACATAGGAGAAACGAAAAAAAGGCTGAAAGACAGGTTGAAACAACATAGGGATGATGTACGACTTAAGAGAGAGAGAAATGCAATATTTAAACACACGAGAGAAACAAGACATGACATACAGTGGGATGAGGCTAAGCAGATAGGAAGGGAGAAGAGAATGCTTGTGAGAAAATGGAAAGAAGCCAAGGAAATAGAGAAGAAAGGTGAAGAAGACACAATGAACTGGAATGGGGGACTTAAGTTAAACAAAGAATGGAAGAAGATGTTAGAAAGAGTGGAAAGGACAAGAGAGAAAGAGGAGAGGAGAAGGAAGAAAAATGAAGGGAAAAGAGCGTGAGATTTAAAAGTCCAACCACATTCTATATGGAAGTAATTGTGTTTAGCCTTTTAGGTGAAAGTAAAGTTGGCAAGTGAAAGTCACCAGCTAGAAAGTTCCAAACAACTTTCTAAATAGTCTGGAGGGAGTAATGTTTGTGTATATATAATGCCCTGTTTTTGTATCCTGTTACTTTTGTACTTGATACAGAGTCTGATGAAGACCTTGCTAGAAGGTTGAAACGTTACGTTTAGTTTATGTTTTTAATAAAATAAATTACTGCCTTGGTCAGCATATTTAGTTTTTCATTCCCTCGGAGCTCCTCATTTGGTTTACACCACACTGTTACCCTCCCATCTGACTCACAAATATTGAATTTACTCTCGTCAGTGAAAATTGCCCGATTCCATCATGTCTGATCCTTTCCTAAGTGTTCCTTTGCGAACACCAGTCTTTGTGTCCTGTTTGGCTTACTTACAAATGGCTTTCTCCTGGCTACACGGCCATGATAGTTTGCCCTTCTGAGCACTCTTCGTATAGTTTCAGGATGACTATGCTTTCCACATTCCTCAGCTACCTCAGCACACACTCATCTTTGATTTTTTTTTAATTTTCCTCACGATTACTGTCTCTTCTCTGGGGGAAAAAAATATTGGTCTCCCTGTATGACCGTGGGAATCGATCCTGTCTTCATCTTTAAATAGCTTAATAATATCTGCAACAGTACTTTTTTTCATTTTCAACATTGAGGCAATTGCACGGTAAGTTTTACCCTTAGCGTGGTGCTATATCACTAACTGCTATATCACTAATTTTCCTTTCCTTTTCGCCCCATTTCTACATAGAAAATGTTCTTATATCACAACTTTGTTAAACAAAACGCTTTCGTAATTGCTATAGAAACCTACAGGAAACCAGAGTTAATATAAGTATATGATCAGAGTATCAATCAATCCGTAAATCGAAATTGTCACTGTATCGCAAATTTAGGTTAACATTTACTATGTGTCCGAATAATTTTGTGGCACTATTTTTGCAACGGTAGGGATTCGTCCTTCGTTACATTGTTGTTGCTGTTCGTTTATTAAATTTTTATCGTCCAATTTTGTGCTAAACGTGACATTTTTTAAACGAAAATCAACTTCAACGCTATACACAGATTTCACTCCCTTCCCGCTCTTAAACGTTAGAAATTTACTGTATGTCCGAATAATTATGTGACTGACTGTAAATTGGCTTCCACAATCTGATAATAATACATTACAAACAGGAAATGTTGAAAATATTGTTCTTCAATCTTTCAGGTAATTTCTAATTGATTTTCTCATCTGCGGCTAAAACTATGCCCTTCTACAAGCTGCTAAAACCTTCTGATAACCAAAATATCCATTTAAATCATGCATTTTGTGCAATACCAAAGTTATAAGCTCACGTGGCACTACAAGTTTACAAATTTCATCTGAATTTGGTTTATAAAAAATAATTTTGTTGTGAAGAAGATACTTTGAAAAGTCTTTATCAGTTGTACTATCTTCCAGGTGAGAAATTATATTATTACATTTTTCATCTGCTCGTTGAGCATTTAACCAAATAGAAGAAGTATCATCTTGTGAATCTTCCACAATTACTTGATTGATATATAATTTATCATCTAGTGCAGAATAAGCAGTACAAGACGGAAATCTGCTCAACGTATCAGCAAAATTATTAAAAACTCCTGGGACATGATATAACGTCAAATCAAAACACTGCAGTTTGAGAGATTGTTCTACAAACTGCAGTAACTTAGGTTGATCCACTGCAATCAATTTGGCAGTCGGAATAATAAATTTTATGCTGCACTATAACTCATAACTGATCAAATTACATTGACTTGCACTGTCAATGGCACATTGTATGCTAATACCGCAAACTGTTCCTGTGATCAGAGGTTGATCAGTAATAGGAGTATGTATGCCAGGATCATTTAAAGTCCAAGTAGGTTCTTCTTCGTACCATATCACTACGATATGATTTAGACTGATCCTGTTTTACATTAGTGCGCGCAAACTGGTTCACGTTCACCCGCGACGTTCGTTTAATGTTTTTTGAGGGGCAGAAGAAATGAACTGTTTACCAGAAGTTTCTCTTAGATCGAAAAATGAAGCATTTTCATTTAATGGAGTATTCGACACTGTAGTTGCATTACAACAGTTTCCCGTTGACAACTGAGACGATGAATATCCACAATTGGCACATACACTGCATGGTTGGAATGAGTGGAAATTATCGTTAGAGAACTGAGAGTTAGAACGCAGTGTAAATTGCTGTTGTTCTTGCTCGTTTCTAGCATTGAAACTGTTGCACAAAAACCTACCATTATTATTGAAGTATTGACAGATTTGTGGACTTCTATTATGCCGGAAATGTTGAATTCCTGCATCATTACATCTTTAACTATTATATGGTCTGTTAGTTAGGTTAGGTTTCCCAAAATTATTATTCCTGTAAAAAATCTTCGTCTTTTGATTGGAGTTTGATTGTTGGGTTTCAGCAACAGATGGAACATATGTACGTGGAATCTTAATTCTTTTATTTTCATCGCTAGAAGAAACAAAATGAACACTATCATTAGGTATTACGTTACGTCTTGAACCTTCATTTTCATTAGATTGATCACCGTTCGCAAACGATGAACGTTTAGTAACACCTGGAACTCTCAGTTTTGCCCTTGCACTATTATTGTCGGTAAAACTTTTAGAATTATTCCCACCCTGTCGGAAATTTTTTCCATGTACATTATCATGAACATTAAGATTCTTGTTTGATCTTGAATTCACTAAATCCAACACCTCTTTAGTAACGCATTACATCATCCATTTTATCTAATCTAGCAGCTAATATAGTTTGTGCAATAGGTGTGGGCAACTGATTGATTAAAATATCAATAACTTCTGCATCATTTGGACGATCAACTAAATTATAATATGCTGAATGCGTTCGAATAGCAAAAACTTCCATACTATTCGTCGATTTAGGATCATATTTACGGCTTCTAAGTTCAGTCAATTGAGCCTGAGTTAACGAATAAGACGTCTAGTGATTCAGAAATTCGTCAACAAATTGTTTGCACGATGTGAACGAATCAACATTAGTATTATACTAACCTTCTGCGGGTCCTTGGAAACAATTAATAATACATTCAAGAACATTTGTGTCTTTGTGAAGAAGCTATGCGATTGTGTTCGTCATCAGAAACATCACAGGCTGAAGAATCAGATGATTTCAGAGAGGTTAGGTTCCGTGCAGGAATACTAGGTTGACAGTTACCGTTCACGTGAGAGCTATAAAAATGTACAGGATTACTTGATTCAACATTAGTCGAAATATTAGATGTTAATTTAGTAATCTTTTCTTCACAAGCCTCTCCACGTTATTTGTTATTTCGTCCTTGTTCACAACGACTTCAAGTCTTTGAACTTGCCGAGACAACCCTGAAACATTGCTCTGATATTCTGTGATCTGATCATTCAATCCAGCAAGTTTAGCAGAATTCTCTGTACAAGTAGTGTTGATTTCCTCGATTTTCTCTGTTAGCCCTTGCACTTCCATTTCCATTTCCTGGTGTAATGAACGTGTTGCTAATTTGCAGGACTCGGCAACTTCAGTTAATAGTTGTTGTGAATTTTGAGTTTCCCGTTGAGATTCCGTGATTTTTGTAAACTCAAGTTGAGACTCTTGAGTTTGCCTCATGGACTCTTGAGTTTCCGTCATTATAGTAAACTCAAGCTTTTGAGACTGTTGAGTTTCCCTAATTTTTGTAAATTCCACCTGTTGGGACTCGCTGATTTTCCTTAAATCTGCAAGCAGATCAAACATTTGAAAAGGAACACATTACTTTTTCCATTGACGTCTCGGTCAACACAGAAGGACGAATGTTAATGTCTTGAACATTTTCCTGGCTTCGTTTCCATTGCACGAAAGCTTCAATACTGAACGGATCATAAGATGGATCACAATCTTTAAAGAAATAATTTTCATTTAACTGATATAATTTCCAATGCTTATCGGACAAACCCAAACATTGTATATGAAACCAATGACCACAATTTCACAAGCTACCAACCTTTCCTTATTGGGAACTTTGCAGCACTTCACCATATCCATGGCACCATTCTTTTTTTGTGAGTCATCAGGTTCATCACCACAATTGATAGATCTGGCTGTAAAACTTGTTTTGGATCTCAGATTATAAGGATAGGTCGATGCGTACATAATTGAAATTTATGTACAAACTAGATTCACGAGAACATTGGTGTAAGTGAACACTAAAACAAAATACATTCCTCAAGATCGTGCTGGTAACGTTCCACAATACTTGACCACCAATTATACTGTGATATTCACTAGTCAATCATTTGCACGATTACATTTCGATCATAAATATTCCAAATTATAACGCGAAGGAGAAGGTACAACTTCTATGATTCTAAGTATTATTAAAATAACTGACCAATATGCAGTTCACTATTATCTATTTCCAATTCCATTATATCAATTGCTACATAGTGACTATTGATTCTCGTTGCTATAACAACGTTAGAATTCCAAAAATTACTTCATTTATACAGCGTATAGCGCAACAAATAACATAAAACAAAATTAACGTTGTACAAGGTAGTTATCATACATTTTTTAACTGTTATTTGAAAGTGACTTGTATAATATGAAATTAATAATTTCAATAAACATATAATTATATTGAGCGGATTCACAGGACCGTCAAAACTAATAGTAAATACCACATAAGTAAAAATGTCATTTGATCATGTAATCATGATCATCATCATTTGATCATTCTACTTCATAACACAAGATATACTGTCTAGCATATCGTTCCGGGAATGAAACATCTGCTCTGGTGTTTTTTGATATAAATGCAGTGTAAAATTTAATAATCGTATCTTACCTCAATGCTATTTCAGAGAGTTTTTGTATGTAGTAAATAAGAAATCAATAATTTGATCAGTGAATCACAATGTGGAAATACCCAAGAGTGTTCATGTTGTGTTGACAAAGATTAATATATTCTCCAGATGGCATACAATTTGGCTATTTCAGCTTCTTTGATAGACTGTTACTTCAATTTTCTGTATTAATGCTACTTCTGTATTGTGTGAAGCTAACATCGAATGAACTCATATTTGAATTTATTATAATTTCATTGTTAGCTTCAATTTTTGCTACGATTTCTCTGTTCTTCAAATGATATAGCACTGATAATACGTACTTTCCTTGGTCAGAGAGCATTTAATTTTATGAAGAGTATCTTGAAATTAATGACTTCTCATAAATATATTTTGAATTTTTTTACTGTTTTTAATAGAACTGCACTGACATGTAGTGTGTTACCACTGTGTATATATATATATTTTTTGAAATTCGCAAATAAACAACATGGATGACAGAGCAAAGCAAAGAGAAATCACTGCATTTCTGAAAAGAGAGGAATGTATGGGTCCATAGAACCACTGAAAACTCCGGGAGTCTATGGAGATGAAGCAATCCACCCGCAGAATTTTTTTCTCAGAGTAAGATTTCATATCTTGCTCTTGAGTCATAGAAACGTGTTCCATTTTTTTATTATTTCTATTATTATTGTACTTTAAAATAAAAAAAATTGAAAATAAATTGAAAATGCTTTGGTGCTATGTACAAGTTCTAACTCCAGTCTGCTGCATAGATAGAAACTGAATTCACGTTGCTTCTTTCCACGATCATTTATCACTTTGTTGATGAAGACTTTGTTGTATTTTTGTACTCTTTGACAAAGCACAGATATCGAACAGAGACCACTTTATTTACTATCCTTTAAGGTATCTTTGATCAATGTTTTACTTGCCGAAGGATACTGTAAAAAAAATGAAAAATTCAAAATGTTGGGGTGTGAGTTATCAAGATCAGATCCCGACTTCGGGAAGTTATTTTTTAACTCTTCGTAATCCCGAACAGACGAGAATTAATTACCAAAAATCGTATTCAAGGTAGGGTATTTCTTGATAATTTCTGCAGGGTAAGTGTCTGAAATATCTTGAAGTTAACAGTGATTATTCAAGAATTGAAAAACAAAGACTTGAAAATTAAATAATGTGTAGCAACAATTAGAGAATTTCACAGCATCAGTAAATTTTGAAAATTTCCTGTCCAGAAGGTTTTCCGACCTTGTCAGGAAATAACGAATCTTTTCAGTCCCGAATGCCAGGATTATTAATGCTCCCTCTTCAATCCCGTCCCGATCAAATATTTTTCCGCTGGCAAATCTCTACCCAGTCAACAAGATTCTAATGTCTCTTGGGCCTCCCCGATGGTGCAATGGTATCGTCGTTGCCTTGTAATCAAGGGGTCCCGGGCTCGATAACCGGTGGAGGAACAAGTGGTTCGGATCCCACTTTATACTGTAGGTCCAGTTCCGATTAGCCTTACTGTGCATAAAGTGGACGTAAAACACCAAATCAACCAACCAATCAATCTACTGTCTCTTGTGAAAACATTCTTTCATTATATTGTTGTATATGACAGTAAATTGTTGTAACTGACAGCCTGTAAATTGCAGAAAGGAACATTATTTATAATACAGGGTGATTCTTATAGAACCGGCCCTACGAAATGAGCTGTTATGTGAATTATACCATGTAGATATTAACGTAATTCATATATGACGTACGTACCTTGGATAGTGTACTGTTGATTGTGATCAGAGAATGTGTTGGAAGTATCCGGCGTTTTCAAGGAGGCACGCCTCAACCCACGTTTGCATATTCGCCGCGACTCTCTACAGTGTTTCACCAATGATGTTCCCGATATCAGCAGAAATGTTGTCCTTTAAAGCTTCTAACGTTCGCGGTTTGTTTACATACATCCCTCCTTCAGTAAACCCGGCGTACGTTACAAGCTTGCAGATGTGTAGGTCTGGTTGGAATAAACCATTGCCTTCAGGTGACCCCATAGTTAGTAAGTAATCCATTGGTGTGAGGTCAGGGGACCTCGCGGGCCACTCAACGGGACCTCGCCGACCTACTCACCTCCCCGGAAAATGGTCATCACACATTTGCCTTATAATTCCTCACATTCGACTCACCCTGTACTTTAATAAAGTGCAACGATAAACAGCGCCCACTATGTACAGCCATTGAAGAAGCTATTAGAAAGAAAATAAGTGATATTATACTTCATAATGTTGTGTTACACCATGATAATGCCTATCCACACACCTCAATGGGGATTTCACAGGCTATTGCCGAAATGGGATGGTCTGTGATGCCCCAAACCCCTTACAGATCGGATTTGGCTTCCTCAGACGTTTCACTGTTTACCCTTCAGAAAACACCCTTCGTGGGGAATATTTCGACGTTTGGAAGACGCTTAACTGGCTGTGATAAGGTGGCGTGAAATTACTGCCACAGGAAATTTTCCAAAATGAATTAAAAAATTGGATTAAAGATAGCGGAAATGTATACCAAATGAGGAGCAATACTTTCATTAGGCGTACCTTATTCACAACTCTTGATAGAATTTGGCACCAAGTTTCACATTGTTCCTATTATAAATAATCATTTTATAATGGAGGTGACATTAACTTCAGGAAGACACATGAATTATTATTTAGTAATAACTATACTTTGCAATTACTCATTTTTAGGTTATGTTAACTGGCGAGGAGAGATATTTTCAAAGTACATTAACAATTCCTAATTGTTGTTACATGCCCAGAGTTATATGGACAGACAATGGTCTATGTTATGGGTTCAACACTGAACTAGGAGACGAGCAGTAAGTACAGACATTGCAGTTATTAATTTGTCATTATTTATTAGCTTGATAACTTAACTTTTTCGAGACGAGAAGAAAACACGTGTGTAAACATACTCCAGAATTCTTATGGCGTAAGTACTGGAGCTTTACTCGCGACGAATGATGAAATGAGTCTATACATTTTAACAATATTGGAGTAGATTGCTATTTTGTTATAACTTTGTGAAAATTATCACCACGGTATATTGGTTACTGAGATAAGTTTAAAGTTAACTATGTAGAGATCTGAGTATGAATTGGATCTAGCAGAACATGCTACAGGGTGATCAAAAAGAGACGCAAAGTTACCTATGTGAAATCGATTTATTATACAATATTTACAATAAGTGCTTAAAATGTTCATCATTGTGAGATTCAGACAGTTGAATACGGCGAATCATGTTTATAAAGACTATTTTTAACATCTGCTGTGAAATTGCATCAACATAGTCTTGAATATGTTCCTGCAATTCTGGAATAGTGTGGGGATGTGTTACGTAGGCAACATCGTTGAGGTAATCCCACATGAAAATGTCGGGTGATGATAAATCTGGAGACTGAGCTGGCCAGGACCCCCAGAGATTACTTGTCCATGAAAGCAGTGTACCAAATACGCCATTGCGTTGTTGGCGATATGGGCTGTAGCACTATCCTGTTCAAACCACGTATGGTGTAACCTCTCTGCCTGTTTAGTGTAAAAAAAATCTCTCACGCCATGTGTATGTATCGGTCACTGTTCACTGTGTCATAAGAACGTGTTATGAAGATGCGACTGCGAGGAAAAACAAGACAAAAAAAACACAGCTAATCACATGTCTACAGCAACAATTTTACCTAATCAGCTATTTATGCAGTTTATAGCCTCAATTACATAAATTTTCACTTTTACTCAGCATCTAACAAGGAAAAATGTAGTAAAAATATTAATCATCTGCATTTCCACAAAAAGTTTTGTCTTTTTTTAATATCCCTGTATTACGAGGAATTGTTCATATTGTTCGTTAATTCGAGATTGTTATTTTCCTTATTGTTAATATCGTATTGTTCCGAAACACTACAATGACTTTAGAGCGTATAGCAAGTAAATGCAGATGTCTAGAAGCAATGAAATAGACCGCAATAGAGCACAATAAATTGGCTTGACAAAGGTGTTTCTATATCACGTAATGCAGTGGTACTCAAATATTTTTGTCATGTGTAACGCTTTAATTTTCATTTATTTTTTTCCAGTGTTATTGAAAAAGGTAAAGCACAAAAATAAATTTGTAAACAAATTGCCAAGCACGATTTTGGAGATATTATTGTAAATCCTGAGAGCTTCTTGTGAGAAGGATGTGCCTGCATAGCCTGATACAGTTTCTTGATGTCTGTTTGTGCACTTGGAACTTTCAAGCGGAGATTCAGCTTCAAATTTAGTCTATTTCGGTACTTTTTTTTAGGTACACCATGGATGAAAAACCACTCTCGGAGCTGATTGCGTACTCCCTTCAAGTTGTTTTTGTACCCCTGGGGATACGCATACCACAGTTTGAGAACCACTGACTTAATATATTTGATGTGGTTAGTATGTATAGGTACAAAACAATGTAGAAACTCATCCTGATTCTACAAATTTTTGTATCTTATTTCAGTTGCAATTCTCTTTCAAACATTCTTTACTAAAGTGTATATTTGTGGAATTATTCTTACTACTTTTTTCTACTTTTAAGGGTCTACACGAACACCATAAACAAAACAAGTAATGTTATACAATTTGAAACGGCATACAATGATTATGCTTTAGCCACCATTTCAGATCCACAACGGACACTGAAGGTAATAAATATCTGCTTAGATATCTTTTCATAGACGTTTTCTGTTTCTGAATATTTCGCTTGAATAGAAACTTCGAAACATATTCTAAGAGGTTCTTTCAAATTCGATTCTTAAAGTTTCTCTTTGAAGATTACTGTATCCAAAACCTAGGCATGTACGAGGGGAGAGTAAAAAGGTTTGAACCTCACATGGAAGGAATAATGTTTGATAGTTAAAATTTTGGAGGCTGTGAGGTTTGAGTTTTAGGACAGTCTGTGAGAACTTTTATGAAATTCACATGTTTTCTTCTAAATTTTTGTCAGGTTGAAATTGAATGAAGTGTCAGAGAAGAGAGTGATCGACAGGGCCGTTCTCCGGTGCCTCTATCGACAACGCCTCACTGCACAGTCTCCTTTGGTCGAGTGTGGCTTCACCGCACTTCCCCATCCACCTTATTTGCCACATCTGCCCCATCAATTTTTATATTTTCCCTGCTATGAAGAATTCGAGGAAGTCACTTCCACACGGACGAAGGAGGTCATTCAGTGGTGTGAGACTCAGGACAAATCATTCTACCAGATTACTGTAAGCAAAGTGCAGCACAGAATGCATAAGTGGATTGATCTGGGGGGTCATTATAGAGATTATGTGATTATGTAGAGAATACATAATAAGAAATTGTCGCTGTAACACCCCTTCTCTGTGAGGCTCAAAACATTTCACTAACCCCTCGTATATATATATATATATATATATATATATATATATGCGTGTGTGTCGAAATACTTCAACACGATTTATGAGGTGAGGTAATGAGCGTTTTATAATAATTAATACCAAAGTATTCTCCCGAATTGATGTGTATTCTATGGATATTGGTGTTATAAGATATTTGAACTATGTGCGTTATGCTGAATTTAAAATGAAATATTACGACGTAATAATAATCTGATGACAACCTGATTGGGAAAACATATTCAAACAGTTATGTGTCAGAAAAAAACTCTTGTTATTTGAGAATTAGAAAATATAGAAATTAAATGGTAGCTCCCATCCAGATGAGGCATGTATCTGAAATTTAACTCTTGTTCTTTTCGATATTGAATGAATGAGTTCAAATTTTGGAGTGCATTGATACATGTGGCCATGTTTAATCCTTTGAAAAAATGGAGACTGAAGCAAGTAATACATACAGTAATTTTCTTTGTAAATGATTTTTAGTATCAGTCAACAGCAATTTACCTGGTTTCTTTCCTTTCCATCCTTTTCCATACCATAAGTTTTTTCCTTCCCATACCACTTTATTTTAATCTTGTGGTGTTATTTCCCTGCAATAATTGCATGAGTAACACGTTTTTCTGAGTCCACCATATCCCTTTCAATTTAAAGTAAAGTGAAGAAAAGTCTACAAATAAAGTAAGTAAAATAACCAGACAGTATACAATATTTAACTTCAAGGGTGGAAGACTGAGGAGAGAGGTATTATCCTGCGCCATATTTGTATGAAAATGAATCAATAGTATACCGTTACGATACAGTAGTGCAAAATGAGATTAGCATTTTAGTGAATATATGTGGGATTATATTTACAGAATTATCATAATTTCAAAACCGAATATCGATATGTAGCAACTATAATTTTTTCAAAAACATTTAATACACACACACACACACACACACACACACACATATATATATATATATATATATATATATATATATGTGTGTGTGTGTGTGTGTGTGTGTGTGTGTGTGTGTGAGTACGCAGATATATTCTTGTGGGAACCAGCGTATGTTTAAAGACCTTTCTTAATGGGACCAAAAAAATTGTTGGGACTTTTTGCCGGTCCCAACAAAGAAAAGACCATTGCGAGACTCCTGAGACCCCTTTCGACATGTACGCGAAGTATTTCGAAGGTACCAAAAAGTCGCTATTTGTTCGATTTGTGTGTTAACGTGTGTGTTAAACTCTGCCAGCTCTGGAAGCTTCACGTCTGTGTAAAAGTGTGGTGTTTAATCGCATCTCCTTGGACAAGGAAGTGTGGGTGTGTAAAATCTTGGATCTATTTCGCATGTATTGGTACCGAACATCCCAGGGGGTTGAGAGGCGAGGAAAGGTACGTGCAAATGCCCACGGGGTTCCCCTCTCGCCTGGCCGTCTTGTTGCTTCCGAGCTGTCAATGTTGCCAACTTAAAACTTTGGAACCAGATCTGTTTTTCTATTATCTTCTAACCCTCCAAGTGTAATTGTAATTGATTTGTTTTGTTTTACTTCGCTTTTTGTACCACTGTTGGCTAATTTGCGAAGATGGGGATGAGTGATGATATCATGAAATTGATGAATCGACTCCCACAACATCCATGCCCAGACCGGGATTCGAACTCGGGAACCCTGGTGTCGTAGCGCGATGTGTTAACCACTCCACCACGGGGGTCGGCTTTAATCCTGCAATCAAACAAAATGCTACAATAGAATTTATTCCTCCAAATGTGACCCTTCTATATGTGCCTATAACAAATTATTAGTTGGGTTTTACTATAATACTGGTAAACAGAAATCCATTTGTAAAGCTCATTTTCTTCCATTACCAGGAAACAAAGAGTAGAGTTATCAGATTTTATCAGTAGAAACTCGTTACTTGTCTCCTTTCGGCCATGATGAGGATAAGAATGGAGATTTCTGACCAAGGCGACAAGCGATCCGGCAAAAGGTAGGGGGTGTTCATATCGAAGTGACAAGTGACACGATACCTCTGTCTACAAGCAAGCGTTTTTCTCAAATGCTCTAACAGACCAAGGCGACACGCTGCATGACATCCATGACTTTCAGAAGAGGAAGCCGAGAAGCGAGCGACACGTTTCGAAACGAAGAAGCAAGTTTCACCTGTTACTTCCGTTTGTCAATATCCTGAATTGGGTCGCCTAGGTCTGGTATTCGGGCTTTAACAGTGAATGCTTACTTGAAGATTGAAGTGGCTTGTCTTTCTTTTCGCTTGTCACTTCGGTATGAACTTCAGTGTCATTTGCAACCGTCGTTTGCTACTTGTTGCCTGTCGTTTCGGTTTAAAATCTCTCTGCAAGAAAGCATTCAATGCGTAGGCATGACCACCAGACCGAAGCAACACGATAACGTCTCCAGTGCGTGAAACATGCAAGTGACACGTGTAGTTTGTCATATCACATTTGTTAGAAAGTTTTATTTATTTAAGAATTTTTGTTTCCAAAGTCATTTATTTATTTATTTATTTATTTATTGCGTCTTGTTTATCATGGCGAAGTTAAGGCTTTGTAGCCTTTTCTACCACTTAACCATGTTTACAACAACGTTTAAACCATTACATAGAAAGGAAAATTTTAAAATATAAAAAGAGAAATATAAAATTAGAAAGAAAAAAAATGATAAAAAAAAATAAAAAAATACATACGGGAATAAAAACCTAACCTACGCACACGAACATACAACAAAACACACACATACACACACACACACAATCAGATATTCATGACAGTAGTCAGGGATTTGAAATATTAAGGTGAATTTATCGCTTCGGTACGAAAGTTCCATTGGGACGAAGCGACGAGCAACGAGGGGTTTCTCACTGAAGTAACACTACCCGTGCAGCATAGCATATATTATTGAGTGTTTGTTTCCAAGAGACACGTGTCGCTTCTCACTTCGGTCTGAAAGCATCCCAAGACTCGTACGGTATTCGAACATAGGATCCCTATTCGTAGACCACGAAGACAAACGTTTATACTTCTCAAAGTTAACGGCTTGATTGCAATCCTTAACTACATTTAATTTCAATGCAGTTCTTTTTTAACAGTCGTGTTTGGCAACACTGATAAGTGAAGCGAAGTTTTCACTCTCGCCTCTGCAGCCGCGCCGAAACCGTGGACAGAGAGCTGCGATGTCTTTTTGCGACGTTGCATGCTACACGTATTTGACGTCTTCTGTACTCGCTCGCTCTGTTTAACGTGCGACTAAATGAGAGGGGAAAGTCTTCACCCGACAACGTCGCAGGGGCAAAACAATCGCTTCCCTGCTTGTAGTAAGTTCACCGCGCATTTCCCCCCTGTGTCTGTTGTCACGGTATCTTACGCTTGATCTCTCCATTGCGTTATTTTCACAAAGTAGGAACTGTGTCCTGCTCGTCACTTCGGTTTGCGTGTGTTTTTTCATAGTTCAAATGTAAAAAGATAACATACAAATGCTTACGCAGAGATATTCGCATTATTATATGCGTATAATGCATTTGCTTATACATAATTGATTGATTGATTTGGTGTTTTAAGACCACTTTATGCACAATAAGGCTAATCGGGACTGGACCTACAGTTTAAAGTGGGATCCGAACCACTATGAGCTTCCACCGGTTATCGAACTCGGGATTCCTTGATTACAAGGCAACGACGCTACCACTGCGCCATCTTATGCATAAAACAACCGAGAGAACAATGACATGTACATTTGATAATGTTCCCCACCAGAAAACTTTGAGGGAAAAAGCTCGAGTTGAAGACATCGATTTAATTTTTTATATAATGCCTGGAAACAACATATTTGCCTTCTATGACCTTAACGAAAATATTAAATCCACTGTAGTAAACATTACTTTCTAGATGGCAAAATAAAATGTAAACGACATAAATACTCTTCCCGTTTCTAAACCTGATAATTTATAGCCGTGTATTTGATTGCATTTTATAATTAATAATGCAATGAAGTAAATGGTCACACAGTATTCAGGTTTAGTGAAAGATAGCGTATTCCTTCCCTCAGTGTGGTCTTTATATAACAATATTTACAAAATTACAGAAGCAAATGTACTTGAAGGGACAGCGAAGATTTTATGAAATCAAAATATATGTGGCGACTGCTACAAGAGGTAAAGTTCTCCCCTGTGTATGGCAGTCTGCCGTGACACCATTCGAGCAAATGATATGGCTCCACACATTCTCGATCTCTACCGTAGTGAAGGATACATGAGTGATACACACCACGCTCTGATGTATCTAGGGGTCGCGGGTTCGACACGCGGTGGAGGAACATGGCATGGTGTTCCCTTGCCGGTGCCCTTCATCAATTTCATCATATTATTACTCATCCTCGTCGTTTGGATTAGCCAAAAATGAAAAAAGCGACGCTAAAAATCATCTAATCAAATGTATTCATTACTTATCTTCCAGCCTCCATAAAGAAGTGGCTACGAAGCCAGAAGCCCTACTTTTGAATCCTGGGTGAGGAATGAATATATCATCGTGTTCATTCGGATTCCACCATTAATGCTCATTAACGATTAAACTACGACGTAGAAAAACGCTTAAAATTAACGTAAACATACGTCGCATTCTTCAGTCGCTTCATTAATGTGGATCATTTCACTATCCTAGGGGGAAAATGTTAGTTTAGCAACGTAAAGAATATTCACTTTCGAGGAAATCCAAGGCATTGAGAGGCAGGGGTGTAGCAAGGGGTGGAAGAAGTGCGCGACGGCACGGGACTTCGCGCTTAAAGGAGCTTGATACGAAAAATGTTATAAATAGAAGTGGAGGGGGGCATGGAAAATGCTATTTTATTTGTGGGCAGTAATATTAAAACATTCTGTATTTATCTGGTTTTAAATTCTAGTTAAACGTTATAATTTGAATGAATACGTCCAATCAGAGGCATAACATACAGGCAGGCAGGTCTTAAGTCTAAGGGGCACGAAAGAAGTAAAAAATGATCGTCGTATTTCTCATGTGAAACAGTTAGGAAAAATTTACGATAACTTGCTTAGACATTTTTACACATTTATTCTTTCATTGAATAGAACGTCCTTTTTCTTGTATTCTCTTCAATATCTTGACCTTGCATTCCCGATTTTAATAAGTTAACAACAAACACCTCTAACTGGCACGAAGCAAGCGCGAGACATTTAAACGCTTGCGTTGTTTCCTTCCTTCCTAGAATAGGCCCGTACCCAGAATTTTTTTGAGGAGGTTGGAGACATATCCGAAAATGTGGAACAAAAGAGAAGATCCGAAATGCTATTGGATTTGTTGAGTTAGGTTATTTTACGTCGATTTTCTGACACTTTTGGCTGATCGCGATGATGAGGATGAGTGATGATATGATGAAAATTGATCACGGAACACTCACAAAGAACGTCCATGCCCAACCCTGGATTCGAACCCGGAACCCACAGCGTCGTAGCGCGTTGTGCTAACCAGGTGGTCGACCCTGGTCGTCGAAATGCTGTTGGGAGTACTGGATGTGACCACCAATGTTTCGGTAATATTATTGTACGAGCTAGTGCTAGCTCGTAGCTCGTATAGTGCTCAGTGTACACCCAACGGTAAAAGTAATATGTCCATCTCCACTGTATTTTCATTCAGTCTGTTTTCCACAGTGTCATGATAATGGGTTGAAATAGAAACGCAGTCAACATAAGCTTCGCATCAAAAGAATCAATGACCCCTTAGAAGAACACAGGATGTAGAGTAGTGTTGCCCACGAGACGAGACTTTGGCCTGTCTCGTCTCGTGTAGTCTCGTGGAAATGCTGTCTCGTCTCGAAAATATTCGTTTGTCTTATGACACATGGTCAATCTCGTCTCGTCTCGAATTTTTAAAAGCCTGTCCCGTCTCGTCCCATGGTCAACACTAAAGAGTAATGAGAGAATTAAAATGGTGGTGAACAATTTGTCTACTATTATCTTTCCTAATTGTAGAATTGTAGAGTTGCAATGTTAAGGTCCAAAGTATCGGGAAGAAATAATTATTAATTAATTATTATTAATAATTAGCAATCATTATTAAAATGAAGAACATGTCTAAATGGGGGTTAACGCCTCCAAAATAAAACCTCGAAACATTTAGTCAAATTACGACTTGAGTTTGAAAGATATTGGGACAGGGATTTGAAAGAATAGACTGTTCCGACTAAATTGGAATGTCTTGTAAACACGCATCAATGATTAGAAAACAAAAATTACAAGGTCAGTTTAGTTTCCCTTGGCAGATAAGGTTTAGCACAGTTCTGAAAAAAGAGGGGAGCGACTGCTCACCCCCACTTCCATTTAATTTCTGCCATTGGATTGGGGCCTCGAATTCTAATCTCAACCAGGGCTTCGCTATATGTTGCTACGCCACTGTTGAGAGAGGATTACTAAATTCAAAAATCCATATTTCGAAGTGTCATGCATGTTTTTTGCAATTGTTTTATACTTATTGTTAGTTTATTTAGTTTATTTGACGTCGCATTTCTACCACTTCTGGCTAATTGCGAGGATGCAAGTGAATGTCAGAAATGAATGAAGGGTCTTAGCAATAGCAACCAATTTTCGCGACGTGTACCTTCTCCCCTCTCTCTTGTCACTACTGTGTGCCGTATTCTTTGACATTCTGACATTGTCCTCGGTTTTCTTATAGCTTTTCTTTCAATCAAAATATGTGCACAATGACAACGTGACTACTGCTGCATTTGCAAACTGGAAGTAACAAAATGCAAGTCAATGTATACTGCTATAATCTAATTTTGTATTGGTATAATTGTTATTTTCGCTTGTCGATCGCTACTCCTCGCAGACTCGTGTCCAGATTTCGAGGCGCCATGCATGCAATGGAAACAGCCCGCTGCGTTTTTCCCAGGCTTGTTTTTCAATGAAGTTCAAATGCTATGGAAGAATAAAGATTTGAATTCAAAGCGTTTTGAAGGAAAACTAAAGTAAATTTTGCATTTAATTCTAACGATTTTAATACAAAAGAATACCGTAGACTATGTAAACATGTGAAGAATTAGCAAATCAGAATTCAGATCGACAAGTTACTGTTCCTGGATATTAAGGTAAAGAGATAATGGGTTGTTGCAAGTCTAATTTGTGAACAGATAGACTAATCGGGACTGAATGGGATCCGAACCAATATGTGTGTCTACTAGACATCGAATCCGGGACCCCTTGATTACAAAGCTTGATTGGAAATTGAGTCCAGCATTAATATATGTATAGAAAAATTTCAATAGTGGGAAATATACAATATTGCAGGATTTAAAAAAAAGAAGTATAAAATCACCGTAAAATTTAAGAGCGAAAAGGAGTTACGAATAATATATATCCTATATTTTGTTAATGTTTTGGACCTAAAAGCTTAGAAGAATCAGTTAAATTGATTTGAGGTTTTATTATAAATCCACTTTATGTACAAATAGGTTAGTCATGGTGGACCTAGAGTTTAATGTTGAATTATAACACTACGTGTCTCCATCGAACACAGGACCCCTTGCTTACAAGGCACAGAGATTGCCACCATCGGGGTGGCCCTACAGACATACTGTCTAGCTACTTAAGCTGAGACCATGGACGAAAGTGCGCATTGGCAAAATAGGGGCACTTTGTTCAGGAAGCGGGTTTCGTGAAAATCGTCAGCTGTTGAAAAAACAATGAAGTTTCAAACGTAGTAACATCGCCGCCAAAATACGTATAGATGTTTACGAATTATGTAAGGGTACAGAATTAAAAAAAATAACCATCCATATACTATATAAGCAAACGGAACATATCAGGAAAGTATTCACTACGTCACATTAGTAGATAAACTTGTTTGTAAACATGGAACTTCATTTTCGGTCATTCAATTAAATTGGTATCCTTAGTAAATCGTATAATTAGCACAAATGTACACAGCAGTAATCAGAATAGTATCAACAGTATTATTATGCAAACTATTATAAATACAGTAAAGAACATGTAGTAACTGATTGGTTTGTGGCATTGTGTATTATATCAAGGGTGTTTTGTAGAATGTGCAACAGGGACCAATACGTCTTTGTTTTCTTTGTTCCACTTCGAAACGGTTTGTTACGAATTGTAAGAGACATCACAAACACAACACAGAAAGCAGTAATAAACACAGCAAGCGAACCCTACAGAGCGACCACAAGGAAAAAAACCATGGACGAAATGTCCCAGCACAGCTTTCCCTTCTTCCGTTCAGCTCGTGCCATAAGGAAGCCTGGTCCACTCTCCCCCTCCTCTCCTCGCAGGAGTACGGTGCACAGGCTTTGCTGGTCTGAGCAGTTTTTTTTTGCTTGTGGTTTTACTATAGCAAGCAAGAGCCACAGGGTGGTGTTCTCCCTGCTTCCCTTCTCGCGTTTGGAATCGTAGTTTCCAGCTAGTTTCGTTTCCCTTGGCCGGACTGTACCAGTCAAATTATAATTTAGAACTCCAAGTTACTTGGTGACAAAACAAATACTACCCTGACCCCCCAAAAAATACCTTACTTCACAGAATATAATACTTTAACACGGAATTATCATTACCTGCAAACTATATGAGTGTTTCCAAAGATCTGCTGCATATACCCTTTCCCTCATAACAAAGATCAACTAAAAATTAAATAAAAAAAAAACGAGCGTTTCTCTATTTGCTGTCCGTCTTTGTTTACGTGTAGCGCGAAAGGTTAAAGTTTTAGTGTTTGAAACCCAGAAAAGCATGTTTTTGCACTTGTCCTTTCTTGCTTCATGATAAGATGTACAAATGCCTCAGATCGATATAATTCAACTTCAGAGCTCTTCTGCTGCTTGCAGGAAAGGATGTTATCTGCTTCAGTAATCTACACTCCCTTGTTCCACCTGCCAGGCTGCGAGAGTAGTAGTGCTTTCAATTATTTTGACTGGTATGTAATTTTCGCTGCTGGCTGCAAGCAATGTGTAACAAAATTATACCTCATGTGTTATAACATGGCGATTATTATTATTATTATTATTATTAAAGATTAATTAGTGAAATAGTTTTCTCTTTCGCTAAAATTAACATAAAGAAGATAGCAAAGAATGAACTATGAATCAACGAAATTAATAACAGCGTTTGCTTTTCTTTGACGATTTAGTTAGGAAACAGACCTGTGATCCAATATTTCGTTATTATATATTATATTATTTTTCTTTAAATCTTGTATCTACAAGAAAAATCAAACAAAGAAACATAAGGACGTCTTATTTGAAATTCTTAACCCCGTAGCGTGAAACGAAACGTGGGAGGGACTTCGAAATGCAACAGTTAACTTTAGTACTTGGTTCTTGGAGAGAACGTGCGTAATATTAAGTTAACGAATGGTTTGTCCAATGAATGATTAATAATTGCGACAGGACGAAAATCCCGTGGATAGAACGAAAGTACTATTTACATTGGGAACCATAAAACGTGATTTAGTTACCTAACAACCGCTGCATACCCAACCCAAATCTCGACAAATTAAAAGTAAAAGCGAGCAAATGTAGAAATATTATGCAATAGATATTGGTCCATCATTCCCAGCTGAATTGTATCCTTAAACATCTGTCACAAGTGACTTATCGAAAGTTTCATCTGCACATGATTTTGCCAAACAGTACCTCTCCAATTCTACCTCCCTCTACAGAGGTATACCATGTTAGATATCCAGTGGAGGCACATAGTGGTTCGGATGTCATTTTAAAACTATAGGTCCTGTCCCATTTAACCGATCTGTGCAAAAAAGTGAACTTAAAACTATACATTAAAAAACTCCGATCTCCACACGGACTGCTTAGCACAGTGTTTATGAAGCCAATGGTTACGGTTCGCATCTCCCCCTGGACGTGGGTGTACTTTGTAAGTGTTTCTGCATCAATTTCCTAATTTCATCCTATCATCACTCATCCTCATCGTCGCGATTAGCCAAAATGGTAAAAAAGCGATGCTAAATAACAAAACCAAATCTTTGCAGACACACGCAAACAACATACATAAATAGAAGAAACTGAACAGGAGGAAATGTTTTATCATTTCCTTTCACAAGTGTGTTTGTTTTACATTCAAGGCAACTTAAATAATGCTTTGCGATGGGCCAAAAATATGTAGATTCGTCACTGACAGTCATTTGTTTTCTCCTCTCCACATCGCTTTTAGCCGAGTACCGCCTTGTTGCCAGTTTCCTTCATTGCTACGTTGTCAAAAGCTTCAAAAAAGAAAAATATTACATCTCTTCTTTCGATGTCTAAGGTTCATGATGATACAAATGCTTAGCACTGAATAAAGGCGACGACCATCTGTTCAAGAATGCTTAACATTTTGACAACGCAGGGGTAGCATGACATTGTAAAGAGCTGCTTGCGTCACCCACGCTCCGACCACTCCCTTACTGTTGGACTTACGCACGTTGTGGTTCGCATACCACTTTTAATTATAGGTCAGCACCGATTAGCCCATCTTTTTTTCATAAAGTAGACTTAGAACTCAATTCCATTACCGAACATTTCGGTTTCTTGAAGGCAATTTGGGAGCTACGTGAAATAAAGAATAAAGATAACAGCGGCAAAGGGATTCGATGTGCTGACCACGTGTCAACTTATAAGGAAACCACTTAAGGGCCTTTGTTATTCATGGCCGTTTCGCCACGGAGTTTTTTCATCGCAGCTGTTATGGAGATGATTACTTTTATATAAGTGGCGAGAAAATATTAACAAAACATGCTATTATTGTGTTTCACGCTAATCGGAGGTGAATTCTGTTACTGGGTGATAGATGGGTATTATTATATGTCAGCTGTAAAGTTAAGAACAGTGGCGTATTTAGAAGGAGTTTTAGAACTAGGTAGTCTTATTTTTGCTCAACTTTCCTTAAAATAAAATAAAAATAAAATTTAGGAAAATATGGCATGATCTAGGAGTGGTAAGAAATATCTGATAACCCCTTATGATTTGATTTGATTTGATTTGTTGTTTGAAGTCCACTTTATGCACAGTAAGGCTAATCGGGACTGGACCTACAGTTTAAAGTGGAATCCGAACCACATGTGCTTCCACCGGGATTCGAACCCGGGACTCCTTTATAACCCCCTTATGTTCACATCCCTTTACTGCATTTGTGAGTACGGCACTGAAAGCGTGGGGAATACTGCCCGCAAATAAAATGGAGAGGGTTCCTTAAATAACGATAACAGAAGCGGGGTGTAATGCATGGCTTTCCTGCAAGAGCCTAAATGTCAACCTCTCTTCCACGTCCTGGACTCAGGGAGGAAGGGGGGTTGCCATTAGGCTATCCTAGACTATAACCTAGGGCCAGACAAAAATGAGATGCTGAAGGGGCAGAAGTAAAAACCATGGCAAATTGAAACATGCCAAATCCTTTTACTTGCTTATTTCGTTAACGAAGGACTATCTAGCAATTAAATAAGTTATTTCACCATGGCCTATTTTCAAACGTCACCTAGATCATACAAACAGTATGTACAACTCTATTGTTCGAATATAAGTAATTGTTCCTCGAAAAAAACTAATGTAAACATTTTGAATGCCAACAAATAAAAGTCAATTGGGGGGATATTGGCGACCAAAATCAACATCATTGTTTACCGATTTACCGGTTCGCGTGCAGTGTGGCTACCATAAGGTAGTGTTGATTCGTTTTCCTTTAGTGCGTGTGCGGTATTAGTGTTGTCTGGCGAAATATATATTGAAAGTGGCTGTTTCAAAGGAAAACGAAGTTTAATGAGTAATTTTTAATCAGATGTATCAATGTTTTGAACTTTACAAGTGTTATTAGTACAGAGCATGTTGCAGTTAGTGAAAATTAAGTACCATGAGAACAAATTATTAATAAAAATGTCTACAGTGCCCAAAATGAAGGATAGTCCAAATTCTATATATCCCGCTCTGGATGGGCTACATTTTGCAGACAATCGGTGCTTTCGCGTCTAGACTCAGATTCAGTCTGTTTGTTGCGTACTGCCCATATATTCTTGTTATTGCCCTCGCATCAATTCCATCCTAATCTTAGCGATTGACCAAAAGAGACAAAAGCGAGAAGTAATATTAGTCGAATTAATCTCTATATAACACCAGCAAATGGCTGTGTCTTCCTCAAATTGAGGATTCCTCTCGCAGATATCCCATATAACATGAAGGTTAGGATCAATGATGAAACAGATTGTTGGAACAAAAATAATTTCATGTCCAGGTTTTCCAGGATGCGAACCTAGGACACCGAGTTTTGTTGCACGCTACGCTAACCATTCAGCCACAGAGCCGACCTGAAATACTTTGTGCTTGCAGGAGTGATTCTCGAGACGCACACGATATAAGTGGCAAGATGAATAAGACTTGCATTGGCGCCTTCAGGTCTCCGCCGAGCATTCAACCATATCGGTAACTTTGATGTGGTTTCAAGGTGAATAGTATGTATGCCCCCATACTTCAAGTTGTTGTATTTCTGCCGTCCAACTTACAGATATGTATGTGTAACACAGTGTTAATGACCAGGGACATATGAAAAATGGGATAACAGTTAAAATATAATAAATTATAATTGCATGATTGTGGATTAAAGGTGTTGCTTTGTTAACTGACTTTCGCAGTTATAACTAACGAAAATTAAATATTTGTGGTTAAACTCGCCTAAAATCAATTGGTAAATTGTTTTACATTTTCACACAAATGTAATGTCAAGTTAATGTACTTGAAGCTAATATATATTTTAAGTTGGGGACATCACAGAGGGCGAAGGGGTGGTTGTTGAAAAACTGCTGAATTCGCCGCATTGTTGCTTCAAGGGAAGGGGGAAACTCGTTCAAAACGTAAATACTCTCATCTAAAACTAGAAATGCTAGTGGCAACAAAGAAAGAGGGGAGAATTGTTTTCAGCACTCTGTCCTCAATATTTCGCATGCATGTACTATATGAGAAGCAGCAACTTGAACTTTAATAAAGGATAAATGAAAAATCTACTGCTACCAGGGGCTCTAGTTTCTACACTAACTCCGTGCTATTAATTCGAGGAGACGGTTGTTTTCCCATATTGACTCACATGCTAGTCATTTATGAAAATCCGCGCTTTTGGTAGATCATTCCCAATCAGTAACATGAATAGATATTGATACTTTTTAACATTAAAATTCAAGAAGGAATTTTTTAATGAATAATTTCTTCTTTTGTTGCAAATAATTGCAAAATTATCATCATTAATAAATAGAGAACGAATTATTTCACGAGTGTTACACACGTCATATTTTATCATTCTCTAAACCTCAAAATAATATGTTAATATTGAATCAATGCTTTTTCTTGTTCACATCACAGCACCTCCAAATTAGCCGCGAGTGAGGAATGTGGGAGGCCCTACACATCGTTTTATCTAGTCTAATAGATAGTCTTGTCATTGTTGAGAGACTAAACAAAATGCAGGACTACATTTAGAATATAATCGTTATATTTGCACTTTCAATCACTGCCACAATCACTGAAGGTGCAATGCCTATAAAGTGTTTGCAACACGCTCAGAAACGTTTGCTGTAATCATTGCAATGGGTGTGATTTCGCGCAAACAATTTTCGGGGAAGTTGTTGGCTGAATATCATCCAATGGAAACAGCCGCTGAGGTTCTAATGGTGATCAAACGCCGAACCGCACCATTAAGTGTGATACCGTTACCACTACGCCATTGGGGACAATTGCGATAGCAGAAAACATTCACACTTTTTCGCCATCTTTATTTGCAGTTGAAGTTAATAATACAGCGAACTTGAATCATATTGGGAGTACTGTATTCCCAACTAATTGCCCCCATGCACACGCCACTGTTGCTTGTGTATATACATAAGTACGGACTACTCGTGTTCAGTCACTTACAAGGGAAACAGAAACTCGAGCTCTCAGCAAGACAACTCCAGGCGTAGTGAAACAGATAACGGTTAAGCCACTGATGTTCGTTGGAACATGCATTTCTACTGTCTTGGCCTTTGAGTCACTGCGTTGGTTGCGATGAAGTATTTTGGCAGGTGTCCTATTTCGTTGCAGGATACATGCAAGGCTTAACAGAACAATGTTAATGATATGCATATGATATAAAATGGTTACTATTATTCGTAAATTAATACATGATTTCTCTTCTGTAGAGTGTAAGAATTTTTTCTTCCGATAATGAAATAGTAAAAAAAATATTTAACCAGAAATCAACAAAGTGAATAACAACGTTTGCTTTTATTTACCTTTTTATATATTATCAAAGCAATTACCGACCTTGTTTTTAATACTGCCGATGCTGTGCGTAAATGCAGTCAGTACCCCTCCCCCCAAAATGATATGTTTACTGTCTCTTTATATACGTATATCTCTGGCTCTAATTGATTATTTATTTGCCACATAGACAGATGAAACTGACATAGGAATTCGAACCCAGAATTTATTGTGCTAATATAATGAGTTGACCGACATTTAACAATCGTGGCGTCCTTTAACTTTTCCAGGCAGTCATAGCCGAGATATATATAAAGCAACGTTTCGATTATAATTTTGTTGGTTAAAGTTGGATATTTTTTTTTAAGTAACGAAAACGCTTTGCTCATTTCCGAATAGCACCTTTCAGTAAACAAATTGATAGATTGATCGAGTTCGTGTTTTAAGTCCACTTTACATACAGTATGGTTAATCGGGACTAGACGTACAGTTTAAACTGGGATCCGAACCATTTTATGTCTCAGCTGGTTATCGAACACGGGACTCCTTGATTACAAGGCGACGACGTTTACTACTACGCCAACAGGGAGTCCCAGTAACCAATATATATATATATATATATATATATATATATATACTTTTTCGTCTATAAAACACCCGATATTAACACACTTTCAAACAACGTCTTGTACATATGAAGCAAATTAAAATTGATATGTGAGGGCATAGGAGTGCGCACGTTGGTTGCCAGTGGTGCATGAACACCTCAAAATGTATTCCTCAAAAAATTAAGAATGTAGAAACAACCATTATAATAATGAAAATAATGTCTCCTCTGCTGTCTCGAGATTTGAATTTTAATGGTCGCATCTTTCTAAAGTTAAAGCCAGAAGAGTGAAACGACTTGCAGCCAAAGCTGGAATCCGCCTAGAAAGATGACCCTTCGTTCGGGATTCACCAGTGATAAGAGGAAATCCTTGATTGCTTAACGATGGTCAAGCAAACTATTTTGACAAAACAATAATAATACAATGCTAAAAATACCCACAATAATTTGCAAAATGATCTACGTAATCAGTGCGATGTTTGTAGTGGTGCAACAGTCTACGTTAGAGAAAACAGGGTTTGAAGTAGAGTCCGATTGATTTGATTTTTTTGACGTCGCATTTCTTCTACTTTTGGTTAATCACGAAGATGAAGGTGAATGATAATAGGATCGGATGGATGAAGCAGTATTCGAATGAAGGGGTGAACCGGGGTATCCCCCCCTCTATTTTTCCCATGCCCTGCTCTACATTAATATTTTCATTCCCAACCATGGGAAGAAAATGTCCCCCTCTGAACGTGTACTTTGAATGAAATGACACTGTTTGAGTCATAATTTCGAGCTTGCTCTTCAAGATGTTTTTAAGAAAGATAGTCATTGTACCCTAAATATTTTATGGATGCACTTTATTTTATTTTCAGTCAAAACAGAAAAAATAATAGGATCTGTTCTAGAGTGGTCAAGCAGTAGAAACAACAATGATGGAAATTAGCGAAATGTTTGACATTTGTTGGGGGCCATCAAATCAATCTGTGTGGGTAATAATAAATAATTATCTGGTTCTTGTACATTTCTCTTCGAATGGTGAACTCAGTGCAGCTATCAGTTGAAAAGAAATAGAAAGTGCCAAGGAATGCTGAAGAAAGTACCAACTTAGTTATTTGTAGTACTATTTTGACTTTCCCCTGTTTTATTAGATTTCCTCAAACAGTTTCCATTGCCTCCACAGAGAAGAAGTGCGCGTCAGGAATTGGCTGTGGCAATAAAATCTCTAACGTCCCGTGTTTTAGCGAAGTACAAACTTTTCAACCTCACAACATTTATAGTATTCATCACAAAGTAGGTAAAATATATCAATATTCTCTTTATTATTATTCCATTTACTAGACATGGCATGCAGTTTTTCTTGCATATCAGTTGCGTTACTGAATTCTAATTAGATTTATTTATGTGTAAATAACGTAAATATCTTCACAGAAATAAGAAAACGTGTGCTCATGTGAAAACGCATACTCATAAACCATAAGTTAAAATTTCATCTTCACACACCTTATGGTTTCTGTGAAAGGGGAAAATTAACTTGTGACAAATAGGCTAACATTGTCCAGATAGTCACCTGAAACACCCCTTTAGGCACTCCCATATGAATTAGTCTGCACGTGCGCATGTGTAGGGGAGGAGAGAGAAAGGAGAGCGTATATTTGAAAAATTCATTAACCAAATGTATAAGTGACATTTCCAGAAGCTGAATATGTATTCTCCGGCATCATGATGCATGACTGATACTGCGTATCGTATCGTTATCTAAATAACGACGGAGAAAAGGATGCTCGACCGGTAATGACACACTACTAATTGATTAATTGATTTGATTTTACTTCACTTTTCTTCCACTTTTGGCAAATCGCGAAGATGAAGATGAACTCTAGTTTTATCCCGTTATTTTAGTCGAATTAGTCATCACGCACTGTTATTTAAAGGAAACCCTTCTTCCACAACTACATGAGTTTGAATAGAAAATAAAAGCGATAAGAAACGCAGATATCTGCTAGTAAAAGAGCGCGATGTGTGCGCTTTAAAAATGTACGAGAAACTTTTTTTTTCCTCCGTGATTAACACAACTCCCAACTTTTTAGTCGCTTGCCGCCATTAGGCTTAGCTTACAAAATGTCACAGGCTCAACTACAGTGATACCCATAAAAACATATGAAGATAAAATATATGGGTTTGAAAGATCGTTTATTGATTGTACTTATGTTGAACTTGCTTTCAGTGAGGTGAGAGGTTGTATAGAACTTATCCCCTTTATGTTGTCGCCGAAGTACGCCGTGCAATTTTATATTCTGCCGTTGTCCTAGGTCTCCTTAGCGATTTTCCAAGTTATTATTATAGAAACTGGGGGTATTTACCCACACAGTATTTTCTTTCAATCCTTAAATTTTGTATTGCATATGGCATAGTTATAAACATAGTGAAGGACAACTTGCCTGCTGGTGCAACTGCAAACTTAAAATAAGAGAATGCAACTAAAAGTATGCTACTACAAGCAGTGGCGTGCACAGGAGTTTACAAAAGGAGGGGTTACGTATACTTTGTCTTGGCAGTCTGACCTCATTTTGTCATATTTTCCTACCTTTGACATTTTTCTTTTAGGAATGCTGGGCCAAACGGGGGGTTATAACCGCCACTAATCCCCCCCCTTGGGCACGCCACTGACTGCAAGTTTAATTTGTGGAAGCAAAAGTTATCTTTCTCCTTCCTTGATTCCTACTCTTCGCCGACCCTTCTCCAGACTTCCAGGAGCCATGCACTGACACAGCTTGCAGAAGCATTCTTCCCAAACTTGTTTCTGTCCGACTCAAATGCTAAGGGGAATAAGGCATTGGATCGCATCATTTCTCAACCTATAGGGCGCGACTCACAGCTGGGACCCGAGGGGGTGTTTGGTGGGTGGCAAAGTCGGACTTGAGAATTTATTTACTGTCTTACAAAACTATTACGTTTAAAATACTAATATATCTTATTTCAATATTTTAACCCGTGTTGTACGTAGTGTAAGCTATACATTTCTGTTCATCGTAACCTAACCTCTGGAATTCAAGGCGCCTTGCTGTTGGACGCGCTCTTCTTTTCTCAGTTTATTGTTTCCTGCCCTTGCGCACAGTTTGATGATGGAAATGGACAATTCCGTCTTTCATACAATACTGGTAAAATACCTTTAACCCAAATAACGTAGTTCAGGACACCACATTATTTGTTTATTTACCTAGTACCTACAGTACTGTGCGCCCATTTTACACCGATTACAAAAACGAAAACAAAGGAAGTTTGGCACAAAATATTTACACGTAGATTGTTATTTTACAAACACAGACGAAGCATAAGGTGAGGTCAGTGCTCGAAATGGACCGTAGCCGACCGGAACGGCTTCCGGTTCGTGATTATCTGGAACCGTTCAGTTCCGTCTCGTCAGTTCAGTTTCTTAGATATTTAGACATGGCTACTCTTTACGCATTGAAAACAATTGATTCACCTTGAAGGACGGTAGTTTCGGAGTTAAGGATAACCATATTCCAAAGCATTTTCTTCTTTCGTGAATAATATGAATAGCCGGTTTGAAGACTCAGGTATATTTTCGCATACAGTCCCATAAAATGCACATACATGGTATTTAGATAATTGTGAAGGTGTGTGAGATGTCAGGCAAACTTTGTAAGCGAAAGGATGTGTGCGTCAGTAGTTAACAATCTTCGCACATACAAAGAAACTCCACAACACATTGCCACGTCACTCAAAGTTTACGTGAATTATATCAAAATTGTTCCAATATCTACAGCTGAATGTGAACGCTGGTTCAGAGATTATATCTTTTCTTGGATCATAGAATAAACTACATCGCTGTAAGTCAATTTCGATAATGTCCCTTTTTTTATCAGATATGAGCTCCAAATACGATTTTAAACCTTCGTTTTAAAAGTTATTAAAAGACAACAATGGTTATCGGGGAATACTTTAATGGAGGGTTCCCGACTTTTCTGCTTTCATTTGTTTATTTTATAAAAATATCGGGGGCTGTAGCCCATTTAGCCCCCTCCTTGTGCGTACGCCAGTGGCCTGAAGTGACTACACCAAACAACAGAAAAGCTTAGTCAGGCTGCAGCAGATGGTACCTTATCAAACCATCTCTCAAATCGTTGAGCCTCTTGCAACGTTATTCGATTCGGACAAGATGGCGCCACAGAATCAAGATGCGTAGCTTCCAGTGTTCTCTGTTCCACCCTTCTTTCTCCCTATTCTATCTGTCCTTATATTTTTCCCCCATGTGTTATATTATAGAATTAATAAATAGATTTGTAATTCCCATACATTTACAGCGTAATTGCCCTTACAATTTTGAGAAATCTTTACGTGATTCTGGGATTAGTCTTTCTGATTAGCCAAATTGGTTTCAAATTCACTTTATTCTCAAATGTCGGATTCAAATCACGGTTCATTGTGTCTCGCCAGGAATCGTACCTGGTACTCATTTTTTACAAGGCGTCCGCGTCCTTCCCGACTGGAATTAAGTTATATTGTAATAATACATAACAACCTTTTTAACAGACCCTCTGTTCGTATCTCTGTCTAGTTGAAAGTATTTGGTAACGTAAAGGTAACTTCCCCGTGCATACTGCACCGTGCCACATTCAGGGGAACTGGGTTAGGGTTCCACACATTCTCGATCTCAGCCATTTTGGAGGTGTTGTGATCAGCACCAGCGCCGCCTTTAACCTGTAGGTTTGCCTCCAGGTACACACTGATTTGAAGCTGGATAGCCCCCAGAGCCGCTTAAGTCGGTGACAAGGCCGGAAAAAAAATCCTAATTTAGATCACCCACACCGGGAATAGAACTCTTGTATCCCTTGTGGCAGTCAGACACCAAACCGATTAGAGCCACTAATCGGGGTTAATAGGGACTGGATATAGAGTTGAAAATGGGGTCCGAATCACTGTATCATAGACATTCAGGGCTCAGCATAAATCGTTTAACTTGGATACGATTTCAGATATCATGGACGGAATCACTAGTGACTGGGTTGGATGTCACTTCAGTTTACCTTTCTACGTATTCCTTTAGGCCATGTTTGAGGCAACAGCCGACTGGTTCCATCAGCGCTATGAGGTAGAGGTAAGGGACTCGAAAAAGCCTCTGACCAGTGGCGTCGATTAGGGGGTCGAGGGATGTAGTTGCCCCCACCCACTTTTTTCAACTTTTTGTACCCGCACTATGCTAAATCTTATGTACCAAAGGAAAGTAAATTGTCCTTGCCCCCACCCCCACTTTTTACACCTTGTCCCCTAATTTTGGAACCCAATCGCCGCCACTGCCTCTGGCAGTCGCTTCGGTTGGTTGAGTGGTCGACTCGCGATTTCGAAATTGTAATTTAAATTGATTGATTGATTTAGTTTATTTTACTTCGCGTTTTGTGCCTCTTGACTAATTTGCGAAGATGGGGATGAGTGATGAAATGATGAAATTGATGATGGACATTCACAAACAACCAAGCCCGACCGGGATTCGAACCCGGGACCCTTGGCGTCGCAGCGCGATGTGCTAACCACTCGGCCACAGGGTCGGGCAAAATTGTAGTTTAAAGGTTCGAGTCTTGATCAGGACATGTTGGTTCATTTGTGAGTGTACTTCATATAAAAATCATGCATCATTATCGATACAATTTCTTTTTAATAGGTAGAAAATAAAAAAAAAAATAGAAAATAATATTGAGTCCATAAAGTCCTGCAAAAAACTAAAACTCTATAACTTGAAAACTAATAAGTTTATTAACAAAATATTTTGTGTGTATTTACAGCAAGGTTCAAAGTTTATTTCCTGCTTGTTAGGTTCAGCGCCAAACCTCCAATTGTGCACCATTCACGTCCAAATACTGTTGATGTCTTTTTGTGAAACCGATAATTGCATGCTGACGGTGCTCTCCTGGGATATTCAGAATCACATCTCTTATTTTTTTCTTTTAGGTCATCCAGATTAGCTGATTTCTGTGAATACACCTCGGTCTTTACATGTCCCCACAACCAATAATCGCAAGGTGACAAGTCTGGTGATCTTGCAGGCCAAGGTGTGGGCCCGCTTCAGTTATCCATCTACCTTGAAATTGTTCGTTAAGAAACTGCCGAACTTCAAGGTCAAAATGCGGCGGCGCCCCATCTTGTTGCATGTGGACGTCATTGATGATGCCTAACCTATTAAGTTCTAGCACAAGGAATGTCTGTAGCATGTTCAGATAGTTGTTGCCATTTATGTGTCTTTCTCGAAGAAAAATGGACCAATGATGTGGTCCATTGAAATCGCACACCACACATTCACTTTGGGACTACCCCGAATTTGCACTTAAAACTCGTGTGGATTTTCAACCCCCCAAATTCCACAATTGTGCAAATGTTGTCTGGAACTTTCTCTGCACTGAAACCCAAGAATTTAACTCTGCAAACCACAGAACACACTGTTCCTTTTTCTGGATGGACGCCACCTTAAGTCACATGATCACGTGATTACCAGTGCAAGCGTCACTGAGCAGTGTGGCCAGAACAAAACTTTAAACTTCCACCATTCTCACCCAAAAAATGTATATTGTTAAACGCAACAGCTAAAAAGTTATAGAGTTTTAGTTTTTTGCAGGACTTTATGGACTCCCTGTATAACACAACATTAATAAGGTGAAACCGTTATTTGAATTTGATATTTAAAAGTATGTAATAACCTACTCCTGCTGACGTCACACTTCAAATCGCCGAAACAAGTATGATGGACCCACCTGCATATTACTACCTAACGACGCGCTGGATTGAAAACAAAAGAACAGCGAGGGATCCACAACAAAAACGGCAACCGAAAAGGGAGTCCAAGTATAGATTGTATTTGCGTTTTTCTATTTTGGCGACACGTGAAAGTACGGAGGATTGAACGGACATTCACAAATATTCATACCCAGGCCGGGATTCAAGCCCGGGTTCCCTGCCGTCGTAGCGCGATGTTCTAACCACTCCGCCACGGGCGAGGTGGGGCTGCAACAAAATGAATATTACACGAAAGAAGTTTCAAATGTAAGTTGCAACAGCATATTAAAGAGGAAATATTTTGTAAAGTTTGAAAAATGTACAAAGTATGTTTCTAGTAAGCTAGGAACAATAAAGGAATATGTGATATATTTTATTGTACACGAGTTACAACTGTCTGTCAGAACAAATACACTCGTATTTTACAATGACATGCTGACGGGAAGAGATTCCAAAGAAAAATGGCACTGAATCAACACAGAGACGCAGAGGACACATTGCTGCAATGTTACTACCTCATAACGTCACTCGAAGTTTCATAATCTTGTATATGAAAGGCTGAGAAGAGGTTGGTCTCAACCTTGCCTGCGCCGGCCGGCGGAGTGGTTAGCACATCGCGCTACGACGCCAAGGTTCCCGGGTTCGAATCCTGGCCTGGGCATGGATATTTGTGAGTGTTCATTCATCAATTTCACCATATCATCACTCATCCCCATCTTCGCAAATTAGCCAGAAGTGGCACAAGAAGGGAAGTAAAATAAATCAAATCATTCATTCATTCAACCTTGCCTGCTCCCTGCGGTTGCCTATCGCAAGGATGAAGTGTTTCGAGGCAACAAGGTGGTAAAAAGGGTTCTTTATTGTATCCCGCGTTTGAGACAGGGGATCGACATCCACACACGATATTTAAACGTGACTGTATGCTTGCTTTTGGCGCAGGTGGAACTCGTATTTCTCGTGCTTCACTGCAGGGAGAAATCCCGAAATAAGAAAGGAGCGGAGTCCGGTAAAAAAAAGGCGCAAAAACGAAAGGCTAATTGTCTATGAACTTGGACCCAAAGAAGCACCAGCAGATTTCTTGGATGACGTGGAAGTAGAGGTCAGGTGACCAACAGTTATCGTGATTGGGTGGTTACAAAGGATGAGATTTAGAAAACGTTTTCTTCTTCGCTCCACTCGCGAAACAAACATTTCTGTAAACTTCACATCAAGTTTATACTCTCTACTTTCAATTAAACATTTATTCAATTATGCACTATTCAATTAATATTGAATTTGTTTGAGATGAAAGATTCTATTGAAATTTCCATTAAGAGACACGATTTTATTCTTGTAAATTTACTGTACTGGATCTCTGATAAATTAACACTATCAAAAGGTAAAGTGCTCCCCTGTGCTTAGCACCACGCCATGAAGGCGTATAGGCGGTGTGGGGGTAACGCCCCACACTTTCTTGATCCGGTCGTGAGTGTGGGTGATGTGATCAGCATCATGCCACTTTCCCCTGTCATTCGACGCTGGGTGGGCGCCGGGACCGCTTCCAACGTTAGAAAAGTTCCCGGATTTGAACCGGCCGAGGATCGAACCCGGAATCTTGAGCTTGGTAGTCAGACGCGTTACCGACTGATCCACCGCGGCCTTCTAAAATTAACACTATCGTCATTTTAAAAAGGAATGAAATAAGTGACTTTTTCCTTCGCTTTCATTGTTGAAATATAGTATATTTGCAAAAGCCACGTGATGCGACCTCCTCCTCCCCCAAGCAAATAATTCCAACAGAGGTATAATTTTAGTTAAGTGGGGAAGTGGTTATCACATCGCGCTGCGATGCCAAGGGTCCAGGGTTGGAATCCCACTCGGGCTTGGTTGTTTGTGAATATCCATTCATCAGTTTCATCATGTCATCACTCATCTCCATCTTCGCAAAGTAGCCAAAAGTGGTACAAAAAGCAAAGTAAAATAAAGCAAATCAATCAATCAATCTATTGTAGTTGACTGAAGGGTATCCTAAATCTGATCACGCCCAGGGCGCAAGGATCTTAACAGCTGTATTGTGACTGACATTTCAGAACGTTGAAAAAGGTGAAAACTTAGTTTCAGCAATATTTTTTTTAGGATCGCTTAAGTAGATTATAGTGCACACTGAGTGTGCACAGAAAATATGTAGTGAGTGGCTTTGCAAAAGTTCTGCGGATACTGCCTTTGCGTAAGCATTTTCTTCCTTTCCTTAGGTGAAGACAATACAATAATAGCTTAATGTAGCTTCGAGAGGAAAGAAACACGCGATAAGAGAAGCTGCCTGTGTCGCTTGTCGCTCGCGTATTGCTCGAATTGGGCTTTTATAATCCTGTTGTCTCAGTCCGTTGTTCGCAGTGAATGTTTAGCTTTAGAGAGATTTCACACCTTGTGACAAACAACAGACGACAAGCGACACGAGTCGCTTGGAAACGAACCCCCAGTAATCAAGTGAACCTTTCCAACAGAAGCGACAGAACAAACCGCACGTGCCGCTTGAAGCTTGTGTGTCGCTCAAACTGGCCCGTTTTCTCAATACCGTCCATGGTGTCGCTTGTCGCTTACAGCTTCTGTGTGAATTCTCCATATCGCTTGTCGCCTGTCGCTTCCAGCTTCTCGCTTTGTAAGGGAAATTTCACACTGAAGCGACAAACGACACGTAACAGGCGACAAGCGATTAACCACTTTTGGTTAATCGCGGTGATGAGTGATGATCACATGAAATTGATGAAAGGGCAGTCACAAAGAATATCCATGCCCACGAGTGACTCGAACTCGGGAACTTTAATGACGGGATCCAAAATCAAACACTTGACCACATTGGCTATCGAGCTGGCACGAGTTTCTTTGTAATTCATCCACAAAGGGAGGAGGAAGTTAATCTTTTATTGATGGATTACGTTTTCCCACGACATTAGATTCTATCCTTTTACAATGTCTAGAAACATATTTCAAATTTTCAAAAATAAAATATATCTGAGTTAAGGTTTTCTAAACACAAATCACTTCAGGTATAATATTTCTGCAGTTTTCCCATAGTTTGTGGACAGTGAATTACGTGGGAAATGTTGATTTGAACAGAGTGTCCACACTCATCTTGCCTACGGTCCCATCAAATTTATCATTTCATCATTCATTTTTAATGTTGCGGTTACCATAAAGACGTAGAAAGCGACGTCAAATATCAACAGCTGCATCCTACATATACTAGACATATATAAGTTATTATGAACACGCCATTATAAATAACAAACATCTGTGGAAATTTGAAGGTATGAAGGATAATAAGTGTTGGTGGCGTAGCGAAATATTTCATACGTAAAATTGCATTTATTTTCCCACAAGCAACTTTAGATTTCAATGTAGCGTGATTACTTTTTGATATTTGATACTTGATGATAGTCATGATTATTTTTGCTTGATTTGTATAACGCAATTTATTGTTATTACGTGCTGTAAACTTCTTCATATTATTGCCTAGGTCTTATTCCTTGCTTTTTGCCTAATACCCTACTGTAAATGGTTGATAGAACCAAGATATGTACGATTAAAACTTAATACATTTCCCGTAAGTTTGCCTTGCTACGCGAGACTCGCACGCTTGACATACCTCTTGGTCACGTCAGAGCTTGTAGCGGCTCCTGGCCAATGGGAGACCGCTGTGTATCGGAATGCTCTTCCTATAATACTCTATAATCCTTGGTCACAGTTCCAGCTGGCAAGGCCGCGCACAAAACTCGTTGTCTTTTGCCGAACTTTCTGTTTAAATGTGTGCATTCAAAGTAAAAATATAAAGAAACAACATACAAATATTTACGCAGGGATATTAGCATTGATACTCGTATATGCGTATAATACATTTTCCTATATACAAGACAACAGAGAGATCAATGAATGTACCTTTGGTAATGGTTCCCACCAGGAAACTTTGGGGAAGGAAAAAACCTTGAGTTGAAGATAGCGATTTCTTTCCTTTATGACAGTGGCATAGCAGCCGCCCCCGCGACGGTGGTCTCTAAGCTCCTGAGATTTTATACAGTGTTGGTTGTTTTTTTTAAAAAAAAAAATACGAAATAGACAAAATGCACGTCAACAATGACAAAATTTGAACTCGAAATTCACTGATGTGGGCACTAAATACACCCGGTCTATGTTTTTCTTGTCGGTGAACGCCGCTCGGGATCAAGTGATGATAAAATTTGCTTACTGCACCAAACTTTACACTCCTAAGCAACTAGCAGGTATATATTTTTTACAATTATAATTCTAATACTGCCTACGTTGTTAGGTTAGGAGGGCAGGTTTAAGGCTCTTAGGCCTTAGCAGCCAATTTTCGCGACGTGTGCACGTTGCGTTACATTATCTTCTCCCATCTCTCTTATCACTACTGTGTGCCTGTTATTTGACATTCTGATATTGTGTTCGGTTTTCTTAGAGCTTTTCTTTCAATCCTCGTTTTTTGTTGCATACAACAATGTGCATAATATTCACAATGATAGACAACTTGCCTACTGCTGCATTTGGAAACTGGAAGTAACAAAATTAAAGTAATTTAATAAATCTAATTTTGTGTTGGTATAATTGTTAGTTATTTTCGCTTGTTCATCCCTAATCTTCGCGGAGTCTTGTCCAGACTTCGAGGTGCCAAGCGTTCTTCTCATGCCTGCTTCCCTCTGAAGCTCAAATGCTATGGAAGAATAAAGCTTTGAATTCAAAGCATTTAGAAGGAAAACTTTTAATGTTAATTTTGCATTTAATTCTAATGATGTTAATACAAATAAATAAATTACATAAACATGTGTAGAATTATTTCAGATCAACAACTTACTGCTCAGGTAAAGAGCTAAATATTTGTTGCAAGTCCGCTTTTTAAACAGATAAACTAATCGGGACTGGATGGGATCCGGACTATGTGCCTCCACCTGACATCCAATCCGGGACCACTTGCTTACAAAGCTTGATTATAAAGTGACAGCGTTCTTTGTCCACTATTAATATATGTACAGAAAAATGTCAGCACTGGGAAAAATACTATATTACTGGATTGTAAGAAGAAGTGTAAAATAATTGTAAAATTTAAGAGAAAAAGAAGTTACGAGGATTTACGAATAATACAGCTGTCCTAAATGTTGTTAATGTTTTGTGCTTAATAGGTTAGATGAATCAGGTGAGTTAAATTGACTTGAGCTTTATTTCAAACCCACTTTATATATAAATAGGCTAGTCATTGTGGACCTACAATTTAAAGTTAAATCATATCACTATGTGTCTCCATCAAACACAGGACCCTTGATTACAAGGCAAGGACGTTCCTCCTACACCATCGGGGAGGCCCTACAGATATAACAGCCAAATTATAATTCATAACTCCAAGTTACTTAGGGACAAAAAAAATACTACACTAACACGAAAAAATACCTAACTTCACAGAATTTAATACTAGCATGTCCCTTTCTTTAACACGGAATTAGCATTAGTCGCAGCCAAAGATCTGCTGCTTATACGCTCTCCTCATAACAAACTTCAATAAAAAATTAAAACAGGAATGTTTCTCTTCGTCAAATACTGGACAGTCTGAAAAACAAAAATGCTAGATCTAGATTTTACTTCTAGTCCGTCTTTGTTTACGTGTAGAACGCAAGGGTAACGTTACAGGGTTCGAATCCTAGAAAAGCATGCCTTTGTACTTGTCTTTTGTTGCATCATGGTAAGTCACTAACAGTTCTGGGTTGTAACGATTTCATTGACTTTCAGTTGGATAATTAAGGGAAAGGAACTTCAGGTAAATAAATGTTTTTTCTGCGATAAGATAGAGACCCTCATTTTTGCCAAAATTCTGATCATAGCCTTATATGTCAACACAGCAAATTTTATTTTACATAAAAACACATATTTTCCAGTTTTCCGTATGTAAATACATATTTTGCGAATTTTCATTTTAAATGCATAAAATCGCTCATTGACTTCATCTACCTCGAAATCCTCGAAGGAAAAATGTTTATTCTCCGCACCTCTTTCATATCGAGAGTGTTAGGTTTGTTTTGTCTTTAAGCACCCTCGCTGGCAGACTTCTGGCACCTCGCCTACGATCCTATTGGGAGAAAATAGCTGTAAGTAGCTGGGGCTGGCTACACGTAACGATAGCAAGGCTTTTTAATGAAGCAATGCAGCTATTGTGGCCGGAAGGCATAAAATTTGACAATGTTCTTCTCTTGACAGATGCTGCAGCTTACATGCAGTAGGCCTTGCTGTTAGCTACCCCAAAATGGTGCTCGTTACATGTGTGGCTCATGCGTTGCATAGAATATGTGAAAAGATAAGAGCTCTTTATCCCAATGTCGATGAACTGGTTTCAAATGGGAAGAAAGTTTTTATCAAGTCGTCTAGAAGAATAGACATTTTTAAACAAAAATGTCCTGAAGTTCCCCTTCCCCCTACACCTGTAGTTACGCGATGGGGCACTTGGTTGGATGCAAATGTTATGCCCAGAACTTTGAAAAAATTGTATCTGTTGTAAATGATCTCCACAAAGAAGAATTCTGCAAGAACTGTTGATGGAGCCCTCCTTAAAAGTCGAATTGGCATACATCTCAAGAAACCTGTCCTTTCTCTCCAATTCCATACGAAAGCTTGAATCGTCCGCGTATAGTAGAAACGAAACTGAAAGAATTCACTGGATCTAACGCACGAGTGCAAATGTCTAAATGTACAGAATTTTTTGGGAAAAAACAAGGTTTTCAAACTTTGTGCCAAATTGCACGTGTTTTGGAAAGTGAAGTAGAGGAAGAGGAAGCTTTGGAAAACTTCAGCGTTAGTGACATTTCGTGCTTCAAATATGCAAGAATTGTTTCTTGTGACGTGGAGCGATCTTTCTCACAATATAAGATGCTATTTAGAGATAATCGTGACAGATTTACAATGGAGAATTTGGAAACAAACTATGGTGATCCACTGCAACTCTTCCAAAAAATAGGTCGCTAAGAGGTAATCATTTAGAAACTGATTTCAGGTGTTTAAAATGCATGTTATAGTTTGTTTTTGTTACCAAATGTTTTTATTTTTGTCACATATTTTCCTGTTTTTATCACATATTTTCAACATTTATGAAACATAAAAAATAAATATTTCTGAGTTTTTTAGCACATAAAGTTCCGTTCCCTAATAATTACAACCCAGAAGTGCCAGTGACTACAAATGGCCCAGTTCGATATTTCAACGGCAGAGTTCTTCTACTGCTTGCACAAGTGAGTGTTATCTGCTGCAGTAATCGTCAAGTCGTTCCCCTTCTTCCACTCATCGGGCTGCCAGAGTAGTGCGTAAAAATTATTTTGACCGGTATCTAATTTTCGCTCCAGGCTACAAGCAAGGTCTAACAAAATAATTAGTCAGGCGATATAACATGACGATTATTATTAGAGATTATTTATGAATTGCTCTTTTGCAAAGTGAAATAGTTTTCCCTTTCGCTAAAGTTATCAACAATGAGATAGCAAATTAAAGAACTATGAATCAAAACAAAGACAATAGCTACCAGACAGCGTTTGCCTTTCTTTGACGCTTTACTTATGAAACTGGCCTGTGATCGAACATTTCGTTCCCAGTTTTTTTTAAATTTATTATTATTTTACAAATATTTTTTTAAATCTTGTATTTACAAGGACAAGCAAAGAAACAAAAGTAAGAATGTCTTATTTCAAATTGTTAACCGCCCTGAGCCAAAGGTTGAGGGGGTTTGAAATGCAAAAGTTAACTTTCGTACTTGGTTATTGGAGAGAACGTGCATAGTATTAATATAACGAATGGTTTGTCCAATGAATGTATAATACTTGTAATTGTGACAGACAGGCGGAGCAAAGGACGAAAATCCCGTGGATACAACAAAACCAGAACTGCATACCCAGCCCAAAACTTGACAAATTAAATTAAAAGTGCGCAAATGTAGAAATATTATGAACCAGTTATTGGTCTATCATTTCCAGCTGAATTGTATATTTAAACATCTGTCGTAAGTGACTTATGGAAAGTTTCATCTGCACATTATTTTGCAAAACTCTACCTTTACAATTCTACTTTCCTCTCTATAGGTATATACATACCATGTTCGATATCCGGTAAAGAGACATAGTGGTTCGGATTTTATTTTAAAACTGTAGGTCCAGTCCCGTTTAACCTATCTGTGCATAAATGTTGACTTAAAAACTTACGTAAAAAAGATCCACAGACATGCCGACCTCCGTACGGAGTGGTTAGGAGAGTTTACGACGCCAATGGTAACGACATATGTTTTCTTTGTGAGTGTTCCTGCATCAATTTCGTAATTTCATCGTATCATCACTCATCTTCATCGTTGCGATTAGCCAAAAGTGATAGCAAAGCGATGCAAAATAACAAAATCAAATCACACACAAACAACATACATACACTGAAGAAACTTAGTAGCAGTAAAAGTTTTGCATTTCAGTTCACAATTACGTGTGTTTTACATTGAAGGCACATTAAGTATTGTTTTGCGATGGATCCAAAATATGTCTGTTACTGACAGTCAATTGTTTTTTTCCCTCCCTTCCGTATAGCCTTCACCCGAGTATCGAGACGTCGCCAGTTTCCATCAATGTTTCGTCGACAAAGGCTTCAACAGCGATAAATATCACATCTCTACTTTCGATGCGTAAGCTTCATGATTATACTTTTTAATACTGAATAAAGGTGACGACCATCTGTTGAAAAATGCTGAACATTTTGGCAACGCAGAGGCAGGATTACATGGTAAAGAGCTCATTGCGTCAAGCAGGCTCTGGCAACTCCCTTACAGTTGACAATTTTGCAACAGCGCCAGTGAATTTCTCATCTTGCTCAAGCTCTAACATCAAAATCAAAATCATTATATCTACTTCTTTTAGGTGGAGTTCGACGTCTAATCATACATCGGATAATTCACTTCCTTTGCTGCTGATACGTTTTTGCCTTTCAAGTAAATGCAGGATTGATTGATTTGGTGTTTTAAGTCCACTTTATGCACAGTAAGGCAAATCGGGACTGGACCTAAAGTTTAAACCCGAAATACTGTGTGTCTCCATCCGGTATCGAACTCGGGGCCCCTTGATTACAAGGCGACCACGCAACCACTGCGCCATCGGAGAGGCCCAAGTAAATGCAGGAAAATCAGGCCTTCTGTAAGAAGCTAAGAGGATTAAAAACGTTTCTGCTCTGTCCCTCTTCTTCCTGCAAGATAGCGATAAGAAGTGCTTGCTTCTTTTTTTCTTTTCGCCGAACTACATTGAGTTAAACATGTCAAATGCAGTACAAGAAGACCTGTGACCGGTGGTTGACTGCGGACGGAGTAGATTGTCAAAATGTTACAAATGGAACATTGGACCTATCTTTCTACATTAAACTACATTACTCTTTCAATTAATATACTTTAATTTCTAACTTATCCAATTTATCTTCCAGCCGGACGCTCATTTCTTTCATGGTTCGTTTACTTTCCTCCACATTATGATACAACATGTCAAATTTTTTATTCTACTCTTGCCTATATGGTACCACATAAAAAAAAAACTACATTCTATTGCTCCCTCATAAGAAAGTTCATTGAAGCAGCTCTCAAGTATTTTATTCCAGCCTATTTCGGCTGCTTCGTACTGAGAAGGAGAGATCGACGTTCGAACCATGTTTGTACCACTGACCTACTTATCGGTAGCTCGCTAATCCCTTAATCCCGTACAGCTGCAACGAAAGAGCCTGCTCACCCGATCAAACTGTACAGCTTTTTCTCTTCACTTTCTTATGTCGAACACAAATATTTTACACACAAATAATCATATCTCAACTTATTATTAACATGTATTCATATTTTCAGTCACTGATTGACGCATAGTCGTAACGTAATTTCCTGAGAAATATGGTGCGAAAAAATGAATTCCTCCATTTATAAAAGTTCGACTCTGTTGTTGAGTGCGTTGGGTGATCGTACACTCCGGGTTCGAGTCCCGTCAGCCTGGACGAGGCTGTTTTGCGAGTGTCTCTTCATCCATTTAACATAATAAAGATTCATCGTCGTGAATTGCCAAAAATGGAAGAAAAGATACGTAAAATAAATAATAAATATCAAATACAAATGACTTCTAAAAAACAGTGGCCTGGCCAACGTCAAAGCTTCGTACTGTCCATAACTGCACAAATTAACAGTCCGTAACTCCCTTCCCCACGTCCCTTTTGAACAGGGAATCATTTCGTGGGTTTATAACTGAACAAAATATAAGACATAGAAAAGAACAAAGTAGGTTTCAGGGGTGACCAGTGGCATAGCAGCAGCTCCCTCAATGCAGGGAAGGGGGAAGCTAGGGACCTGTCTATGCAGTAAAGTACATCTGTTCCCTGTGCATTGCGCCATGACTGAATATCACGGGAGTGTGGACTGTGGAGTTATAGGGCATAATATGATAAGATGACCTGATTACTGCAACAATTCTATGCTGTCTCTCTTCGCCCGAAAAATATACGCAGTGTTAGTGGTATAGGTGACTTCGCACACACCGCACTGCGAAAGAAGGGGGCCCAAGCCTCAAGACTACATTCCGAGATCGGAAAGTGAAAGAAAGAAAATAATTATGATGATAAATTGAATTCAAGTTTCTCCGATTTGAAACACAATTTATTAAATACTTTTTAATTTTGCGTACGTGTTATGTGTACCCATATTTCTATTATTCATTTAAATTATTAAACTAATTAATATGTTAATATCTGCTATTTATATATCAAGTTAAAACATCATGACACTTTTCTGAATGAGTTGAAAGGCGCTAAGATTTAAAATGTGCTAAGGTGACAGAGAACAGGCGATTGCTTTACAAGCCGTTAACATGTGCTGTTCCCGAACAGCGATATCTCATTATATCTAATCATCACGATCTCTTGCACAAACACTGCGTCATAAATGAAACAATAAAGAAAGATTCCGCCGAACTACCGTCCAATTAAAAATTATGGCTACTCGAGTTTTCTCTCGAATTAAAAATTAACCAGTTAACTTATTGAATTGTGAGTTAAGCTATAATAACTATTTTTTTCAATTATGCCTTCAATTTCTTATCCTCGTGAGAACCAAATAAAATGCCGCTTTTTTGGTGTTTTTCAAACTACGCTCTCTTTGAGATTCTGTAATTAAAAAACTTGTGGTCCAATCGTGACGAAATTCAAATACGTAGCTCTACTGGTTAATTTTTTGATTGGAGCTCAAACTCGAGTCTCCATAATGTTTAATCCGACTGGAGACAATCATTCGCTTTCAGGTCAATTGCCCTCAAATAGTACCAACACAGAGAAAACAGGAATGGCATAGTCTCCCTCCTTTCCGTACTTTCAAGCGACAACCCTGGAATCAGCCAAAAACGGCGTCACCCACTCCCTCCCCTTCCTTGACGTCCCCTAGCCCACAAGCAAGAAAAAACAGCGTCGGAGATCCAATTGCGTACATGGGCCAATGTTGAGGGTCTCAAACAGTTACCAAAATTCTGGTTTGAAAGATTGCGTTAATACATGTTATACAAAGTATAGCTAAATCTAAAGAATAGACTCGATAATATGGAGTCATGGACATCGTAATTCTACCTTCAACATTTTATCATTCCACATCATTGTCTGGATTCATCTACGAAATAGATCGGTGACGTAAAATAAAAAAAATAGAAATAGCTATATAGGAAACATTTTAATTGAATAGGTCGCAAATTCTTTCAAAATAATGTGACGTGTAGAAAAGTTTATATTACAATCGAAGCAAGCAAGAAATATTTTTTTGCAAAATTGAGGGTAAAACAGGCAATTTTGACCAAATATTTAGTCTAAAATTGCATACTACAGTAAAATGTTGTTAACCGTAAGAGGCTGCTGGTAGATCAGAATGTAATCTTGATTTATTGGGGGGAGGCAAATGGTATATCGCCAAATGCCGTGACGATATATCGCTGACACGATATATGTTCTAAAATATCGTGACTATATATTGCCCAACGCTAATAAGAACTAATAACCTGGAAGTAAAATTGAAAGTTTAATTCAAATATAAACGAAAGAAGGCAAGGAGAGGAGATTTAAAATTGTAAACAGATTTAATAAAGGATTCAAAGGTTCGTAGGTAAGCGAAGATATGTGGCCCCCGAGAAAAGTGAGTTTACACTGGATATAAAGCAAAGCAAACAGCCCGACTATTTATTAAAGTTCTTGAAAGAAATGGGCCAGAGGAAAAAGGCCATCCCTTTGGCTGGTTGCAAATCCGAGTTAACCAATTTTCAGGACCAAACTTGAAACCAAAGCTGAAGAAATGAAAACAGACAGTTTCTGGATCAGCGCTTCTTTCAAATATTCATTGCCGGTATTTGCGAAGATGAGGGTGGATGGAAATACGATCAGATTGATGAAGTGACAATCAGAAACCTATATGGACGATACAACCCAGGCACCAGAGACTCGTTAGTATGATAAATGCAGTTCAGGGTCAGACTCCAAGACACACATTTTGGCGAAGTACAAGATAATTTCGACTATATTCCTCTTATTCAATTTATTCGACATAGCATGCAGTTTTTCTTGCATAACAATTGTATTACTGAATTCTAATTAGATTTCTTTATGTGTAAATATTTAGCGTACTACAAACTGCACGAGAAATTACGCTACTGGTTTTATATATAGCCTCATTAATCAGTTCCTCAGCGAGGGGGGGGGGGTGCAAAACTGATATAGCAGTCACCGTAATCAAGATGTCTCGGACTCGATTTTCAGTGGCGGCACATATAAATAGTATAAATACCGTCACAATAATAGCAAAACCTGTGCTAAGGTGATTATGCATACCCATAAACCATAAGGTAAAATGGTTTCTGTGAAAGGGGGAAATGAACGTATGACAATTAAGGTAACATTGTCCAGATAGGCTACTGAAACACCCCTTAACACTCCCAAATAAATTAGTCTGCGCTTGCATATGTGTGTGAGGGGAAGGGATAGGAGAGCGTATAGTTTTGAATTCTATTACCCACGTGTTTAAGTGATATTTCAGAAGCTGAATATATTTTCCCCGGCATCATGAAACATGACCTTGAGACTGCTTATCGTATCGTTAACTAAATAACGGAGAAAAGGATGGTAATTGGACATTATTGATTGTTTTGATGTAGTTCACTTTTCTTTTCTGTCACTCTTGACTAATCGCGAATATGAGGATGAGCTCTGCATTTCTCCCTATATTTAAGTCGCAATTAGTCATCATGCACAGTTTTTTGCTCCACAACTACGTACGTTTGAATAGAAAAGAATAGTTACAAGGAACACAGACATTTGCTAGTAAAAAAAGCGTGAAGTACAAAAGTACGAAAAACATTTTTTCTTTGTAATTAACAAATCACCCAACTTTTAACCGCTACGGCCACTAGGCCTAACTATAACAAAGCGTATCAGGTTCAACTACAGTTTCTGCCTCGATCAATACTCTCATCACGGGAATTTTAAGGTCCTTTCTACAACAATTCTTTTCTCAAAAACCACGACAGTGCAGTTATGCAACGTGCGTGTATAAATTTTAGCCACAGAAGATTCTACATGTGGAGGGGTTCGAGGAATAAAGAGTGTCTGCCAAATGGCAACCGTTACGGAGAAAGGGGGACGGGATGGATAAAGGCGCGTTTACACCGAATGTTACCTGCAAACGTTATCAACCTTTTGTTACCAACACGGTTAACAACAGATGTTGTCAAAATGTTGGTAGCCGTAACACTACTTTCACTTTACTTTTGTTAATAACTTTTGTTAACATTTTGGCTGCAAGATGCCGACCGTGGAGGACGTTGTACTCTCTGTGGCAGCATGTCATTTTGTCGAAACAGAGAAGACCGAAGATTCTGGGTGAGACCTTCACTGCGGACAGGAGCTAATTGTAGGGGAAGTGCCCTTTGATCTGTACCGACTTCTAGTGGATAACAACATTTCTGTTTCCAACACGGGAAATCTGTTGAAAACATGAGATGTTGATAAGAAATTCACAAGCGATTTTCGAAATATTAACAACATTTGCTGGTAACATGTGTGAGCAACCCCGGTGTAAACGCGGCTTAAGAGCATGGATAAATCCTGGAAAGTTTCGATACAAAGTTTGTTTTCCAACAGTTTTGTTATCCTGAATTGGTATTGAACTCCAGCTAGGATCGTAGCAGTTAGTTAACACACTATTCTGTTCATCTTTTGAAACTTTTCAGGTACTACAAATCGACAAAAACACTCGAAATAGACGATTACGTTACATTTACATGTAAATGTAATGTAATTGTTTGAGCAATATTAATTGGTTCGAGCAATAAAATATAAATAAGAATTTAAGAACCAAGAAGGATTCACAGTATTTATAAACTGACCAAAACAAATAATGGGCAGACTGAAATTCAAGATTACTCATTCTAAAATATCTCCATAATTGATTGATTGATTTTGTTTATTTTAATTCGCTTTTCTGCCACCTTTGGCTAATCGCGAAGATGATGATGATATGATGAAATAACAAATGACACCAATGTCTAAACCAGGATTTAAACCCGAGACACCTGGCGCCGTAGCGAGCTCTGCTAACCACATCACCACGGAGTGTTTCCTTTATCAAGCAATATCAACAATTGCAAGGGACACGTGATATAAGGGAAATCCACGAACGAACAAATGTAAGCATGATGTGTTTGCTGCCTCGTTTCAAACACGCAGACTGTAATGTTATTACAATTTATTTATTAGAAATAAAGTGAACTAGCGCTATTGCAAATCGAGTTCGTTATAAAAAGCAGGCTGAAAAGAAACAAAAATCTCCGGCAGATGAATATTCTTGAACCATTTCGGTGACTGAGTACGTTTAGTGATCAACACATGATCCCTCTCTACCGAATGTTCCGGACACGAGTTTCGACCTGGACAAAAATGTCACTGAATCTTATGTCCTCGTATTTACTATTTGCCCGAAAGTGTAGGAAAATTACGTACAATGAGAATAATATAAATTCACACGAATTATTCCGGAAATTCATCTAGATGTCAGAATCTCGCTCGTTTGCTAAAAAGCGTTGTTTCCAGGGTGAACTAAAAGTTGACATTTTGGTGGCTTCCGAAAATATTACTCTTACATTTCAATGTTGATATCAAGTTGCTACAATGAATGATAAATATGTACAATTTATGACGTGTATTCAATGATTTCCTTTTGTTTATTTTTTTTCACGTTCCATGATAAGAATGCTAAGCAAAGACACAAAATGAGAAAACTAATTCGCACACATGAAAAGAGTGTAAATTACGAGGATTTCTCTTGATGTACCAATATCAAACGATATCGTGAAGTGCAGAACAAACTAGTACAGGCAGTAAGTATGCACCGAACTCAATGTAATTCCTTTCAGTGAAATATTAATTTCTTCCTACAACTTCTTTAATAGAGCATTCAAGATTAACCAGTTTGAGTGGGGAGAAAGAGAGAGATAGAGAGAGAGAAAGAGAGAGAGAGAGAAGGGGGGAGAGAAAGTTTTTAATTCGCATGTTCCTAGTATTGCAAATAATCGTTGGAATTTTCTTGATACCAATTTTTGAAACACATAATTTTTCTTACATGCATATCAGTTGTCGGTAAAATTTATAGGTTGCCACTGTTTTCTAAAATAAGCTAGGGGTCTTGGGTTCGAATCCCGACTTGGGCATGTATGTTTGTGAGTGTACATTCATCAATTTAATCATATCATCACTCATCACCATCTTCGTATATTGGCCAAAATGTGACACAAACAGCTAAGTAAAATAAAGCAAATCAATCAAGCAATGAATCAATCAATCATTAAATGAAAAGAGACTCGCAATTATTTTCTTATGAGACAAACACGATTAGCAATAACGCTATTACAGATAGGAATAATTTTCAAATAAATTGTAATAACCCGGGTTCGAGTCCTGGTCGAGACTGCATTTTTCGCTGAAAATTTCTACATTTCAGTCTGCGTGTTCGAAACGAGGCAGCAAACACATCATGCTTACATTTGTTCGTTCGTGGATTTCCCCTATATCACGTGTCCCTTGCAATTGTTGATATTGCATGATGTACGAAACATTCCGTGGTGATGAGGTTAGCACAGCTCGCTACGGCGCCAGGTGTCTCGGGTTTAAATCCTGGTTTAGACATTGGTGTCATTTGTTATTTCATCTTATCATCCTCATCTTCGCGATTAGCCAAAGGTGGCAGAAAAGCGAATTAAAATAAGCCAAATCAATCAATCAATTATGAAGATATTTTAGAATGAGTAATCTTGAATTTCAATCTGCCCATTATTTGTTTTGGTCAGTTTATAAATACTGTGAATCCTTCTTCTTACAACATCGCAAGTATCATTAATGTTTTCGATTTTGCTCAGGCAAGACTCCCAAGTTGTTGTTTTTAAGTCGTCTCTCTTAACGAGGAACGCTTGTGGCAACCCTGCCACGCGCCCCTGCTAGTTATGTCAGAGCAAGCGTTTGCTGTGTTGGGTTGCATACGTACAGGATAGACTTTAAGCGCTTATAGCACAGAAACTAAGCGCTTTCGAGGTAAACTTTATAGGGAAAAGTTACTTGTTTTTATGATATCTACCAGCTCCCAAGCGTTGTTGAAAGAGTTTTGCGACACCCTGTATAGTAAACGTTCATGCAACTTCCCACTCTTTAAAATTATGCTCTTTTTGCGTGAGGTCCGCCATCATAAATTAGGAGGTAGGAAAAGAAACGGATGACACGCTCACTCAACAAGAGGCCTTGCATCAGTGGTGCTTTCAAATCTGGGCCGATTAACAATTACAAAAGTCGGAACGAGTTTACGCCATAGATTGAGCTGATGCACTCGTATCCGGACTGAGATTTTCTGTGTCTTCTACAGATGACTGCAGGCATAGCAGTTTCGTCGACGGACAATATTTTCCAAATAACTGCTCTAAATCAAGAAATGTTCCAAAATAGTGGGACATTAAGTGAGATATAATATGTGACCCCTTACAACTACATCCATGCAACGCTGTAATGCACTTTACTTTACCCTTGCTTGTTTCACATTCATATTATTTATTAGTATTTTTTGTGTTAAGAACTCTACACCTTTCCAACGACATTAAAGTATAAAGTCTTAAAATACCACCATAAAATAGAGATTGTTCATTTTGTGCTCGTAGGCTTGTTTTGTTGCACTAAGTCGCTGTGTATTAGTAGCGACATGTTTTGTGCTGCCATTGGTTGGAAATGTTCCGTGTATACGTCGATCCAAACTGTTTCTTTCAAGGTTAGTTGGTAAAACTACACACAATAATAAAACTAGACCGTATGATCGCAATAATCGAGATAGTTAGCTTCTTGTGCTTTTGTAGTCAGGTCAGTTCGTTCTGCCAAGAAGACACCATATACTTTTTATAAGTAGTGAATTGAAAACATTTCTTGTGACTAAGAAATGTCTCCCTCTGTTGCTAATATCGGACTCTTGAGATAACAGTGCAGAATAATGGCGTGTTCGCCTCTACCTCAGTTTGGTGAAGCCACTTGTTTTATTGCGACATGTTATGAGAGTTTCTTATTCGACATACCAACAAAATGTGACGCAACATCAGTTTAGGGTTGTACAGAAACGCTTCTGGGTAGTAATGATTCCATTGAAAGTCAATAGTGTTGCTACAACACAGAAGTGTCCGTGACTTCAATATGATTATTTACCATAATATACTTCTCCCAACTCGGCCTCGAGAACATTGGTTCATTTCTTTTTCTTAATCGTGTTTTTTTTATTTTTATCCTGCGTTTGAGACTGGGTAACGACATGAAGACATACGATATTTAAACTTCTTGACTGTATGCTTGCTTTTGGTGCAAGTGGAACTCGTTTGTTTGAGTTGGTGTTTTAAGTCCGCTTTATATACAGTAAGGCTAATCGTGACTGGACCTACAGTTTAAAGTGGAATCCAAACCACGAAATGCCTCCACCGAGTATCGAACCCGAGACCCCTTGATTACAAGGCGACGAAGCAACCACTACGTCATTTTTTAAGGAATACCCCTAACCGGAAGTATCCCCCGTTTTTCAGTATATTCTCAAGATTTTCATTTCTCGGTTATTCTCAATTTTCAGTTTTTCTCATTTGGACAAACACAAATACCCGTGCCTTACCCGGGACTCGAACCCGGAACCCCTGGTGTCGTAGCGCGCCGTGCTAACCAGTCCGCCACGGAGGTCGACATGGCCATCAATAAGGCCTTAGGTGGAACTCGTACCCCTCCTACTTGACTGCGAGAAGAACTACCGAAGTAAGAAAGGACCGGGCGTCCGGTAAAAAAGGCGCGAAAACGAAATGCTTGTGCTAGGACGCAAAGAAACACCTGCAGACTTGATGGGTGACGTGGAAGTAGAGGTCAGTTGATGAACAGTTACTGTGAATGGGTGGTTGCAAGGAATCAGGGGGTGCTCGTTCGGCGGCGCAGATCGTATGCGCAGTTGTCCGTAGATGCATGACGTCACCATCGAAGCACTCGGCACGGAAAAGGCTGGTTCCTTATGCAAATATTGAGAAATTTGACAACGAATATCTTCTAAAATATAGTAGCAAGGGAAAAGCTACAACTTTTACTGTTAAGATTCATCCTTTCTAATCAATTTATCACAAAGTTGATTCAAATGTGTAAAATGGTTTTCAAGAAATCGTGTTACGAAGGAACCCCTGTTTTGTTCTCTCCAGGCTTCCAATGTAAGGGAGTTTTAACTTAAGCGCGTTGGATTTCTCTTTGCTCTATGTTTTGAAATAATATAATTTTGTTCTTGTCAACTGAAATCATGCCTAAATGCTATGGAAAGCTGTGAAAACTATTATCAGAAAACTAACGGAATAAATCTAAAATATCACAGCTTGATTGATATAAAAAATGCGAGATTGCCCATTTTTGTGAAAAAGGCATTGTGCGAGATCTAAAAGCAAAACTTTATAATATTGTATGTAAATGTAAGGGTGTAATAAACGTGACTGCTTCCCAGGCACGTATCCGAGGGGGGGGCTTAGTGGGCTCAAGCCCCCCCGAAAGTTTTCGGTTTACAATAGATAAAATGAGATTTTTTGTTTCTTGGGGTGTCAAATAAAATAATGTGACGTTAAATTACGGAGAGAAATAATTATCGAGGCAAGACGGAGAATATTTTATAACCCTGTTATTGGTAACAGCTCGTATCCAAGGTGGGAATCAGGGGGCTCAAGCCCCCCTTCAGAAAATTTTCAGTTTACGCTAGATTAAATTAGGTTTTTGGCTTCTTGAATAATATGGTGATAATTTGAGAGAGATAATTATCTAGGCAAGACGGAGAATGTTCTATAAGCCTGTTATTGTTAATAGCGCGTATCCAAGGTAGGGATCAGGTGGTTCGAGGCCCCTCCCCCCCGCTCCCCAAGGAAATTTTTCAGTTTACAATGATAAAATTAGGTTTTTGACTTCTTGAATAATGTGACGATAATTTAAGGAGAGAAATACTTATCAAGGCAAGACGGAGAATGTTCTATAACCCTGTTATTGTTAATAGTGCGTATCCAAGGTGGGGAACGTAACTCGTGGACTCCCCCCACGAGGAAAGTTTTCATTTTACACTAGATTAAATTAGGTTTTTGTCTTCTTGAATAATGTGACGATAATTTTAGGAGAGAAATACTTATCAAGGCAAGACGGAGAATGTTCTATAACCCTGTTGTTGATAATATTGCACGTAAACTTTTCTTACGCTTTCGGTGTTGTCGTAGCGAACTTGAACACTATGTAGAAGAGACTTGTCAGCATTTGGAAGCTGCACAACAAAGATAGCGCCGCAGGTAGGGCGATTCGGATTCATCGTAATTTTTTAATCTCTGGAAAGCGCGAGAGGGAACGTTCTTGAAAAAGAGGAGTCGAACTACTGGCAATATTTACGAATGGTGATATCTGCGGAACGTTCTAGAATATAATGATGATATTAATACGCGGCTTCAATTTCCCGGTTGATCTGTAGAACAGAATACGTGGAGACTTCAGAGGTAAGTGTGACAATTCATACAGTCGATTAGTGATCAGTCAGTGTCCATTGGTTGCTTTATAAGATCTAGTGATTCGAAAATGAAATGGACTAAATACCGTAAAGTAACGAAGTCTACCACTAGTTCCAGTTCGGTCCCAAAGCTAAAGACATTGACGACAGCGGAACGTCGAGTAGTGCTACGAGTAGTTCGGGTCGAAAGACGAAGAGATCGAAGGTCTCTCTCTCTAAAGTGAATATTTCGGCAGTATCGGGCTGGACATTGGAGCGATTTATTAAAAAAGAAATAAGCTGCACAGATCAACTGAAAATCAAAGTTTTGAGTGATGATTTGGTTGTACCAGGACCAAATATTGTGTATGCAGTCCGAGAATTCCATGGCATAAAAAAATACTTTTGTTTAAGGCTACTGGGTTCGACACACAGTCAACAGGCAATTTTGGACACTTGCGAGTGCTTAGGCATGAATATGAACAATTTGGTGGGTTTCGGCTTTTATAAGAGCTGCAAACATGGGAGGACAAGACACATTAGTAGTGTTCAGGCTCGAATGAGAGAGAAATATTTGTGAACTGTCTGATTCCAGTTGCCATCACACAGTTTCAATCTTGCGTTGTCGAGTGGATTGTGCATTCCGTGCATGTGTAATAACTTCGTAAAAACAGTTCTGGTACATAGATGTTTTGATGCCTGATGAGAAGAAATGGACAAACATACATACATACTGAGATGGTTCCGGCACACAATATTAATGCATGGAAACAGAGGAGTTGAGTGGTAGAAAATGTCCCGATTTCACGTTCTTATTAAAATGACAGCCTTAAACGCCGCACCCCGTGGCCGAGTGGTTAGCACATCGCGCTGCGACGCTGGGGGTCCCGGGTTCGAATCCCGCTCGGGCATGGTTGTTTGTAAATGTCCATTCATCAATTTCATAATTTCATCCCTCATCCCCATCTTCGCAACTTAGCCAAGAGGCACAAAACGCGAAGTAAAATAAAACAAATCAAACAAACAAACAAAGACAGCCTTGAACAGTGGCGACGATTTAGGAGATAGTTTCTCCCCAATCTTTTGCCTCCACACTATCACACTATGGCCTCTTAATGCTTGTCTCCTTGTCCACCCCCCCCCCCACATTTTGGAACCCAATTGCCACCACTGGCCTTAAACATACAATTGTGATACCCCTTTAAAAAATGGTATTCAGCCACCGCCCCGAAAGGAATTCCTGGATACGTGCCTGCTGCTTCCCGTAAAATATCACTGAACTCTCCGTTCTTCTTCTTCTGTCTTTTCTTTGGCGACGTCAATAGCTTCAACACGTTGTTTTTTTATATATATTTGTCACATATTTGTTTTAATTAGTATTCTGCTCGTTCCGCCACCTGAACGCAGCAGCTACGGCTCAAAGGGCAGTGTAGTTACACCGGAAGAAGGCTCGGAAATGGCAGGCTTCAGAAGTTAACTCATCCAATTTAAATTAAACAGGTATGTGCTCTCTCTAAATTTAAATCATAGTTCACAAATAATTTGATTAAAAGTTTTAAAAGTATCTATTTTACTTAATAGCGTATTAATTGGTGCATTCTTCTCCAGCATAGCCATAGGCAGTGACCACACTACGTGGGGGGGGGACAGGAACGCCCCCCAATTCTCGTTCGACAATTTCTCTCTCTCTCTTATCTGCCCACAGTAAAACGACGGAATAATAAAAATGATTGCCCCGGGAAAATATGATTTTACCCCTCCATCTTTACTATTGCGCTGTCACTAGCTACAACATATTTTGATTTCTATTGTTCCCACATATTTATTTTAATTTTACTATTGGGAATCATATTCCACTGTGTTACCTCACGTAGCCACCCCCCCCCCCCACACACACACGTACGACTTCAGTTGTAAGTTTTAGACTAAGCTTGTCAAATATCCACTTATATCTTTGTATTCTTGAACCATTTAAAAATATATATATATTTCGCCCCTTCTTCTGGACTATTTCATAGGTATGTTTTCCCACTGGAAGCCCCTTTGCAGATCGAGATCCGGGGCTATAACCTTCCCAAGCCACCGTCCCCTCCAAAAACTCTCTTGGCCTCATGAAAGACAAATATATGTATTTCTACGAAATATTAATTTGACTTGGCAGTTTCTTTTTTAGAACAGAAATAAGTTTTAAATTTTAATAGCTTATAAATTTACACTAGCAATTTTGAGTAAAGGTTTTGCGTAACCCTAAAAGTACATTTTGAAACTGCAAGGTCAACTCTCGATATTTCAGATATATTAAAAATTTTCATCACAACGTCTTGTAATAATTATTTGTTACTTCAATAACCTCCTCGCAAATGTTTCTCGCATATTAAAACATAGATGCCAATTTCTGTTTATTTCCTTGTAATGCTGACCTCCGTGGCGAAGTGGTTAGCACAACGCATTACGATGCCAAGGGCCCCCAGGTTCGAATCCCCGCCCGGGCATGGGTCTACTTTCCTTTCTTCAATTTCATCATATCATCACGCATCCTCATCTTTGCGATTAGCCATATGTAACAGATAAGCGAAGTAAAATAAACTAAGTATATTAATCAATTATTTTTTAAAACTCTTTAATTCTTCTTTAGCATGCCACGTTTTTGTTAAAATTATATTACGATTTGTAAAATGACGAAATTCTAAAGGAGAACACGCGAATTTCTTTGTAGCGCATCGGTCAGAAAGTTTCAGGAATATTCATTTTCAAAATACATTTTTTTCACATGTACTTTGCCCCCTTTTAAAAGTAGCGCGTTTTCAATTATGTTACTAATCATTAAAAGGATGCCTCAATACCATCTTGGAGGATGACAATTATTATTTTCCCCCTCCTAAAAGTAATAATATACTTTCGCTCTCTGAATCTCCCATATAAATGCTAGGGGCCGTCTGCTTCAGCCGAGCTCACTGCTTCTCCGGCGACGTCACGCGTTCGTGTAAGATCGGCAGTCTTCGGATGGCTTTACCTAATCTCTATATTCCTTGGCAAGGAATGAGATTTATAAAACGTTTTATTGTTCGCTCCATTCGCGAAACAAACATTTCTGTACGCTTCACATCAAGTTTATACGTCAATCATTCATTACGAGTATTACAATTATGCCCTATCTCAGGGGATCCCAAACTTTGTAGTTTTCAAATTTTTCCGAGGCGCCCAAGTCAGAATGTAGGCATAGGCCTATCTAAAACTTGCAACGCTAAGTTAGTGTTGTTAGGTTGCTTGCCTTAAGTTAAAAAATAAGCACATATTTCAAATTCAGAAACATTGTTTATGTAAAAAGGACTAAATAAGCTAATGTTTGGAACAACCATATCTAAAACCATCTGTAGACTAACAAGTAAGTGACATTTCAGTGAAAATATCGCACCCCTGGGCGCCGCGGAGCACACTTGGGAATCACTGTCCTATTCAATTTTGAATCAGTCTTTAGGTCCCGGGTTCGACCCCCGGCCGGTTCAAATCCGGGAACTTTTCTAACGGTGGAAGCGGCCCCGGCGCCTACCCAGCGTCGAATAACATGGGTACCTGGGGGAAACCCTGGGGGGTAAAGGCGGTCAGGGGCGTGATGCTGATCACATCACCCCCACTCACGACCGGATCAAGAAAGTGTGGGGCGTTACCCCCACACCCCCTATACGCCTTCATGGCGTGGTGCTATGCACAGGGGAACACTTTACCTTTTACCTTTACCTTTGTGAAGAAAGGTTTAATTAAAATGTTGATTAAGACTCACACCATTATATACTTGGATAGTTTTACTGTACTGGACTTCTGGTAAATTAACACTTAATTCATTTTACAAAGAAATGAAATAAGTGACTTTTTCCTTTCCTCGTTTTGTTCAAATGTACAGTCTACATGGAACAGCCATCTGAAGCACCACCCTCCTCCACAAACTTAATAACTCCAACAGAAGTAATTTTTTGTCGACTATAGTCTCCAAATTCTGTTCTCACGCAGAGAGACAAAATCGTAACAATTCTATTGCGAGTGACCCTTCACAACGATGAAGAAAGTGAGATCCTATAGATCGACCACAAGGAAAAAAAACCTTGGGACGAAAAGTCCTCGCGCAACTTTCCCTTCTTCTCTCCACCTCGGGCCATAAGGAAGCATTATCCACTCTCCCCCTCCCCTACTCGTGGGGGTACGGTGCACAGGAGCCACGGGTCTGCGCAAGTTGTTTTGCTCGTGGCTCCACTATAGTTCCAGCAAATAAATTGTTAGGGCCGCTTCGGTAGATTATAGTGCACGCTGAGTGTGCACAGAAAATAGAGTTTCAAATATAATGAGTGGCTTCGCAAATGATCTGCGGAGACTGTATTTGTATAAGCATTCTCTTCCTTCCCTGAGGAGAATTGAATAAAACAATGGCTTGGTGTAGCTTTCAGAGGCGAGCGGCACGTGACACGCTTAACTTGCAAACCAGCATTCAGAAAGCGACAGGACAAGTTGCATGTGTCAGTCTGATTAGGCAATTTTCTCAATACCGTGCTCTTGTTAGCTCATGCGCGGTGAATGTTTGAATTTAAACTAACTGTGCGAGTGTCGCTTGCCGCTTGTAGCTTCTGTGTGAATTCTCCGTGTCGCTTGTCGCCTGTCACTTGTCGTCTGTCGTTTGCAGCTTTTTTGCTTTGTAAGGGAGATTTCACACGAAAGCGACAACCAACACCTGTCCCTTGGAAGCGAACCAGCAGTAATGAATTGAACTTTTCGAACAGAAGCGACACGACAAGATGCAGGTGTCGCTTGTAGCTTGCGTGTCGCTCTGATTTGCCAGTTTTGTTAATACTGTGCATCATGTCGCTTCGTACTTTTGTTCTCGCATGCGCGGTGAATGTTTTGCCTTATATTGAAATTTCTAATGTCGCTTGGTGCTTTGGTATAAAATCTCCATGTCGCCAGTCGCCTGCCGTTTAAGCAGATTCCAGACCGAAGCGTAACGCGACAAGCGACAAGCCTCGGTAATCAATGCTATGTTTCGAACTGATACAGCACGGTAAGCTGCAAATAATGCATGTCGCTTGGTTGTGTCACTCAAACTTGCTATTTTATCAATGTTGTGCATCGTAACGCCTCCACATGTTGTCGTGCACGGGCGGTGAATGTTTTAGTCTACAAGATAAAAGGGACCCGTGTCTCTTGTCGATGTGGAAACACACTGTCGCTTGTCGCTTGTCGCCTCCGTCAGAATTCTTCCCCTGACCCCTTCAAGGAGACTTCAGATCGAAGCGACAACTGGCAGGCGACAACCGACAGGCAACACTGGCATGGACGTCAGCAGTTCTTTTTTTCCAGGGAAGGGCCAGGAAGGTATTTTTTTCCTGGGGGGCAAATAAGCCACATTTTCTCCAATGTTCCCTCAAAAAACATTGCTTACATTTGAATTTATCATGTTCGTGCATTAATAAACACTTATTATTGTGGCTTAAATGAAATTATATGTGTGAAATATATAATTTGTTTGATTTTCATTTTCCAGGTGGGGGCACGGCCCCCCTTGCCCCCTTCCGGACACCCACGAACACTAGCGACTTCAATCTAAAGCAAGAAATTCATCGCTCATGCTCGAAAAACCTAATGCATCGACCCGCAAGCGACATGTGCAGATTGCCCTGTCGCATCAATGCGAAAGGTCGAATTGATTACTGAGGGTTCAAATCCAAGCGATACGTATCTCTTGTCGCTTGTTACGTATTGTGTTTCGCTTGGTAGCGTTCCAATAAAGAGCTTCGTTTCACACCGTTGCCGCATGATAGGCCGCACAAGCCTTCTTTGATTTCTGAAATCATCAAACAACACATAAAAGTATGCAAAGTAAAAATTAAGATTCAGCGATTAGGGTAAATGTGATTATTTTCTCAATTCCACAGTGGGGCAAAAACTCCTTAAGTACGGCACTGACTGCGCCGCAGTTAATCCCTTCCTAACTCCGCCGCGAGAGGAACTCTGCTTTCTCCCCTCCCCCTTTCTAATGCACTGCGACGAGACAGATACTTGCAAGCTACGCGCTCTCAATTGACGCTGTAAAGCGCGTTTCACAACTATTGCCCAATTCGGTATGGCACGTAGCTGCTTACACACAGGAAGAAATCATGTGACCTACAAGAATTGTGATTGGTTGGACGGGTTTTGCAATATTGATTGGTACCCACAACAGATGCAATTGTATTAAAATTACAACACGCAAATTATACAGGTGATATTGGTACCAGGTTCCAACAAGAATAGTAACCATTTTTTCGTCAGGAAAACTGCATAAATGATAATTTTCAAAAACCACGGTGGTATTTGTAATCACATGCATGGTCTCGACATTCTAAAATGAATTTGATTATGCTAATTTATCACATTATAGTGGTTCCAACAACATATGTACACTCACTCGGGCCTTATAAGACCACATTTACACGTATGTGTGTGTGTGTATATATGTGTGTATGTGTGTGTGTATATATATATATATATATATATATATATATATATATACACACATATATTATTGAGCAATAAGAAGAACATGAATGTTAGAACTGAGAATTATCGGTGGCTAATAAAATTTTGTAAATTATCGTTTATTTTCATTTCCTATGTGCCACTTGATGTTTATTATATTTAAATACAAAAATAGGTGTGTTCAATAACAAACTACTATCATATCTACCAAAGTTGTAATTATTAATCTTTACTTCTCGTTGAATTTTGAAGCAATAATAAATTAATCTGGTTTCATTTTCACATCATAATTGCATTTTACACTTTAACAAACAGTGCATATTAAGTATTTTTGACTGAAAGGTTTGAAGAGGACTTTATGTAGGTAATACTTTTAGAATATTATTTGAGTAGTTTGGATATTTTTAAGTATGCCAAAACATTCTAAAAGTCAGGAAAATCCCAAAGGCCTCTCTCTAAGGGCCTGTAGTAAATTGATACAAGTATATATTTTCAACACGTTATGCTATGTGCATTATACTAGTCATGGAAAAAAAAACTTTCAACATAGAGACTTGTGCGGGATGTATATCTTTCCACGACTGTCCATTAAATATCTTCCAGATTTTTTTGCATACACCATTTGATTATCCAAAGACAACAGACCTCCTGTACCACATACAAGCTTACATGCTTAAAACTTGGTACTACACAGTGGATGCAATTGTGAGCACACCAGCAGTGAGAAATGTTCGTCCGAAACAAAGGAAATGCTACTTCAAGGATGAAAAAAAGCTCCTAACGAGTAAATACTATTCTTACAAAGCTTGCCAGATGGACCAGAAGTTAAATTTGAACTTAAAATACTGTGGCTGTGCACCTCATTATTTCAAACTAGAAGGTAAGTACCAATTTTGCATATTATCACCATTAATGGTGAATTTAACCATTTAATGCATTGTGTTTCACATTGAAGTAAACATTTGTATTCAAGCAGAACAGTGATTTGACTCATGCCAGCAAAATACAGGGTAAATTTACAATCAGACAAAAGGCTTAGTAAATATAGCCTTTGCGTCCAAATCTAGGAATAATATCATTGATAGGAGTCCAGGTGGAAGACCGAAATGAGTGTCGTTCCACCATCTTAGATCGTGAATACCAGTCGAAAATTACACAATCAAAATATGTTAAATTCATTATTGTAAGTTTACTGGTAGAATTAATATTCTCGTAGCAGGAACGTCAGAATTTGATATTCAAGCAGCGCCTGAGGAATAGTCACTTTTCCTCATATAAATTACACCCTGTAACACGATTTTTGTTCCTGTGTAGTGAGTTTTATTTCCTAAAGGCTTCTGACTGGAAACCATAGAAAATGTCAATTATTCCCCTCAAACTTTGTTTTTGTGACCAGGACAGTGTTATTTTTTTTAATTTTACCTGTTTTCAATGAGAAAATATACGAATTCGTGTTTTTCATTTACATAAGGAAAAAGACAAACACACATACATCAAAAGTGACATATATTTGCACTCTAGTTGTGAACAAAATTATTGCAAAAGATTTAAAAATGAGTAGTTTTCCGGGATTTACGATTATACTGTACATTACTTTCACGAATCAGCCCCAAATATAGTATCCCATCATGTTCTCGTTATACTGGCCTTGGTAGCGACGTTCAAAGTCCAATATATCTTGATGGAAATGCTCGCCTTGCTCCTCCGAGTGCTCTCCCATGTTATCCTTAAATTTATGAAGTGGAGCATCGAGGAGATGAAATTTCAGGGACAGCCTGCAGCCCATTTTGCCGTAGTTCTTCACCAGAGTTTCAACCAGTTCCACATAGCTCTCGGACTTATGATTGCCCAAAAAGTCCTTAAACACTAAGACAAAGCTGTTCCAAGCCGCTTTTTCATTCTCACTGAGCTTCTTGGGAAATTCTTCGCACGCCAAAAGCTTCTTTATCTGTGGGCCGACGAAGACACCGGCTTTGATCTTTGCATCAGACAGCTTAGGAAAGAAGTCTTGAAGGTACTTGAAGTTTGCTGACTCCTTATCTAAAGCTTTGACAAATTATTTGATCAGGCCCAATTTAATATGGAGTAGAGGCATTAGCACCTTGTGCGGTCTACCAGTGGCTCGCACTTGACGTTGTTTTTTTCCCCACAGAGAACTCGGTCCTCTGTGGCCAGTACCTCGTGTTGTAGTGCGCTTTGGTGTCTCAGCTGTCCCATAGGCAAAGATAACAAGGAAACTTGGTAAAACCGCCTTGGAGACTCATTAGAAATCCTATGATTTTGAAGTCTCCGATGACTTCCCATCCATACTCATCATATTTCAAGGTATCTACCAATTGCTTTATGCTGTTGTAATCCTCTTTGAGGTGGACTGAGTGAGCTAGTGGAAGAGACGGGTATATATTTACATTATGAAGAAGCACTGCTTTAAGACTACTGGACGAACTGTCAATAAAGAGGAGCCACTCATTTGGACTGAAGTCCATTCCAATTGCTTCAAACAGACCGGTGACATTGTGGCAGAAGCAGAGTCCATCTTGACTTATGAAAAAGCTGGAAAAACTTTAATGACGCTTCCTCTGATCTGCTATTTGCACACATTCATCTAATAAATTCCACTTCTTAAGCCTGGACGTCAAGAGTTCTGCATTGGACTTGGTGAGACCAAGATCTCTTATTAAGTCGTTAATATCTTTTTGATTGGGGTAGTACGGGTTTCTCTCCTCGGCTCGAAAATTGTAAGTATCAAGATCAATGTCTTCCTCGCTCTCTGACTTACTACTCTCGTCTGAAGAGGGCAGCTTTTTCTCCGGAGGAGTGGGCACGGAAAACTCAGGGCAATGTGGCACAGGGGCGATGGACGAAGGTATATCCGGATATATAGTAGCTTCAGCATTCTTTCCAGCCCGACGTTTGGAAGGATCCACCATGCCAAAGTAGCAATTACTTGAGTGGTCAGTGGGTTCCCGCCAAATTCTTGGGATAGCGAACTTCATGGCTCTGTTTTCTCCTCTGTACCATCCTGCAAAAGACAAAAGACAAAAATAAACTAATGTGTATTTTCACAACATATTTCACATATGAGATATGTAGATATATATTTAATCTGCACAAAATTATATACTTTTATTAACTTTGTCAATCAGGTGCACAACTGCACCCAAACCTTGTGATTTAGGTGCATTACTATTGATTAGGTGCACAAGCAACTTACAAAGCAGGATGTACAATTCAACATTAATGTGGGTAAAAATAAAGTATATAGCAGTTTATTAAATGTTAAACATGTAAGGTGTTAGTAAAAGTAATTTTTCAAAATCATTTGAAATAAACAAAAAATTCTAGGCCTCTTCAAGAAAACCCTAAATATTTAATATATAATTTAAATTATTAAAATTTTACATTTTAATTTTCCGTCTTACCTTCCAGAGTTTTTTTGCAGGTCTCACAGGTGAAATGAGGTGCCCAGGTTTTGTCTTCTTCCCCTACAGACATGTCGAAATATGCTCTGCATGCTTCACACATTTTAGCAGATGCTTTCACAGAGTACTTATTTCCTCTTTTCTTGATAAAATGGCCACAGACATAACAAAATTCGTCTGGCATATACTTGCAGCCTCTTGATGCCATTGTAAACGTGTATCTAATTAGGCAGCTAGGATGACAATGAACCGCTTCAAACTGCACGATTTGCACTATTGTTGCTGGCAGAATGCCAAGACCTATCCATTTCAGTTATAGGGGAGACCAGTATATTGCTACAGCGTGCAATATAACACGTTATTTATCTTCTTTATTCATAATGAGAAAAAACGTGTACTGGAAAAGGGTAAATCTCAAAACATCATTGTCCTGGCTAAAAAAACAAAGTTTATGAGGAATAATAGCCATTTTCTATACTTTTGGAACACAAGGAATTAGGAAATAACAATTATTACCCAGGAACAGAAAAAAATTTTTTTTGTTACATTGTGTTATTGATTACTTCTGAAAAAAAACCTTGTAAGTAGTCTAGGGTTATCTAAACACAATAACTTTTTCACATTCCTGTCTTCTTCTTGCGTGCTTTGGGAAGGAGTTCTTAAACTCTTATGCTGAATTTTATCCGGGAAAAATCTTACAGTTTGTAAAGTTCTAAATTCTAAATTTTAAGCCCAGAATTGTTATCAATTCATATACGCTGGACGTACCAAACAATCTAACCTTACAGAACAGTAAGGACGGCGGAATTTTTAAGAATGTTAATAATGTTCACGTAATAATCAATTTCGTAAATGTCAAAATTTACCAATATCCATCCACGTGTTAAATTCGGGTACATTTATGCACTGAAAGTAAGAAAGTAAAAATAGTACAATTTACATTAACAGAATAGAGTAATATTATTAGAACTATGTATGTTATTGCTTATTTGTATAATAATTTGTATAATTAGTCCCCCCAACCATTCTTTATTTGTTATCTTTAGGTTTGTATATTTTCCCCATATTCTTGCTTTCAAAAACCTTTAACTTTGGTTAATTTGTTAATCTTGAAACAAGATTAAGATTTGGCACAAGTCCATATTTCGTATATATTTTTTGCATATTATTTCACAAACAAAATCCATATTACTTGTGACACGAATCTAGTTTATATGTCTGCCAAGGAAGCCTATCGCTAAGTATACCAGTAGTGACATAAAGCCGATTCTGCAACCGAAAATGGGCTCAGTGGGGCTCGCAGTGTTGCTAACTTGTAACTTTTACGATGAATATTTTACAGTGTAGCCAACTCGTAGCCATTTAACCGTATTGTCAGCTTATTGTACCCCTTTTACGCTGTTTCGAAAATGGGGCTCGCAGTGTTACAGACTCATGTTAATGCAACCGAAAATGGAGCTCAGTGGGGCTCACAGTGTTGCTAACTTGTAGTATTTTACAACGAATATTTTACAGTGTAGTCAACTCGTAGCCTTTTACGATGTATATTTAACAGTATTGTTAGCTTGTTCTATCATTTTACGCTGTTTCAAAAATGGGGCTCGCAGTGTCACAGACTCATGTTACTCTTTCCCACCCTAATCTAAACTAACATCATACTCTATTTCAAACTAATCTAACCTAAATGGACGACACCCTATCTTACAGTTATGTGGCTAACTTCTCGGACATATAGCATTTGGCGAAAATCCCCATTTCCAACATTGGCAACTTACTGTCGTGGTGTTTCAACTCGCGCTCATAAAAATAACCATGAATATGAATGTGTTCGGGTTCAGAAAGAAGGCTATTGTGGAAGCCGCGAGTCAAACTGCTTTGTCATCAACAAATCCATAATTTCGACAGTTGGACCAAACCGCTCCTTTTCAACTTAGAAATACAAAACTTGAACACCAAGACAATGCTAATGTAGAATACCGGAACCAAAATATCAAGTTGGCCCACCCCTGACAAAAATGTTTTAGGGTGTCACCCACTTGTCAAAACACAACAAAACAAATAACATGTGTCTACGAGTATTTGTTAGGGACATATTCGCGATTAAAATTATTCGATATGCCATCTGGTGAGATTTTCAGGAACCACTCAACGTAGGACACTTCGCTGCGCTTCGCCGTGTTGAAGCCGTTTAAAGCATGGAGAACGTGCGAAAAAGTAGCGTATACGGTTCAGTTTTTTGCTCTAAATTGTTTTGTGGTTCAGGAGAAGTGAAAAGCTTATATGTGTTTTCCACCCCGAGGAATCAACATAATGAAATGTTTAAATAAATCATGGAAAACAGAACTAATTGACAAGATTGGCACAACTGAATCTTTCGGAAAGATGTTTTTATTGCCATTAAATTAAGTTTTAAATTGTTCTTTATGAATATAACATTTTTTTCGAAAACAATGTATTATGTATGTAATTTGGAACAGGTGCAAGTCGATTAAGTGCGAAGATGAAATTAGTTTGAGAATTAATTAATGTCCGTAATCATAAAGGTAAGTCAGAATAACATAATTTACATGCTAATGTTGCTGTTTCATTCAGTATGTCAATTTTTAGTGAAGACTGATGATAGCCTCAACGAAATTGTTGTTATTCTAATTATGATTATCATTATCCGGTGTTGTTATTAAACCAGCCTGCCTCTTTCGGGGAAAAAATTACAACGGCATGTTTACATTTATTTCCTGCCCAAGCTTTGCAATACAGGTGAATTGCTTTATTTTCAAATCATTTCTCAGAGCCGCAGATAGACAGTTACAACCAAGATGGAGCAATGCAGATGAAACAGCACTGCTTTGAAGAACCAGTGCGTACACATTAGTTTCATCTGCGATTTCGGTGTTATTTGTTATTATCAAAATTAAATGCTTCGCTCTCAGCACAGCTTAACCTGGAATTCACATCTCATTCGCAATATTTAAATATAACGCGTAATTTAAACGTTTCTTCCATACCAGCAATGGCAACACGCTGCTATTACGTACTACTACTGAATGTAAACAAAGATCTATCCTACGTAGAGCGGCCATATTGGAAGCGACGCTAGCGCTCAGGTGGTAATTTTAATCGCAAATAAGCTATTCAAGACAAACATTGAAAATTTCAGCAGGATTCCTATGGTTTCGTGTTGTATACTACATCGCATCGCATGGCATCGCGTCGCATGGAATTGCCTTTACATCGCGAAAGAACATATGATGATACAACTTGGGCGAGATTTACAATTGAAATAACACTAAAATAGTCTTACATACATAGATTATGAAGTAGGTATTTAACCAACTCCATTCTTTTGTACCTAAAAACAGTTAAAACAAAATATAATTCGTCTATGTTAAATAGTTATCGCCTTTTAAAAATATGAAGTGACGCACACGAGAGTTGTTGCTTCTGTGTGCGAAAAATAGTGCAGTACATCTCGCACATGGTAATCGCTTACAATATATAACACATACATCAGGAAAGAACATATGAAGATACAAACATGTGCAAAGTTTACAATTGAAAAAACCCACCCTTAAATATTCTTACATATATAGATTGTGAAGCATGTATTTAAGCAGTGCCATTTTTTATACCTATAAACAGTTAATACAAAATATATTCGTATCTGTTAAATAGTTGTTATAAAGTGATTGGCCGCGGTGGTTCAGTCAACAGTCCGTGCTTGGTCACGGAAGAGGCAGGTCGAAGCTAAGCAGTCGAGCGGGCTTAGATAACACGTGACGCGTAAAACCGAGTGCGAGTGTTGAGCCAAGTGGAAAATAGGACTCTGATAGGTAATAGTATTTGACAATAGTTAATTAGAACAAAAAGGATAGCAATGGAACGTGAAAATACCATTTTGATAAATTTCGCATTTGAAGCCGGAAAACCCAGTGCCATGGACGTTCATGAGTTCATTTGCAGTTAGTTTAAACTTAACATTGATGAAATTTTAGCAATACAAATACCGACAACTGCGGGAGGTATTTATTTGAAATTAGTGCGGCAACGTACTATGTTAAAATTGCTAGAACAGAACCCAGGTGAATTAGAATTTAAGTATGATAATGGGAACGTAGTGAAAGTAAAAATTAGCGACGCAAGTCGAATAGTGAAATACGTACGTGTATTTCATTAACCTATGGAAGTTGAATTAAGACAAGTGCACGGGAAATTCAGTGAATATGGAACAGTGGATGAAGTGACAGAAGAAATGTGGAGTGAAAAGTTTCGTTACCTTGTGCCCAGTGGCGTATGTATGGTAAAAATGTCATTAAAGGAGCCAATACCATCATTTGTAACTATTGGCGAATATAAGGCACACGTGATATATACGGGACACACTCCAACGTGTGAGTTCTGTGGTTCGGATGAACATTTAAGATACAGTTGTAACCAGCGTCAATGACTACCCTAAGGGTCCCACCGAAAGTCAAGGCAACCTACAGTAAGGCAGCTTTGCCCAATGAGACCGACATAGTAAGCTCAGAGGGATTAGTTAGTGCATCACATCAGCAGAAGAATGAGGTTACCTCACAAATGAAGCCAACCAGTAATAATGAGATGGAAAAACAAATAGGAAGAACACCAGTGGTGGGAGCAAATAAAAAAACGACAGAACCTCAAGATAAAAAACACTCGAAGGAAGAAAAAGAATCAAGCGAATTATTGAAGAGTGAGAAGAAAAAGGAGGAATCCATGGAAACATCCCTCCCCCCCACTACCTTATCACCAGAGGAAACTGCATCCGCCACTAAATCACTGAGTGACAAACAAGAAACAGACGAAGACAGTGATCTCATTTCCACTTGTGGGAGTGAGAATAGTAATCAAATGAAGGTAAGTGAAACAAACTAAGCTTAAACGAAAAACAAAAACAAAAAAAAACTATAGCAAAACGGCGTTCTACCAGACGATTAGGAAATAACTTTTCAAATAGTGCTCCAATTATTGGATTAAATTCTCCAGTAGTGATGATGGGGAATGGTAATCGTAGTAAAGAAAGCGAAAAGGCAGCTCAAGAAAATAGTATTTAGAGTAATTTATTTCTATGGAAAATATGTATTATACAAAAGTGTGGATTATTTTAATACTATTAATAGCATTATATAGAAATATGGAAACATCAGTAATACGAGTTGCAAATATAAATATAAATAATATACAAAATGAAACAAAGTTAAAATCACTACGTAGTTTCTTGCATTAAAAAAAGTATAGATGTTGCGTAGTAGTATAGTGTCCCGGTTCTAAGCCATCAATTGGGGCTCGTGGGGCTCGATCGCCTTAATGGATTTCTCTTGTAAGGCACAGTGTTGCCAACTCCTTACCCGAAAAAATCACCAAGGTTGTGGCGCTCGTCGTAGCCTTTTATGATGTATATTTTGAGAGCAGAGTTGGCAACATTGTGGGGGCACTGTAGCTTTTTATGAGGGGGGGGTTTATTGCCCTCTGTTTACATCTGGCAACACTACCGTAGATTTTTTGACAGTGTTGTTAACCTACTGGGTTTTTTCACTGTAAATTTTCATCAAAGGACCTGAGGGGTCCATGTATTTTTTTATGTCTGGCAATACTGTTGGGGGCCTAGTGTTGGCAACACTGTGGGTTCTTACTGTAGCCTTTTATGAGGGGTGTCTATTGCTTTTTGTTTACATCTGGCAACACTACCGTAGTTTGACAGTGTTGTTAACCTACTGGGTTTTTTCACTGAGGCTCGAATCATTATTTGAGGCTCGTCGTAGCCTTTTATGATGTATATTTTGAGGGGCACAGAGTTGGCGACACTGTGGGTTTTTTTACTGTAGCCTTTTATGAGGGGGGGTTTATTGCCCCCCCTGTTTACATCTGACAACACTACCGTAGATTTTTTGACAGTGTTGTTAACCTACTGGGTTTTTCACTGTAAATTTTCATCAAAGGGTCTGAGGGGTCCATGTATTTTTTATGTCTGGCAATACTGTTGGGGGCCTAGGAATAATTGTACAACAATTTGTACCTAATTGTACAATACTTGTACCTAATTGTACAACATATACACAGACATAAAAGAGAGAGCCTTCTTGTAACTTACTTCATGTACAATTTATATGATTTTTACAACTGTGAAAAGAAAGCATATGTGTTCTGTATGCACATATTTATTCTTATTTTTCGAAGTTGAATGAAAGCACATGTTTTTACGCTCTCGTAATACTGACCTTGCTCAACTGATTTTAAATTGCTTCCATCCGCTTTTTTTTTTCTGTGTTATTTCCGCATGCACGCAACATTCGCTTTCAATAGACAGAAGGAGTGTTAGTATAGCAGGCTTCGAGTTTACAATTTATTAAATTAAACAATAATTTATGTAAGAATATACTTGTACTTACCGAACACAAAATAATAAAGAGCACATGTGGATATTTGCGTGTGTTCATGTTATATGACGACTGAGTAAAAAAATAATGTTGACTCCCCGAAAGATAAAAGTTCCTGGTTCGACATCAGATGCATGCAAATTTTATGTTTTGCTCTCCAAAATCTTGATTTTTATGTTTGTGCTATTTGTCATACAGCAGAGGAGAAGAGGGGAGAGGGAGGGGAGGGGGTACTATTAGCGCCATCTATTAGCAAACAATAGAAATAAAAAGTAGGGTCAAACTTTTTCAACACCCAAACATTTTAAACGTCCTCGTTTAGTAATACGATCAGCAGAAGACGTTTAAAAGAGTACTCTTAGTCGAGAAAGCTAATTGCTAGGGCCCCTATATTGCTAAAATGTTCTTTGATTTGCATATTTCTCATACCGCCATATGTTGTTCTAGTTGACTTCTTCCAAAAAAATGCTAATTAGCGAGAGTTAATTAAGCAAGGCAAGTAAAAGAAGGAAAATAGAACAACATATGGCGGCGTGAAATATGTAAAAAATTCGATTCAAAGGTGGATCGAATTAAAGTTGGGGGATATTTTGCATTTTTTTCCTATAATGTACAAAACATTTACCGTACATAATCTTTTCTATTTACAACAGTATAAAATAAGAGGAATGTGTGACAATATCCATATTAATTAGGAAGGTATGTTGTATGCTAGGTTAGCTAATTGTGTCTTCTACAGCTTCACTGTATAGAGGAAAGATGGAAAAAGAGAGCTCTACAAAAACTAACGCTCTTAACAATATTGTACGTTCGTGAAAATTATATATATAAATAAGGCATAAGCGTATTATCTGCTTTCATGTCAGATTTTCCCAACCTGTGAGCTGTAGTGTTTAGGTGACAAGCGACCTGCTCAAATATAATACTGTTGACAATATTGTACGCCCCGTGAAAATTATATATATAAATAAGGCATAAGCGTATTATCTGCTTTCATGTCAGATTTTCCCAACCTGTGAGCTGTAGTGTTTAGGTGACAAGCGACCTGCTCAAATATAATACTGTTGACAATATTGTACGCCCCGTGAAAATTATATATAAATAAGGCATAAGCGTATTATCTGCTTTCATGTCAGATTTTCCCAACTAGTGAGCTGTAGTGTTTAGGTGACAAGCGACCTGCTCAAATATAATACTGTTGACAATATTGTACGCCCCGTGAAAATTATATATAAATAAAGCATAAGCGTATTATCTGCTTTCATGTCAGATTTTCCCAACCTGTGAGCTGTAGTGTTTAGGTGACAAGCGACCTGCTCAAATATAATACTGTTGACAATATTGTACGCCCCGTGAAAATTATATATAAATAAGGCATAAGCGTATTATCTGCTTTCATGTCAGATTTTCCCAACCTGTGAGCTGTAGTGTTTAGGTGACAAGCGACCTGCTCAAATATAATACTGTTGACAATATTGTACGCCCCGTGAAAATTATATATAAATAAGGCATAAGCGTATTATCTGCTTTCATGTCAGATTTTCCCAACCTGTGAGCTGTAGTGTTTAGGTGACAAGCGACCTGCTCAAATATGATACTGTTGACAATATTGTACGCCCCGTGAAAATTATATATAAATAAGGCATAAGCGTATTATCTGCTTTCATGTCAGATTTTCCCAACCTGTGAGCTGTAGTGTTTAGGTGACAAGCGACCTGCTCAAATATAATACTGTTGACAATATTGTACGCCCGTGAAAATTATATATAAATAAGGCATAAGCGTATTATCTGCTTTCATGTCAGATTTTGCCAACCTGTGAGCTGTAGTGTTTAGGTGACAAGCGACCTGCTCAAATATAATACTGTTGACAATATTGTACGCCCGTGAAAATTACATATAAATAAGGCATAAGCGTATTATCTGCTTTCATGTCAGATTTTCCCAACCTGTGAGCTGTAGTGTTTAGGTGACAAGCGGCCTGCTCAAATATGATACTGTTGACAATATTGTACGTATATTGTATTGTATAGGAGACTAGAAGCATATAATTTGGCGAAAAAAAACCCAAGTAAGGTCATAGAAAATAGTTAAAAAAATAAACAATTATATTTTGCATTGCACAGTATTAGGTATTAAATAACATACCCCCAAAAAATCTCTGCATTATGCGTTCTGAAAAAAATTGCCCTACGTGCCAAATTGCTGTGTCAAGTAAACATTTTCAAAGGCACTGTCGTACTTGTGTGCCGGGAAAGCGAATATGTGCGACCAAACTGTGCTCTAAGTGTGGAATAAATTTTTCTATTGACAACTTCAAGCGACACCAGCTTACTTGCAAGAGCACTGGAACATCTCTACCGCAACCTTCCAAGCGAAAGGTAGAAGTAACCTCCCTCGATGCATCACCACCTGCCAAACGCGTCAAGCTGACGAAGAGAGCAGACCGAATTGCGTTTGAGCATTTATTAGAAGACTTTAACATAACATCAGACAGCTTCTGCGATGTGCGTAGTTTTCTGGAGAGCGAGCGAGCTAAGATAATATCCATCCTCAACGATGCATTGGCTACATACTCCACTAAATTCTATGCTGTGCTATGCTGCAAGTATAAGAAACCGTCTGATGAAATATATAAATTCTTCCATGCCACAAAAGCAAAAACGCTGCATCAGGCAGATGTCACTGACCTCGACAGCATCTACGACAAGTTTGTCGAGGAGTTTGTGGCAAAGCACGAGGAGCATCAGGCTAAAGGCTCGGGCGGTTCGCTGTGTGGCGACCCCCACGAACTTCGTCTGAAACTTAGCAAGTCCCTGCCACTGGCAGGGTCTAGCTATATTGCCCTGCCACCCGAGGTTGAAGCAAAAAAAGCTGTTCTCAATATTCAGAACAAAGACACCAAATGCTTCCTCTGGTCGGTGCTGGCAGCATTGCACCCTGTTCACTGGAAAAACCACTCGTACCGTGTTAACCACTACACGCAGTATGAGTCGGAACTGGAGGATGCAATGGCCGGGATTGCCTACCCTGTAGAAGTCTCGCATATTCGCAAGTTTGAGGCTCGTGCTCGTGACTTGTTGGGCCTGCAATTAGCCATCAATGTTTACGGTCTCACCGAGAACGAAAGTGAGGTCCACCCCATCCGGGTGAGCAACGTGAGCAACAACAACGAGGTACGAGAAATCAACCTCCTGCTCATCAAGGACGAGACCCATCACCATTACACCCTTATCCGTTCCCTCTCTCGGCTTGTTTCGAGCCAACGGAGCAGTGATAGTCACCACGTCGAGGTGTGTCGCAGGTGCTTACCGGTACATCAGAGGACCCAACATTGCTGCTGAGAAGCTAGCTCGCCACATGCTCTATTGTGGTACCAACAAGCCTGCACGAATTATCCTGCCCGAACCTGGTGCAGTAGAGTGCTTTCGCATGCACAGTGCTATGGTGAAGCATCCTGCCTATATTGTAGCAGACTTCGAGGCCTTTCTTCAACCTCTGTCTAACTGCGAGCCCAACCCCGAAACATCCTTTACCATTCCTTTCCAAATCCACGAGGCCTCGAGTTACTCCTATGTTGTGGTGTGGCGAGACCAACATATTGCCTCCGAGCCCTATGTGTATCGCGGTCCCGACCCGGTCAAACACTTCCTGGAGAGAATGCAACAGGAAGCCATCAAGATAGGGAAGGTGCTGTTGGCCCCCAAGCCCATGCTGCCTCTGTCTCCCAAAAACAAGCATCAGCACGAAATGGCTCTAAATTGTCCTGTTTGCAACTCGGTCTTCACTGACGATAACAAAAAGGTCCACCACCATGACCATTATGGGACCGGAAGCTACATTGGCCCGTGGTGCAACAGATGTAACTTGAGAGCCAGGGACCCGCGCTTCATACCGGTCTCTTTTCACAATGGCTCGGGATATGATTTCCATCACTTGGTCACACATCTAGGGTACGACAATGCGAGAATCAATGTCCTGGCACAGAACGAGGAGCGTTATATTAGCATCAGCAAGTGGGTGCCGATCCCCGACTCAAGCAGCAGCATCGAGCTTCGGTTCCTCGACTCTCTGAGGTTCCTCCAGGCAAGCCTCGATGCTCTTGCTGGGAAGCTCAGAGACGACCAACTAGCCATTACTACATCAAGTTTCCCGAACTTAGATGTCGCACTCATCAGACGTAAAGGGGTCTACCCCTACGAATACGTCACAGACCCTTCCAAGTTCGAAGAAGAGTTGCTGCCTCCCCAGGATAAGTTCTACAGCCAGCTGAGAGGTTCAGGTATTACCGACGAGGAGTACAAGCATGCTCAGTCTATGTGGGTCGAGTTGGGTTGCCGAACTTTCGGTGATTACCACGATGCATACCTGAAGCTTGATGTGACGCTTCTTGCCGATGTGTTCCAGGCGTTTCGGGCGACTGCGATAAATATTTACAACCTGGACCCTGTATATTTTTACAGCCTTCCTGGACTGGCATGGTCGGCCATGCTCCTGCTGACTAAAGTTAAACTTTCACTTATCTCCGATAATGATATCATGCTTTTCATCGAGAGAGCTATCCGGGGCGGCATGGTCCAAGTGTCGCAACGCTTCGCACACGCCAACAATCACCACATGGCCACTGGTTACGACCCCTCCCAACCATCAAGCTACATCATGTACACTGACGTGAATAATCTTTACGGGCACTCCATGATGCAGCCACTCCCAACAGGACAGTTTGAGTGGGTTGATCCTTTATACCACGACATCGAAAAAGAGTGCGACGAGTTTGGGTTTTTTGCCGAGGTGGACCTTGACTTCCCCGAGAAGCTGCAGGATACATTCTGTGACCTCTCGCCTGCTCCGGAATTGAAGTGTCCACCTGGCTCGGATCAACCGAAGCTCGTCATGGACTTGGAGCCCAAAAAGCATTATGTGCTACACTACCGGAACCTCCAGTGGTTAATGCAGCAAGGGGTCTCGGTCAAAGCAGTTTACCGCGTGCTCTTGTTCAAGCAGTCTCCATGGTTGAAGCCGTACATCGAACTGAACACCAAACATCGCACTGCTGCCACTTCGGAACTTGATCGCGATTTATTCAAATTAATGAACAATGCGGTATTTGGGAAGACCATGGAGAATGTGCGAAATCGCGTTGATGTGAGGTTGGTGACGAAGAAAACACAGTGTCGTCGACTTGTTGCAAGCCCGCTGTTCAGGTCTCGAACAATTTACAACAAACAGATGTCTCTGATTCACATGAACCGGGGCGAGGTGCTACTTAACAAGCCCATCTATGTGGGAGCTGTAGTTTTGGATCTGAGCAAGTTGTGCATGTTCGAGACATATTACGGCATACTACGTGCACACTACAACCACAATATCTCGCTCCTCTACACAGACACAGGCAGCTTGGTGTACCATGTTCGCACGGCCGATGCGTATGGTGATATAGCCAAAGTTCCAGCTCTTGTCAAGCTCTTCGACACATCGGGCTATCCCCAGCTAAACCGGTATGGAATTCTGCCCCGGAACAAAAAAATACCCGGCAAACTCAAGGACGAGAAAGACGGGGATGTGATTGTGGAGTTTGCTGGACTTCGTGCCAAAGCCTATGCGATCCGGGCTGAGGGTTCTGTAACAAAAAAGGCAAAGGGTGTAAGCAGGCAAGTGGTTCGGGAGCACCTCAAGTTTGAGGATTACCTCGAGTGCCTCAGAACAAAATCGCCCATTCTACAAAAAGAGCATCGTATCCAAAGCGTCGATCATGTGCTTACAACTAATATTGTCAGGAAAGTTGCTCTGGATGCACACGACGACAAGAGGTGTATTCTTGAATGTGGGGTCCATACACTTCCGTGGGGCCACTATCGCCTCCAAACTAGTAAGACCTGCCCAGAGTGTAACAAAAAGTAATAGGCAATGCGAAAAAAAACAATTTTAATTTACTTCCACTTCATCGATTACATGCATGCATGGCACAGCAAAATTAAACTTCTGGAAACTGCTAATTGCAATTTGTACTTATATATATAAAATTCCACATTTCTTATTGTGTGCTATTTTTTTTTATTTATTTAAAACTGTTCAGTTACTCTTTCATTCTTGACGTCATACACAAATGTTTTCTCTGCAATAAGAATGACACTGCACAGAGTATCTGCAGGCAAGGCATCGTGGAACTCGCATACAATCTTGATGTTGGTACGATCGTTGACCACCACTTGCTTCCTCTTAGATGTGTTGATGACGGTCATATGTCTCCGTGCTTTGAATTCGCTGGGCGCGTAGTACACGTCCACGCTTCCTTCGGTCACGCGTTTGTAAGCCGTGTAAGCTTCGTAAAGTTTGAGGTAATCGTCTTTGGTCATGTCGAGGTTGTAATTCTCGCGCGGGAACACTTCGTTCCTACCGTTCTTCAGATAAACGTTCTTGATCTTGCAGTCGTCGAACTTGCTGGAATCTTTTTCCTGATCGTTATCGCGTCCGGTCTGAAAAAGCACTACGACGAAATCTGGCATGTCGAACTGTATGTTGTTGAACTGTGTCGTCACGTCGAATTCCATGTGACTTCCCGACGATATCTTCTGCACGCACTGGTAACCGTGAAAGTGAATCGGCACCTGCGGACTTTTCAAGATCTCCGCTTTGTACTTGAGGGCGTAGTTCGTTTCGTATTCCACCACCGGCATTCTCAATTCCATGCTCCGGATGACACATTTCGCTGCTTCGGGTAAAGTGTTGGCTATCGGCGTGGTGCCGTCCGGACCCAAAGTAGCGTATCGCATCAGTGCGTTGTTGTCGTTGGCCGCTCTCCGAAACGTGATCCTCAGTCCTCCCTTCCACATGATCTCCTTGTAGTCCGAGAAGAAACCAGGCAGCAGACGCATGGGAAAGAGCACCGTGTGACTTCTCGTCGATATTTTGGTCCCGGCTTCGAATCCCCCGGCCTGGTAGTACGCTGCGTCCGTTTTGGATAATTTCAACGTTCCCACTGCCGTCGACGTGATGCCTGGATAATCTATTCTGTCGATGACGGTGTTGTGTTTCCTCACCTCCACCTGCGAGAACAGGTGAGGCACGAAGTTGTCCACGAGTATCAAGTTTGCTGCTGCGGGAAACGCGTCTCCGCTTTCTTTCTTCACCACGTCGAATTGAAGGTAGAGGTCCGCTCTGTGAGGATGAATGAACCCGTCGCCTACGTCCACGTCGTATTCGATCTCCCTGTTCGCTTCGTTCAGATTGACGAACGTGCGACGGTTGGGAGGGAAAGACTGCAATTCGTAACTTTCGATTTGCTCCATTTTACATGTATGGTTATTTATTATACGTTGATCTCCACGATGGCCGTCGTAGTGGCACCTGCGAAATCCACCACGTCTCCTTTCTCGTTCGTCACCACTAACTCTATGTCGTCTATGCGGTTGCGACATACTGGAAAATAGATCGGCGAAGAGGGCGTGTAGATGATCGGTTCCATGAACTCGGAACTTGGTTTGAAAGTGGCTATGATTCCCGTCTGCTTGTGACTTCCTAATAATCCGTCCGAAGATTTCGTGATCATACCTTCCGCCACGTTGCAGTGTACGTTCAGAGTCTCTATGGCCAAGAATTTAGGAATGTTGGTTGCTACGTGCTTGATGCCAGCTTCGAGTTTGGTGTCGTTCTCGAAACCTAAAAGTTCTCCCATGGTGCCCAGGTCCACGGTCTCCGTCGCGGATAGGATTTCCACTCTGTGCGTGACCGAATTTTGAGAAAGGTATGTGCCTTTGGGTAATTGAGCTTGCAAAGTGGAAAGATTGTATTGTCCTGGCGTGACGACGATGTGTTCGCTTCCGACGCTAATTTTGTTGTTGTGCTGCGTAACATTAGGTATGAGGTACATGCTGTAGAATGCACGCAGAGCCACGGATTTAGGATAGACGATGTCGTCGTGCAGCGTGAGTTTCAAGATTGAAGATTCGCTCGTGAGATGGAACACGCCCATCCTAGTGATGCTGTTTGAGGTTCCACAATGCTTTCTGGAAATCCTCGATCGTAGGGTTATTTATTTTAGAGAGAAACGCGAGCACGGAGAGGCAGAGATGGCCGCAGTTCACGTCTCCGAAATTTTGAATGCGTTCGTCGTTGTAGTATATAGAGGTTTTGTTCGTTTTCAGATAATGAATTAAATTTGTAGGTGGAACACCTCCGAAAGAATCGAAAACGAATGCTTTATCATCATTTTTGTGGTAACATATCCAATGCGTGCCTGGATTTTCTTGACTGTCCAAGTTGACTACTCCGCATTCTCTTCTTTTAACGCTTGAAGGTAACGAGTCGGACATGAAAACTCCTCTGAAGTGTTTGATTTGTAACGGTTCGATCAGAGATTCAATGTCTTGGTTGGTGAGTGCTTCTGTTTCTTTTTTTTAAACTTTCTCATCACGCCCTTCCCCCCTTTCTTCTCCATGGCCAGGTTGTGACGTTTCTGTTCTTCCAACTCGGCCTTGTTCTTCTTCGAGTCGATGACGGTTTTCGCGATGGCGGCACTTCCACCGGCCAAACTTCCAACGGCCCCCAATGCTGCTAGGATGGCCGGGATGCTGAATATGAAACCTCCGATCTTTTGCTGTTTCCGCGAACGCTGCAATCTTTTCAATTGAGGTGTGCTGAGCAGCAATTTCATTCCGTGTCCTTTCGACAAGCAAGAACGTTTCTTCTCGCGTTGTTTCTTGGTGAGTAACCCATCGAGGGCACCTAGATTTTTAAGATTGGAGTATGGTATCTGGTACACGACACCCTTGGGCTTCATGTTGATGCTCTATGTGTTATTTTCACGGTATGTTATTTATATATATATTCTGAGATTTTTTTTTGTGTAGTTTTTTTACGGTATGTTATTTATATACCCCACCCCAATTTTTGTTTCGTGTTCATGGCGATGGTGGTACCCAGTGCGGCGACCCGTTCACCCAGCGATGCGTCTCTGCTCACGAACCTTTCGAAAGCTGCATGTTCCAATTTTTTGTCTGCTTCGTGACGTGCGTCCAGATCCGTCTGCGTGGTGTTGTAGGCGATGTCGTGATCTTTGCATGCCGCGTCCAACGGATTCACACCCTTGTCTCCTCTCTCCAATCTTTTCTCGAGTTTGGTACCCGGTCCGCAGTACTGGTAGCCAGGTAGATGCATCTCGAAAGGTAACTTGTTGATGATGTCGTTCACGAGTCCCTTTCCTTCGGCCACGTTCCAAAATTTCGGAGGCAGCGTGTTGATGATTTTGATCAGGTAACCTATGCCCTTGTCGTCGTTCACGATGAAGTTGGAAAGTTTCGTGCTGATCATGTCCACGATGCCAACCTTCTCGTTGTAGAAATTACGGTTGCCTGCATTCTCTTCGCCGGCTATCACCAACAATCGGTCCACGAGTTTCCTAACGTCGTCCACCCAAACGAATTCTTTGGGTAACGTGTTGTAGCGTTTGACGCCGCTGCCTGTTTTGACCTGGTTCCAAATCGGTTTGATGAGATTCCTGTACTTCTCGCCGCTGCTCGATTTCACCCTATTCTGCGAGGCGTCGTTGTTCTGGTACAAGGCATCCGTCATGATCAGAATTTCCTTGTAACTTTGGTAATCTTCGTCGGTGTAATCTTTCGGCTGCTTTTTGGCGACGAGTTCCCACAGTCCCACCGTACCCGGATACCTGTTCCAACTATCCTTGTCGCCTAAATTGACTTTAATGTCGTTGCCTTCGAAGGTCACCTTCGATTTCCCAATCTTCCACACCACACCGCCGCCTTCGCTGGTTTCCATGCTGGGATACAATCCAACACTTCATCCTTGTCGAATTTCCCCGTGCTCAGGTAGTCTCGTGCCAAAGGTCCCAACTCGATTTTATCCGAAGACGACGACGTGCTACCAATGGCTCGACGTCGTGCCGGTGCATCCTTCAGTTCGAACGGTGTCGAAGGAATGCTCGAAATGGGCGTGGGTACGGCGTAACTTTTAGCTGCGAGCGGTACGAGTTCATTAATCAAATTTTTATTTTGTTCCGTGACACTTTTAATTTCTTTACCTAGACTGCCGATGGCATCGATCACAGGTTGATCCTGACGTTTCTTCTCTTCGTAGAATCCGCGATTCTCGGATTTCCAACCTTTGAAGCGTTTCGCGAGGTAATCGCGAAGCTTGAGATTTTCGTCTTCGATTTTTCGTTTCGTCATGACGTTATTTATACACGTCGTTTCTCACAACGTTGCAACGTTTAGAAAGTCGTTGATTTTGTTTCTGTATTTTCCGTCGTTGGGTTTCCTCGTCATGTCGATCGTCGCAAATCCGAAATCGTCACCGTTCCAGCAAGTAGAGCAGCAGCCTTCCGAAAATTGATTGTAGTTCATGTCTCCGCCTACGTAGTCATCGTACGCGTGCTTGAGGTTGGTGTGATCTTGAAGAAACAAACATATGAAATTAGCGTTGTCGCGCACTAACTGTTTTAGAATTTTGGAAAACGTTTGAGCTAGGTAAAAGCAATCCATTTCTTTGTGACGACCTTGCGTGAAAAAGTTGCGAATTTCATTTTGATTTTCCAGGATGGCGTCGTCGAACACAACGACTGAATTTTCACGACAATCGTCGAGTGGTTTTATTTCCGAGGCGAACGTTGCAATGTCCAGACCATCGTACAGTTTCATCAGTTGCTGGTATTTGGATTGCTCCAAACTTTTCGAGAACACGTACAGGTGCCTGTTCTTCCAATCTAACCAATTCGGTGCGAGGAGAAAATTGTCCACGAGCAGTGTCGTTTTCCCACATCCCGAAGGACCTACGATCAGACAGCGGATGCTGTCGGGAAGCAACTCGCCGTTCTTTTTTTTCTCGTTTGACTTTCCGGATCCGGTAGACGCTTCACCACGTTCCACGTACTCACAAGATCACTTCGTTCGCGTCGATCCAACTCTTTTCCGGAAGTCCCAGCCATTTGACAAACAGTTTGTCACCTTTCCTACGCAATACTTTCTCGATGAGGTACGTGTCGGGGTGTTTTGTTTTAGAGAGTTCCTCTTCGTAAAATCTTCCTTTCAAAATCTCGCCGCTACTATCTTTTATTATATACGTGTGTCGGTTTCTGGGTAGAACTCGAACCACCGTAAAGAGTTCCGTGCTCCAATTTTTTGTGAATCCATTCTCGAAGGTGCGTTTGAATTTGCTGATCCTCACCTGGTCTCCAATTTTGTATTTAGCTTTTTTTGTCGTGGGAGTGTACTTTGGACAGTAAACTGTAGAAATTAAACGCTGCTCGTCGGACTTGGAAACGTCGGCTGGCTTCATGCCTATTGTTCTGTGTACCGTATCATTATAGGTGTCGACGAGTTCCGGCAGGATGTCGACCCATTTGTAATTTCCCCGAAGCGTGAATCGTTTCCACATGTGTGTTTTCAAGGTTCGATTGAATCTTTCCACGATGCTGGCTTTGATGTGACTGAAGCTCGAATAATGTTGAATCTTGTGTTTTTGAATAAACTTTTGGAATACGGCGTTGTAAAATTCTTTACCGTTGTCCGTTTGCAGAAACCGTGGTCGTCTGCCACCGCTTTCGCGAAAAATTAATTTGAATGCTTCCGTGACGCACGTTCCCGTTTTCGCCTTCAAAGGTAGAGCCCATGCGAATTTCGAAAATGTGTCTATGACGGTGAGAAGGTACTTGTTGCCCTTGTTCAATTTATGTACGTTTTTCAAATTGCCGCTACTCATCTCCACGAGGTCGCTTTGCCAGAGGTCGTCGATGCCCTTGGTTACCACAGCCAAACGTTCGTAGTTACGGCGTGCAGGTTTATGCAATTCTTCGACGATGGCTTGCCTAGACATTTTTTTTAGAGATTACGTTTCAAGAGAAGCACAAGCGTGATGGGATTCAAAGAGGGTGGCACTTCGCTCGTGTTTTGAATGATCAGCTTATCGCCGGCACTCACGTCGAAAACGGTGAGATCTTCGTCTTCGTGTATTTCATATATGTTGCGCGTTTCGTTCCAACGTGCCAGAGGAATGTTTCCTGCTTTCTGGACACCACGATTCGATATTAAAGTCATGGTGGGAACGCTAGCTTTTCTACCGTGAGACCAGTACGAAAATTCGTTTATCTGAATCGTGCCATCGAGGAGAAACTTGTAGTACGGATGATAAGGATGCAACATGTACAGTTTGTTACCTTCGACGAACGTGGAGATTCTCTGTTGATTGGGTACGCTGTTGATTTCGATGGCTTGCAGGGTGAACAATTTGGCGAATTTAGTGTCGACGCCGAGCAGATTACTGTGAACTTGTCCGAGTTTATTTTCGATGGGCAGCAAATGCTCGATTATGGTATCCGTTACGGCAGAAAACGACGGTTTGATTTTCACTTCCACGTTCAACTGCTTGTAGTTTTCGTTGAGTTCTTGCAACTTGGCACCGAAAGAAGCCAGCGTCGATTCCTGCGTGGATTCCAGCACTCCGACTTGATCTCTGATGTTGACGACGATGTTCTGAAGGTTCTCGACTTGATTCAATTTCGAGCTCTTCTCGGTAAGATCGTTCACGATGCTTCGCATCTCTGTAAACTGCGTGTGAAGGTCGGCGACGCTCTGCGAAGTGGGCAGCGTCGACACCAGCGAACTAATTTCGTCTCGAATCTCTTCCACGTTCGCCGTTTCCGTTTCTAGTCGTTTCAGCATTCGAGATATGTTTCTTTTCAAAGCGTGCAATTCTTTGGAGGTGGGGAGATTGGCCACCCTACTCTCGAGATCGCTCAATGAACTTTTGATGTCGCTCGATTCGGATAGTGCCGTCACCGCCGTTTTCAATTTTTCCAAATCTTCGCTCGAAGGCACGCTCGTCCGTAACGATTCCAAGTCACCCTGTATGTTGTCCAGTACGTGATGAAAATGAGCGAGATTGGATTCGACGTTCAAATTTTCTAAATATTCGATTTTATGCTGAACCGTGCTCAACGTGTCTTGAATGCTCGTCAACGCTCTCGCTTCGGCGTGAATATTTTTAATTTCTTCGTTGATCAATTCCAAGGACGCCTGAAGCGTAGCGATGGTGGTTTGAATGTGTTCGAAATCTTGATAGGCCTCCAATTGAATTTTTATGTTCGCGACGCTTTTACCGATGACCTGCAGTTCGTCCGACGATGGTAGGTTCGTCATGGTATCTTCCAAAGTCTGCAACTTCGATTTAATTTCTTCCAACGTGCCGGTGAATTCTTCTTGTAATTTGGAAACGACGACGTGCAAGCGTTCTGCGTCTATATCGTTCACCACGGTTTGAAGTTCGGAGAAATTCTTTTCTATTGCGGAAGTTCGTTCTTCGATTTCGAGTTTCAGTTTTTCCAAATCTTCATTTTTCGATTGAAATTGCTGTAATTTGGCCAAATCATTTTGAAGCGAATCCACGCTCAACTGTATATTTTGAACGCTGTCGTAAGAAGGTACGTCGACATAATTTTTTATGAGCGTTTTCAGTTCGGAATCGATTTTCAGAATGGGGTCGAGACATTGCGTTTGGAGCGTAGCGATTTCCGACTCTAAACTTTTGTTTAAGGTCTCCTGCAAAGCAATCAAATCGGTCCTCAACTTCTTAACTCGAATGTCCAATATGAGAATCTCTTCTGCGTGGTCTACACGCTTGGTGTTGCCGAAAATGTCGTTAGGCATTTTTGGTTAACGGTTATTTATTTATAATAGGATAAACAATTCGTAATTCTACAAAGAGAGGAATGAGTTTGTCGTAATCTCCGAGAAGTTCCATGTAAAGATAATCTCCTGCAGAAACATCGTACGTAATGTTAGAAAGCATCTTGTCGTGCTTGATTCGAAAAATATTCTTGCCGGTAGAAATTTTGATTTCGCCTGCGTTTTCCGGATTCACGGTGATTTGAAGTTTCCCGTCGATCGGAATTTCGTAAAAATGTAAATTGTTATTAAAAACATAAAACATCTTGCCCACATCGTCATTCAGTTTCGTCCAAATGCTGTTGAGATGAACAATCAGTAAACCATTGAGTTTAGATAATACGGAAGGTAAGAGGATATTGGAATTTGACGGTGCAGTCTCCATGTTGATCTGTTTGCGGAAGCCAAAAAGATTCATTGTCTTTGTTAGTTATTTAAGAATACGGTCAAAATTTTTTTTTTGTAATGACACGCAAAGTTTTTTTTTGTTTGCTTGCGTCACAATACAGGCACGCGCGCGCACGTGTGTGTGTGCGACACATTGTTCCCGAAAGAGGTTTACAAAAGTCACGATATATGAACATTTGGTCCCACAGTTGGAAAATTACGATAAGTGGCATTCAAAAGTTTCAAAATATCATATAGTAGAATTTTTGTAGAGTGGGTAGGCAACACCGACGAGTCTCAAATAATAATTCAAGACTCGTCAGTGTTGCCAATTCCTATTTGTAGGTTAGCTTAGCCAGTGAAAGATCATATAGTGGAATTTTCTTCGGATGGGTTGGCAAAACCCAAGCCTCAAACAAAACATCCAATAAAATTGCCAAATATAAAAAGAGGACAATAGACCCCCCTCATAAAAGGCTACAGTAAACCCACAGTGTTGCCAACACTAGGCCCCCAACAGTATTGCCAGACATAAAAAATACATGGACCCCTCAGACCCTTTGATGAAAATTTACAGTGAAAAAACCCAGTAGGTTAACAACACTGTCAAAAAATCTACGGTAGTGTTGCCAGATGTAAACAGAGGGCAATAAACCCCCCCCTCATAAAAGGCTACAGTAAACCCACAATGTTGCCAACTCTGCTCTCAAAATATACATCATAAAAGGCTACGACGAGCGCCACAACCTTGGTGATTTTTTCGGGTAAGAAGTTGGCAACACTGCGCCTTACGAGAGAAATCCATTAAGGCGATCGAGCCCCACGAGCCCCAATTGATGGCTTAGAACCGGGACACTATACTACTTGCGATGTTGCAAGAAGTAGGCCGAAATTCCCTAGAATGTAATCAAAATTACATAGAATATAATAATTATAATTCAAGTGGTACAGGAACAGCAATTTTAGTTCGTAAAGGACTATCATTTATCTAAGTACAAAAAGAATCCAGTGGAAGATTAATCATGGGGAAATTGGGAATTTTGACATTAATTAACGTTTATGCCCCGTCGGGATCAAGATACCGGAACGAAAGAAGTATTTTTTGTACATATACAGTACCACAATACATTGCAGGTAGTGCAGGTTCAATGTATTTAGGAGGTGATTTTAATTGCGTATTATGTAATGTGGATCAAACACCGGGTTATAATTTTTCAAATGCTTTGCAAAAATTGGTGCATAATTTGCAGTTAAAGGATGTGTGGCAAGAAAAAAGAGGCAATGAACTCGGTTACACATACGTTACTGCAACTAGTGCCTCGAGAATAGATAGGGGATATGTTTCAAGTGATCTAAAATCAAACATTACTTCTGTTCATATGGAACCGGTGTTTTTAGTGATCACCATGCTGTAATTACAACAATGAAATCAGCGGTAAGGTTAAGTAGAATAGGGAGGCGAACTTGGAAAATGAATACATCACATTTAATTGAAGACGATTTTAGATTTGGCTTTGAAAAACAGTGGGAAAAATTGACTAAGAGATCATTATATGAACAAAATATTAATAGATGGTGGACAGAAATTTTTAAACCAAATTTCAAAAGATATTGTAAACAATACTCCTGGGAAAAACAACACGAATGGTATAATACATTTAATTTGCATTATGCAGTATTACATGACTTATGTAAGAAAAAGAAAAACGACAGTGACACGCAGACGAAAATTGAAAAAGTAAAAGCACAACTACTGCGCCCACAGGCAACAAAAGTATAAGGAATACGTATACTCCCCAACATAGATATTGAAGAAGAAATAAATGTAGTTCACGTTACAAATATATATCAGCGACAAGAACAGAGTCTGATAACAGAACTGCATGATAATCATGGTTTTTATTTTTTATTTTTTTTTACTTTGATTTAGTTTATTTTACTTCGCGTTTTGTGCCCCTTTTCTAATTTGCGAAGATGGGGATGAGTGATGAAATGATGAAATTGATGAATGGACATTCACAAACAACCAAGCCCGACCTGGATTCGAACCCGGGACCCTTGGCGTCGCAGCGCGATGTGCTAACCACTCGGGCACAGGGTCGGGCAGGATAATCATGGAGTAGGCCATAATGAGGGGAATAAAATACAACAAATAGTGTGTAAATATTTGGAAAGTAAATATTCAAACGCATATCAAAATAATGAGAAGGCTAGTCAATATTTAGACAAATACGTACCAATCCTCCAGTCAAAGGAAATGGTTGGATTTCACCAACCATACACAAATGAAGAAGTAAGTGTATAAAGCAATAGTACAGGGAGTACGGGGAACAGCACCCGGGGAAGATGGAATAGCAACTAATGCATATAAAGTTTTATGGCCAATAATGGGTAATACTTTAACAAAATGGGTTAATACAGTATTAAACAAAAATAATTTAGTAAATTATGAGACAACAGGAATAATAATTTTAATACCAAAAAATAGTCAACTCATGGAGATGAAAGATTACAGACCAATAACATTATTTAACACAGACTATAAAATACTGACTAGATGTGTAGCAAATTGATTAAAGTTGATTTTGACAAAACTGGCTACACCATATCAATATGGAGTAGTTGGAGAAAAAAATATACCATTTATTGACACTATTACGAGATGAAATAATAAAATCTCAAGACTCCCAACCAAATAAATACCTCGTAGCGATTGATTATTCACAGGCATTTGATAGAGTGGGACATAGTGTTTTGTTAAAAACAATACAAAAGATGGGTATTCATGGACAAATGTATGAAAATATTAAAACATTAGTGACAAATATAAGCTTAAAGGCAAAAATCAATGGGTTTTTAACCAATAAATGCATAGTCAACAGAAGACTTCCGCTAGGAAGTCCATTGAGCTTACCTCTTTTTGTAATGGCATTGGCACCTTTCCTCCAACACTGTCGCTCGACCGTAAATGATAAGAATACAGGAACGGAATTTACGATTGGAGCTTATATCGACGATGTCACAGTCATATGCCAAAATCAGGCAGCCATTAAGAACTTAATGAAATCTATACGACAATATGAAATAGAATCTGGTGCCTTAGTGAATATGACTAAAACGTGTTACTTAACATTAGGAAAACAACATGAACAGCTACCTGACGTGACATTCAAAAAAGTGGATCAAGTTAAAATCCTAGGAGTGTTTTTTACAAATGACACTACGAAAAGCATAAAACTTAGTTGTGATAATATATATCAGAATAGAGAACCTCAATAAAGAAACATATGGATATACATTATGAATGGTTATTGTGTCAAGCTTACAATTACATGAAGCATGTATTTAAGCAGCGCCATTCTATTTGTACGTAAAAAAGGTTAATACAAAATATTATTTGTTTTGGTTAAATAGTTATTACTTTTTAAAACATCAAGTAATATTGTTACGGCTGTGTACGAAAAAATCTACACCACTTTTTGCACATGGTAACCAACATTCTTAATGAGTATTAGAGTAAAACATAATAATAAGTATTATCAAAAAATTGAATAATATTATATAATTAATTATTAAAACACTTATGTTTCCGTTGCATGTGTTGGCTAAGTACACTCTGATGCAAAAGTATAACTCTCGCAGACGACACCTTCCAAGTTTTTTTGGGATATATGTACGAATCGAAATCTCAATCTTTATGTTAAATTGTACGTTGTGGTATATTGTAGGTGATGTCGTCGTATATTAGACCGCTGTTTTGATGATTAACCTATATCCGCATACAGTCAGCCGTAATTTAACATAAAACATAAAACATCCTGTTTCTTCTAGCATGTGCGACGTTCGTTCGGGTAGGATCATGGGGCGAAATGTGATTCTCCCATGATGTCATCTGGCTTACTAGCATATGCGATACAAAGGACAGGCGTACATGCGACTTCTAGGATTAGCCTCATGGTAATGAAGTCCTAGTAAGCTGAAACGGTGTCGGAGTATTTTGCAAAAAATTTCCATGTTAATTTTATTTTTTATCGCTCATAACTTCCGAACGGATGACCGTAGAGACCTCGAGTTTGGTGTGTTGTACTCGGCACAATATCATTTTTATCCCCCTAACAAAATTAACATTTGTTGCCATAGATCCAATTATTTTTTCCCGAAAACTGACCAAGTTCGCAGTAGGAGGAAAATAAAACTTAAACTATATTTTTTCCTCATATCTCCCGAACGGTAGACGTGGAAACATAGGGTTTGAAATATTTCTCCAAGTTTTGGTATTCTCTGTCCTCTCTGTCTGGAAACAAGTTTCAGATTTCCACAAAGGCGACAGGAAGTGTGTCTACAGCCTAAGCGATAAGACAGCTGAAATCTGATTGCGAATTTATAATATACACCTATATGTGAGCAAAAATCTCAATACAACCCATGCTCGGAAACCCAAAATGGCGACAGGAAGTGGGTCTCTCTCGAAAACCGTTAGACTTAGCTGAAATAAGTTTGCGAATTTATAATGCAAAACTATATGTGAGTAAAAGTCTCAACACAACCTATACCCGGAAATCCAAAATGGTGGCAGGAAGTTGGTCTATCATGGAAACCGTTGGTCGTAGAGAGCAATTTTCAAACTTGATTAACTCGCGTTCTGTTCAACGTAGAAACATGCGGTTTGTTTTGTTGTCCTGTCTATGAAGCTGGCTTCAACTCTAAAACATTTTTTGTCAAGGGCGAGTCAACATGAAATTTTCACAATTTTCAAAAACATGAATGTGAGAGTGATCGAAGTGTATGGATATTCTGTCGCAACGCTCTTCGCAGGATTACTTACAGGTAAACATTTGCACAATATTTTGCAATATGTTATTACATAATGTGGCCACTCATGTCTAACGTGGCGTCTTCTGTTTGGCTGAAAAAATCACACCATATTGCGCAACGCTTCTACAAGTCTATATAACAGGGTGCACACTACAGATCAGCCAGTTTCGTGAGACTAGTTGAAGAGAACGGACGCCCTGTCTCCTCGTTTGATATTTTTGCAAAACATAAGTTTGCATATTTTTTTTCTGCACTGCACACTGCGTACATAATGACATGCCCCAAAAAATCTCACCACCATGCGTTCTATGAAGATTTGCCCCACATGTAAAAAAAAAGTGTTTCAAGTAAACATTTCGCGAGACACTATCGTACCTGCGTGCCAGGCAAGCGGTTGACCGCGACCGAACTGTGCCCTCAGTGCAGGAAAAACATTTGTCACGAGCCGGAAATAAAATGCTGTGTAATCAAAAACGCCAGCAGTCCCCGGGTGACGAGAGGTCGCCGGGGGAGTCTTGGTCGAGGGAGCGAAGCGCGAAGTGTGTTGCGAGTGACAGTGTTAAGTCGGTCCATTTAAAAGGTTTGGGCGAACCCACTGTGGACACCTTCAATGGACCGATAGAGCGCCACGTCGTGACTCAACCGAGGAACCTCGAAGGAAATCAGGTACAGTGGTGACACTTTGGGTTTATTATTGTCAGTGTTTAGATATCTTGCTGGCTCGTGCGTCATCTCCCCCCCCTCACTTGTGCGATTCTATTAAATATTGGTAAAGAGCAATGAGAGTAATTTATTCCATTCTTCATACACACATCCTCTTGCAGCCAAGCAGTTTACGCCGGCGAACGGCCTAAACGTAACATGGTGGTTAGTGCGCCGGTTTTGTCGTAACCTCAACATTTTGGGAAATGATTTTCTAAAGGCACATAGAGCCGTCATAGACACAAGTAGACGAACCTTGCAAATTACTCGTTTTGGCTCATGGAAATTGCAAAGAGAAAAGAATGCTCAGGAACAAGTACACAAATTATCAAAAATCGCCACGGAACATTTAGAACAGTGTATCCAACCCACCTACACAACACAGGAGGAAGTAAAACTAAACCCTAGAGAACAAGCGGTGGTAAAACTACAGCTTATAAATTGCACAACCAGCGACAGTAGCCATATATTAAACCCAATTCCTAGATTTTCATCCCCTAAAGGAACTTGCATACCTACCTCCCTCATGCATGAACACGAACCACACGTCCTCATTACAAATTTTTCCAATGATCCAGTTACCATTCCGACATTCACGACGATAGGGAAAGCTGATGCTGTCTTGGAAATAATTGGCCAGCAGGAAACGGGAGACACAAACGGTCCTGCCGAGGCAAGGACGGAACCTATCTGGAACCCACTAAAGGAAAATAACAGAGACGATAGGAAGCCACATCGACATTTTTTGAAGGAAAATTATGAAGAACTCCAAAAGCGCATTTCTGAATCTCGGAACAACTTCGACAAAACGAAGATCGACATAAACCCCAACGTCTGTGAAGAAGACCGAGATAAACTACTAGAACTGACGCACGAGTTCGCTGATGTCTTTAGTTGGAAAGAGGACGATATAGGAAGTTGCACCCTGTATGAACTGGATATCGATACAGGAGATTCGCCTCTGGTGTACACTCGACCCCACAGGATACCACCCCATACACTTCCAATCATGCAACAAGAAATCAAGAAACTGCTACAACAGGGTGTCGTTTCTCCTATTTTAGCGCCACGCTGGAATTCTCCTATTTTGCTTGTGAAGAAACCAAATAACACGTACCGCGTCTGCTTCGGCACTCGTCGAATCAACGCCGTCGCCAAGAAGATAAGTTTTCCGGCACCTCATCTCCTAGACATCGTAGAGAGGGCGGCAGGTTTCAAATATTATTCATCTATGGACATCCTCTCGGCTTATTTTCAGATACGCCTCACAACAAGTAGCCGTGAAAAAGTGAGTTTTCAAGTGCCGCAGATGGGGACTTACGCTTTTAATTATGCCCCACAAGGATTTGTCACGTCGGGAGCAGCGTTAGCGATAGCGCTGAATTTAGCCCTCAACGTCGTTGACAACCGCCATTTGTTCTTCTATGCAGATGATCTCCTGGCAGTCTCTGATGACGTACCCACTTCCTTGAAGATATTGCGTTACACTTTTGAAAGACTTAGGCTCGCTGGATTAAAATTGGCTCCTAAAAAGGCAAAATTCCTGTACGATGATATTGTCTATCTTGGACACCATTTATCCGAAAAAGGATGCGCTATTTCACCTAAGATGCTAGAAACTGTTAAGTCGTATCCGACACCTACAAGCAAGAAGACTTTACGCCAATTTTTGGGCCTGGCTAATTTTTCCCGTCGTTACTCTCCACATTTTTCCAAACACGCATCAGTTCTTACACAACTGCTGAAGAAGGAGAGAAAATTTCGATGGACAGAAGCACAAAACGAGGCATTCAATGCTTTAAAGCATTCACTAATCACGAGCCCAGTATTAGCCAGATACGATCCCTCTCTTCCTATTCACATATACACGGACAGTAGCAAAATAGCTCTAGGGGCTGTCATTGCTCACGAAGACCCCCAAAGAAATGTTAAGCCGATTGCATATGCAAGCAGGATACTAAATGATAAGGAAAGAGAACAAGATATAAACATGTTAGAACTCTCTGGCATAATATTTGCTTTAAAAGCATTCCGACACTACATCCTTTTCAAAAGATTTATATTACACACCGATTCCAAATGTATTCAAAATTTACGACAATCAACTGCCCTCAAAGGCCGCCTTTGGTGTTTTTCACAATTTCTGTCCGAGTACGATTTTGTCATTCAACATCTAAAGGGAACAGACAACAGTGCCTCGGACGCCATTAGCCGTAACACGAGGATCCAAGATGAAGCTTTTTCTCCTCTCCTAGAAGATGAAATTGTATCTGTTTTGAGAACACGTGAATTTGACCTTGCCAAAGAACAACAAGCAGACCCTTTTCTCAAAAATATTTACCTACATTTAATTGGAAGTAAAGAAGCCGACCCTAAATATGACAGAACCAGCCAGCAATTCCGTCTCCTAGATGATATTATTTACAGGAGGACCCGAAGTTCAGACAAACAAGAAAGGCTACTGACTTGCATCCCACATGCATTACAAGATATATGGCTCGAACAAGTGCACTCTTCTCCACACGCTCTCAACCATTTTGGATACTATAAAACATATGCCTATGCGAAGGACCGTTATTATTTTTCTTCCCAGAAATCCTTCATCTACAAGAAATGCAAAGAATGTGAACAGTGTGCACGACTTAAGCAGTTCCGCCAACCAAAACACTTTGAACTACAAACAAGGACTTCTTTGACACCTTTCCAAATTATCGCCTTGAACCAATGCGGTCCATATGTCACATCAGGACCAGAGGGACATCGCTACGTGATCACGTGCACTGACGCAGCCACGCGTTACGTAGTAGCCGCACCGACACATTATCTCACTGCTGAAGTTCTGGCGGATTTTTTGTACACGAAAATCATATTACCATTTGGCTTTCCAGAAAAAATCATAGTGGACCAACTTCCAGGTCAAACTTCAGATTTATTCAAAGAATTGGCCAACAAATTCCAAATTGAACTAAGCTTTGTCAGCCCAGGATTTCATCAGAGCCTTTTCTTAGTTGAAAAAACGCAACAAACGCTGGAAGGAATGATCAAATTTTATGTCAATGCCAAACACAATAATTGGTCCAATTTCTTACCAACAGCGGTCTCAGCTATCAACAACACGCCGCATTCATCTGCACGGTACTCACCTACTTATTTACTGATGGGTTATCATCCCCGCACCTTACCGGATGCGATTTTTCAAACCCCGCCGCAGCATGTGAGCAATTATGAACGACTGGAACACATGAAGCTTTCGCGTCGATTTGCACAAGTTAATCTCCTCAAACGCCACAGAACGGACAAGGCACGGCTTGATCCTCACTATTCTCAAGCAGCGTTTAAATCTGGCGATCAAATACTTTTGTGGAACGATCGACGCTTATCAAAGACGTCCAAAGCGTTTTCAGGCAAGTACGAAGGCCCGTTCACAGTAATCGAGCGACTTGACAAAAACCGTTACAGAATTGAAGGGATCAAACAAGGAAAACGGTTTGAACAAAAGGCAGCATCGGTCAGGATGAAACTTTACACACCACAAATGGTAACTCTCGATCAACCACGTACAGAGGAAGATAATGTGAATGCCTTAAAGTTACATTCAGGAGTGCAAGCTTATATCCCTCGTACTCTAGAGGGACTTTATCTGGAAGAATTCACAACTAGTGAACTTTATATATCAGAAGTTGACAACACTGCAAGAAACATTGAAACACTGGCAGTATAAAACAGCTACTTCCTAACGAAGACGATCATCATCATCATCATCCTTCATAGTTCCTCGCCGCGACGAAAATTAGAACAGAAATAGTAACAACTCCTCAACTATATATTTTACCTCGCTGAATAACGCGTATAAATTATGCTTCTTCTTATAAATTCTGCTATTTTTTCTCTGCACCAATAACTCGCAGAACAAGAAGAAAATTAAATATATCTCGCACACGCGACAGCACTCGCCGCAACATTTTTTTTTCTCATACAAGATTGTGCCGACCCTTTGTCACCGTGACGTCACTTTATGATGTGATTTTGCACAGAGTAGGATGGAATTCTGAAGACGATACCGTAGCAACACGACCTTCTGCTTCGGCAGCATTTTGTGTACGTAAACAAAGCGCAAGAACGCGATGAATATAGCTACTGCATATGGGAAGAGAGCTCACGTGTTCTCACTGTTTGCGGAGACAATACGCTATGCACCAACGCTGTAAAATTCTCATTTTGTGACTTTTCAATAATTCATAACTACCTTCAACACGCCAAAATGCCTTTACAGAGCATGTACGGGCCAACGTCTTCTCCACCTTTACTCTTCATATTTCTTCAATTCATATAACTTCTTACATATAAACGGCAATATTACCAATCTAATTAATATATGACAGCATGTTAACTTCTAAATTTTTATCGTGCAGATGTGTCCCAGCTATCGATGAAGCGAACTGAGAGCGCTGCATCGTTAAAAACCGACCAAACTCTCACACAGAAACACATTTTTTTTTACTGATACGACACACAACTCACACGATTTGGACAGAAATACCAAATCAAGTCCCTACCTCTTAATGTTACATCTGCCATTTTTATGACACATATTTACATTAACTGGTATTACATATTTGATACTCTCACTCCATTTATTTTTTCTGAAGACTTTTCATTGTGTTTTGCTATAATCGAATGCATACTATGTATCTAATCTTATTATTTACACCCTGATTAAATTTACCATTTGCTTCTGTTCACGCTCAAAGTTTTATTTTATGACAAACTAAACACTGATAGTAATCATCATTTGCTGTGTCATCACCAATGTACCTTCTCATAGATATAAGGTGAAGTCTTTTCTCCAGAGTACATCCAGAAGTCATCCATAACTGGCAAGCAGATTTCGCATCGAATTAATATTGTTCCTGAACTTTTCTTGCGAACATATTTTGTCTACAATCAACTTATTTGTGTATTCTTTTCAACATTTGAGACCTACTAACTTATCTTCGGTTCAGTGTTACCAGTGATATATTTATTCAAGTGTGTTCACAGTGTCACGTACATGTACGTCGTGCGATGAGATGCCGCTGAGACTACCTTAATTCCCAATTTTGGTTCCATCCGCTTCGGAATACATGACAGAAAAGTGTAATACTTCAATTAGTGTATTATTATTTGTTACGTTCTACAGTGCACTACATAGGCTACTTGCCTACTGCCCTACGACGAATCATGTTATATACGGGGTGTAATCATTTATTCAGGGACTGGTCTTTGTACATATTTAATCATATCTTAATATTTTTTGTCAATAAAGAAATGTGATTGTCCCCTGGCCAATCCCATTTCTTTTCAGGGGGAGATGGCATGTCACGAGCCGGAAATAAAATGCTGTGTAATCAAAAACGCCAGCAGTCCCCGGGTGACGAGAGGTCGCCGGGGGAGTCTTGGTCGAGGGAGCGAAGCGCGAAGTGTGTTGCGAGTGACAGTGTTAAGTCGGTCCATTTAAAAGGTTTGGGCGAACCCACTGAGGACACCTTCAATGGACCGATAGAGCGCCACGTCGTGACTCAACCGAGGAACCTCGAAGGAAATCAGGTACAGTGGTGACACTTTGGGTTTATTATTGTCAGTGTTTAGATATCTTGCTGGCTCGTGCGTGATCTCCCCCCCCCCTCTCACTTGTGCGATTCTATTAAATATTGGTAAAGAGCAATGAGAGTAATTTATTCCATTCTTCATACACACATCCTCTTGCAGCCAAGCAGTTTACGCCGGCGAACGGCCTAAACGTAACACATTACCATTCCGAACCTCGGCAAGCACTGGCTCACATGCAAGGCTTCTAGAGCACCGATGGCACAGCCGTCCACCTCAACCAAGAGGAAGGCAACTTCCCCCTGACGCGCTTCCATCTGCCAAGCGGGTTAAGCCAAAGGTGAAAGAGTCGCGATTTGCTTTCGAGCAGATGTTGTAGGAATTCTCTATTAAGTCGCACAAACCTGGCGTGCGTAGCTTTTTGGTGTATGTGCGAGCAATGTTGGTGTCCATTCTGAACCAGGAGTTGTCCCAGCACTCCATCAAGTTCTACGCGGTGCTGTCCTGCGACTATGCGAGACCGTCTGGTGAACGTTACAAATTCTGCCACTCTACCAAGGCGAAGGTACTTTATTAGGAGAATGTTGCGAACCTCGAGGGCGTCTACTACGAGCTCGTCGACGAGCTTGTGCGAAAACAGGAGGAGCACCATGCTAAGGTTTCTGGGGGATCGTTGTGCGGTACTCCACACGAACTTCGGGTCAAGCTCAGCAAGTATGTTCCCCTGTCTGCGTCCAACTACGTCCCCATACCACCAGACGTTGCGAGCAGAAAGGTGGTTCTGAGTATTCAGAACGAAGACAACAAGTGCTTCCTGTGGTCGGTGCTGGCGGCGTTGCACCCAATTGACAGGAAAGACCAACCGCACCGAGTTGCCCACTACGTACAGTTTGAACCAGAACTCGAAGATTCGATGGCCACGATCCCCTACCCCATGGCGATATGTGGCATCCCCAAGTTTCAGGTGAGTGCACGAGATGCGTCAGGCAAGCGACTGGCCATCAATGTTTATGGTATCACCGACGAGAAAAATGTGGTGTATCCCATCGGGGTGAGCAACGTGGATGACGACGATATGTGGAAGATCAACTTGATGTTGATCAAGTGCGACTCATCCCACCACTACACTTTCATTGGCTCGCTCTCCCGATTGGTTTCAGGTCAGAGAAGCAGCCATGGACACCACATCGAGGTGTGTCGCAGGTGCCTCAACACCTTCGACAACCAGCAACAGGATGATTACCAGCACTCTTGAGGCCCCGACATCACTGCCGAGAAGCTCGTCCGTCACATTCTCTACTGTGGTACCAAAAAACCTTCGCGTATGCTCCTACCCGAACCTGGTGCGATAGAGCAATTTCGCATGCACAGTGCCATGGTAGAGCACCCCAATTATCATAGCTGACTTTGAGGCCTTCCTCAAACCCCTCTCCAGTTGCAATCCCGATCCTGAGCTATCTTCCACCACCCCCTACCAGCTCCATGAGGCCTCGAGTTTCGCTTATGTTGTGGTGTGGCGAGACCAGCGTGTTGCCCCAAGTCGTATGTGTATCGCGGTAGCAACGTGACTAAGCACTTCCTGGAGAGGATCGTGGAAGAAGCTAGAGCGATAGGGAAGTTGTTGTTGGGCCCCGGGCCTATGCTCTCGCTATCGCTGGATGAGCAGCGTAGACACGATGCAACCACCACCTGTCCAGTTTGCGAGTTGACCTTGTGGTGTTTGCTTATAACGAGTATAATTTTAAAAGCTCCACCACATTCTCCTCGTTAAATTAACAAGGAGTTTTGCGTCATTGTGTACTTGACGCTCGGCTCTAGCCGTCGAACAAAGTAAATCCGTCAACGCTGCTTCCCCTAGCGGGAGAACCTTGTAACTCAAGGGAGAAAGCTACGGCTACGGGCTAGGTTTTCTCCCGAGAGAACAGCAGTTGCAGCTGAGGCATTCGTTCGATAAGGAGCTTCCTTCTCCTTCCTTGAACACTGGCGAGGGTGATCGGATCCACGTCGACACATGAATTTGACTGTGCCTTTTGACTGATGGCTGGACATGGAATAACTAGGTATAATAATTTAACTCATTTCAGTTTATGTTAAAGTTAATTGACCGGTCATTTTTAGTTCATTATGATTTTCAGGAATAGTTTTGAATTATCCAATTTAGTGATTTGAACCTTAGTTCGTTTATTCCATGCCAAGCACAGTACAGTTAAAAATTCGACATCTTGATTTTTGAGAATATCGTCGATATAATAATGTAAAGTTTCCGATCACCTAAACCATAAAAATACCATTGTATTTATTTAATGTGTGTTCATTGTTATAATTTTTAACGATATATAGGGTTAAAGGGAATTATTTATTATTCACGTGGGTTTTATTATATTGTACAGACAATCATATATATAGGGAGAGATTTTTGTCAATTGTTGGGGAGAAGTTTCTAATTGTACGGGGAATACTTTGTTAAAATAAATGGCCACTAAAATGAAGTTCGACGTTTCCAATCGTTCTTATTTTTTTGTTGATTAAGCGTTCCACCTTGTTTTGGTATATGTTGAGAGCGATTCCGTTTTCGTGGCTAGACGACCACGAACACTGAAACCAATATCAAATCGCGACTACTAAATAAAATGGGAAGTATACTGTATGGTGGGGATTGGGTTCTCGAGATCCACGTTAATTTCTGAGTCAGCATAAGGGGTCAAAATTTGTTATAGCTGTGGTCATAGCTTGGAATGAATGATGATTTTACCACAGTGGCAATAAATGGTGGAATTGAGTAAAAAGAGAAAAGGGTTGCTGGTTTGAGTATTCTTACAGATGAAGTTTTTGACAACTAACCTTTTTTTTTTGCTCTAATTTTGGCCAATGCTGATGTGAAGTGGTCGTGGACTTAGTGGTATAAGAAAACCTATTTAATATTTTTGTTTTGCTTCCAAAATTTTTACCACTATATTCGAAGGACACGACCACGTCACAACCTTCACCACCACCAACGGGATAGTGCGACACCATGACCATTACACCGGCAGCTATATTGGCCCGTGGGGCAACGAGTGCAACTTGAAAGTCAGGGACCCGCGCTTCATCCCAGTGTCCTTCCATAATGGCTCGGGGTACAATTTTCACCACCTGGTGTCGCATCTTGGCTACGACGATAAACGCGTCAACGTTTATGAAATATGCATGTGCAGTATCTTCGGTTCAGATAAATGGACCGAATTGATACTGGGGTATTTTGCAAAAAATTTTAAGATGGACTCACATGAGTGAGTATTATTCAATTATTAACATTATTTTTTTACACTTAGAAAAACAAAAGAATTTCACTTTAATTATTAAAAATATTTTTTTTTAAAAAAGTAAGGGGAAATTATCTAAATCTTGCAATTTTTGTGAATTTTACCCTATAAAAATGAATAATTGAACTTTAAAAAACATAATGATTTTTCACACTATAAAAATAGTAAAATTTGGATTTTTAGATATTTTCCCCTTGGAAAATTAGCTGAAATCGGGGTAAAAAAGGCAAAAAAAGGTATAGTGCTCCCCTGTGCTTTGCAACCACGCCATGAAGGCGTATAGGGAGTGTGGGGGTAACGCCCAACACTTTCTTGATCCGGTCATGAGTGGGGGTGATGTGATCAGCATCACGCCCCTGACCGCCTTTACCCCCCAAGGTTTCCCCCAGGTACCCATGTCATTCGACGCTGGGTGGGCAACGTTAGAAAAGTTCCCGGATTTGAACCGGTCGGGGATCGAACCCGGGACCTTGAGCATGGTAGTCAGACGCGTTACCGACTGAGCCACCGCGGCCATTAGCTGAAATCGGGGTAATATGAATAAATACAAAATAAATGTTCCAGAACGAAGCATATACCACTACTGTGGTGGTGCGAGCTCGAACGGAGTAGTGTGATATCGGTGTGGGTACGGCATATATTCGAGCAGTGAGCGGCACGAGCTCGTTGATCAAGTCTTTGTTTTGCTCGCTGACATCTTTGATTTCTTTACCGAGTCCGTTGATGGCATCGATGATAGGTTGGTCCTGGCGCTTTTTCTCTTCGTAAATTCCACGATTCTCGAATTTCCAACACCTTGAACCGTCTTGCAAGGCAGTCGCGCAGCTTTAGGTTGTCGTCTGCGAGTTTGAGTTTCGTCATCGTTTGGACGTTACGTTATTTTACGTAACGTTTCAACGTTCGTGAAGTCGTTGATTTTGTTTCCATATTTTCCGTTGTTCGGTTTCCTCGTCATGTCGATCGTCACAAATCCATGTCGTCCCGGTTCCAGCACGACGAGCAGAATTTTGAAAATTCGTTGTAGCTAAAATCTCCACCCACATAGTCGTCTTGCACATGCTTGAGGTTGGTGGCATCCTGACGAAATACGCACACAAGGTTAGTGTTGTCCCGGAACAGCTGCTTGGGAATCTTGGAGAAGTTCTGCGCAAGATAAAGCAGTACGTAACCCTGTGGCGACCCTGGGTGAAGAAGATGCGATTCTCCTTCTGGTTTTTCAGGATCACGTCGTCGAAGACCACCACCGAATTTTCGAGGCAGCAATCCAGCGGTATCACTTCAGAAGCGAACGTGGCTGTGCCAGTCCCTCGTACAGTTTTGCCAGCTGCTGGTACTTGGGTTGCTCCAAACGTATAAAGAAAACATACAGGTGCCTGTTCTTCCAATCCTATCCAGTTGGGCGCGAGCAAAAAGTTGTCCACAAGCAAAGTTTCCTTACGGCATCCCGAAGGTCCAACAACGAGGCAGCGAATATTGTCGGGCAACAGCTCGCTGTTTTTCCTAGAACGTTCCGAGGAGGAATCGGGCAGTCGTTTCACCGCGTCCCACGCACCGGTTACACGATCATCTCGTCCGCGTCGATCCAGCTTCTTTCCTCGAGTCCCAGCCATTTAACCAGCAGCTTCTTACCTTTTCTGCGCAGGATCTTCTCGATGAGGTACGTGTCCCGATGTTTCGTCTTCGAGAGCTCCTTCTCTTAAAATCGCCATTTCAAAATTTCGTTCCGAGAATCCTTTATTAGATATCGGTGCCTCGTCCCCAACATGACCCTAACCACGGTGAAAAGTTCCGTGCTCCAGTTTCTGGTGAAGCCCTCCTCGAACGTGCGCTTGAACTTGCTGATCCTTACATGGTCTCCTTTCCTTGTTTGTGCCTAGTGCCCATTTACAGCCTTAGCTTTTAACTTAAGTCAGAATATTTTAGTATCCGACATTATAGTTGTGTTCTTAGTCAAGGTAAGGGACTTGACCCAATATCATGTGAAGGGTGGAAGAATAGCCAAAGTGCTGACGCATCCAAAATTTCAAATTCAATTAATCAATCAAAGCAAAGAACATCCATACCCACACCGGGAATTGAACGTCGGAACTTTGGTTTACCAATAAGAACTCTCTATGGAGAAAAAATATTTTCATTCCCATTTTAATGCATATTGTAAGTGACAAATGTGTAGAATATATTTTGATTCTTTATATTTATCCACAAACATAATATTTTTAGGAAACGTCAAGGAATGCGATGTCAATGGATTATTATGTACTGCAGGAAATCAAGGTGTGTACTGAACTTCTCTTACTTTTAGAAAATGCTTGGAATAGAACTGAAGCGTTTCTTTTCTAAAACAGACATTGCAATCAGGCGACAAGAAATTTAATGATCACATTTTAAAGTAATGGTAATGAAATATGTCCACATTTGCTTAATTTTCTCTTTGCTCATTTCATTTAATTAGGTTTAAATGGTGTTCATGATTTTTAGAGTTTGGATTTATATGTAATTACATATTCCTATCCTTTCTAGATACATACCTTGAATACGAAAATGTCACCGAATTATATAACTGACTTGGTTTTGCATAATTTTTATGTTACATATCTTTATATATTTGCCAGGATACAACATATTTTACATATTTGCTGAATTACTTTACATGAAACAACGTATTTCGGTAATTCTTTCCTGTCTCCATGTTTTTTTCCTATATATTCGATCTCTGAAACATGATGAAGAAAATTTGTGGCTAATGTGATGTCATATTTTCTAATCAATTGGATGCATAGTGCTTACGGTCACCTAAAATTGACTGTCAAGTCGAAAGACAGGATGAAGAAAGAAAAAATGAAAGAATAAAAGACGGGAACTGTTATTTATCGGAAGATACTAGATTCCCCTCCTCCCCCAACCCGTCTCTTTATGGTTACATATTTTCGTTTCGCTTTTAGATATAAGCAAAGGATCTAGATTCTAGAAACTTGTCATCGGTGGACAAGAAATCTACTTCCTGTATGTATCGAGTTCGTGAATTTTTCACGAAAACCAAAGTATAAAGAAACAATCTTCATTCATTAGGAGATAGGCGGCGTAGTCCTTTCCGTAAAATATGCCGAACTGTCAGTTACGGGACACCAAGTTTATTGCTGCCTCTTGCAGTTGATTCTCAAGGACTACGTTGGAAATACCAGCGTACCCATAATTTTCTTCGGGGGGGTGGGGGCTGAACTTTTCAAACTGGATAATGGAATCGGTGATCATTGTAAAGGTTCCATTACTGCTGTCAATTGATTTTTTTTCTAATTTCGCTAGGCTGCTGTCCCTTCAGCACCCCGTCTGCGTACGCCAGTG